>NC_138316.1:23170000-23770000 GCF_965601325.2 Salmo salar | reverse complement strand
GAGGATGCACAGGACATTCTCCAAACACCCCACATGGCCGACATCCCCGTTATTTGCAAGAGGAAGCGATCCAGGTTCAGAGGACAAAGAGCCGGATGCCTTGTCAGGACCCGGGGAATGCGAGTGGGAAACCTGACGTTACCTTCAATATTACTTGCTAACGTGCAATCATTGGACAATAAATTAGATGAGGTACGATCACAAATATCCTACCAACGGGACATCAAAAACTGTAATATCTTATGTTTCACGGAATCGTGGCTGAACGACGACATGGATATTCAGCTAGCGGGATATACGCTGCACCGTCAAGATAGAACAGCACACTCCGGTAAGATGGGGGGGGGGGGGGGGGGCGGTCTGTACATATTTGTAAACAACAGCTGGTGTACAAAATCTAAGGAAGTCTCTACATTTTGCTTGCCTGAATTAGAGTATATTGCGATAAATTGCAGGCCATACTACTTGCCTAGAAAGTTTTCAGCTATACTTTTCTTGGCTGTTTATTTACCACCACAGACAGATGCTGGCACTAAGACCGCACTCAGTCAGCTGTATAAGGAAATAAGCAAACAGGAAACCACTCACCCAGAGGCGGCGCTCTTAGTGGCCGGAGACTTTAATGCAGGGAAACTGAAATCAGTTCTACCAAATTTCTATCAACATGTTATATGTGCAACCAGAAGGCAAAAAATTCTAGATCACCTGTAGTCCACACACTCTTATTTAGTACATATTTTCTAAACTTAAATGTTTCTTAAAACTACATTGTTGATTAAGGGCTTGTCAGTAAGCATTTTACAATAAGGTCTACACCTGTTGTATTCGGCGCCTGTGACAAATAACATTTGATTTGATTTGTATCAGCACAATGGACAGCGCCCTACAGCTAGGCCGTTTTAGTAATGAATATACTGTAGGCTACAAGATAGATAGGGCAATTCACCAATTACAAACAGCGTACACATAGCTGTCTTACCAAAAGAATGCAAACTAAATGCTTAAAGTTGTAGGCTAGTTATTCATGCATGCAATCCAAAATACTGAATAGCCGTTTGGCTTAGAATACTGACAACTTCAAATGCGAACACCCGTAAATGCGAACGAATGGAACAGAACAAAACAGAGATCCAGGTAGTAGGCCTAGTAAACAAAATATTAGATCCATAAAGGCATGACACAATATATATCTAAATGCTGCAAACAAAAGGCGAATGAAGATCCAAATAACCAAAACATAGCCTACAGCCTACTACAGTGAGATGCAGCCTTGCACAGCTGTCTTTCCAAATAAATAGGCCTATACAGGCCCACTTCAAACATGGAAAATCATTTCCTGAGTAATCGATCATTCCAATTCTCTCCGAAATATTCTTGTAAGGTCCCCCTCAAATGCCAGTTGGATTTATTGAGCTTCCCTCGGGTGTAGCATGCTTCTTCTTTGCTGACTGAACACGTTTGTCAAAGTGGAAAATTAGTTCTCCCATGTAGCTGTGGACGCCCCAAAAGTCAGTCCATGTTTCAGTGCAGTAAGCACGGTCGGCATAGCGGAGAGAAGTCCAGAGAATCATTGCAGGATACCAAGTGGGGTCCATTTTTCCCATCTAAAAAGTCATGGCTCTCTGGGTCAAGGGCACACAGGGCCTCCACCAGTTGGCTGTTGCGTTAGCTGAATGATTCTGACATTTCACCAAAAACAGCATCCAAAGTGCTGAAGAACAATCTTTTAAACTCAGTTTTTTCTCCTCTCTTCTGCTGGCCTGCTGTACTGTCTACCATGTATTGCTGGAGATTTGTACTTAGATAACATCGTCGTTTGCTCTGGTGGTGCATCAGTGCCACTGGCACTGCACTGTGCCCAAATGTCTTCGAACTCATTGTCACACCTCAGCTTCTCAACACACTCCAACGCACTGTGGACCACTTTGACTCCAGTGTAAAGATCTGTTGCTTTCGCCTGGACTAATATGTTTGGAAGATGGAGAAGACTGAGGATTCTGTGCACCATAGTGGCTGTAAACTTAAGGCTGGTATAGATAAACTTAAAGAGATACATATTCCGTCACCACCTTCCGTCACCACCAGCCTCAAGTCTAACTTCTGTGTTGTAGAAATGCATGTGTTTTCCCCCGCATTTTATGGAACCAAAGGAGTCACACTTAACTGCCCAGTGGCTTTCCATAGCCCCACTACACAAACTGTGGCGTGCCCTGTCATTGTGCTGACACAGCGCAGCAGAGATACAGATTTCTAACCCTAACCCTAAAACTGAGGGGGCTAAAGTCTGAGCTGAGGGGGCTAAACCCCCTTTAGCTCCTTTCTGGAGCTGGGCCGGGCTTGCCCTTCAGTGTCCCCACATCCCGTTACGAGGGGTGTTCCTTGGCGGTCCCCTCGCTCTGCCTCAGATTGGCGCAAAGTGACAAACTGCAGCCAGGGGTAATGGAGCCCATCATCCAATGGCTGAGTAATGAAGAGGAATTATGGATAATGAGGAAAGATAGACCGCTTTACCTGAGAGGACAGATCTCAAAGGACTCTCACCTCCTCCCATCCTCACAGCGGTAAATCTAGGGGAGGAGGAGGCGGTGGTGGAAATGGGGGAATGACAGAACTCACACATGAGAAAGCACACTCAAACGTGTACATTTACAACCTCTTCAACCTCTGTTCTCTGATATTGGAAGTTATCAAGTTGCTGCATTAGAAGGAACATGATAAAATTGGTCTTCTCCACAAAAAAGAAAATAGCAAACAAACCCAAACACGGAGACAGTAACAAACCCAAACACAGAGACAGATAACAAAGATGTAGTTCCTCATACTTCAACTACCAATGCATAACTCTCATATGACTGTGCTTTTAAACCTGAAGTGAAGGACAAAATGTTTATGTTTGTCTCTGAGGCCAGTCAGTGAACTAATGAAACAAATCCGGGGGATAGATTTACTTGGCTGAACCATCAGGGGAACTTTTCATCTGATGATTCCCAGAGATGGTGTCTGATGATGGATGACCAGGGTGTCCAACCAAATACTTACACAGAGTGAGCCAGCATCCCACTGCCCTTTCACTTTGCCTCTCTGGCAGAGAAGTCACTGTCTTTGGCTGGCCTCTTATTCTGGATCGGCGCCCAACCCAAGCACAAATCCCCATTGGCTCACACAAACTTGTCGCTAGGCAGTTTAAGCCAGTGAAGTTTCTCAAACCTCCCACAACTTCCCACAAGCCCCACCTCTGGCCCCTGCTTAATCAAACAAGAGAAGAAGAAAAAAACAAATTGGAGCTATCCCACATCACTGGACAATGACAGGGGGAAGACAGATGGGATTGTCCTAGTGTGAATGTGCCAAAAAACAGGGAGCTAACAGAGCAGACGTATACATGTATTTGAATTCCCCCTCCATGTCACTATTCTTTGTCCTCTTGACATCTTTGCTTGTGTCCACAGCCAAATATATTGACCAGTATTTACAGTACATTGTCTCTGAGTGCATTGTTTCTGAGTGGATGGTCAGTTACAGCATTAATCAGCACAACACAAGTAGCTCTGATGTTGAAACGCTTAGATACTTCGCTATCAATAAAACCCTGGGCTTGTGACCCGTGTGAATACCGTAAATCTGTTCCACTGAAAGTTCTTCTCTCTCCTTCTCACTCACAGCCTCCTTTCTCATGTCCCCATATTATATATGCTGTCGTATTCCTGATTCTTGGTCCCTAGTTCCTGAGACCTAGCTATGTGTGTCTGTTTGTGTGTCTGTAAGGATGTGTGACTCTACCTGGCACCATCACAGCATTTCCAGGCTGTGCTAATGCCTTTAGCATCCAGCTCCAGCTAGACTGGGACACAACAGGAAACACACTGCTCAGCTGTCACCAAACACTGCCTCTGGTGGCCAGGGGGGTCACGCCAGAACGAAAATAAGAAAAAAGACAACGCTTTAATTTATGCTGCCATTATTTTTCATGATCCCAGAGAGCATTGGACTAGGAGGGATGGGGAACATGGGGGAAGTTGAGGAGGAGAGTGTTTCAAAATCAGTGAGGCAAAACCATTCCAGATACAGAGCGACCGAGGGGTGCTATCATGTCCTATCCTCGGCTCTCTGTTTAAGGAGTGGGAGCGGTGCAGTCGCAGTCTCGCAGATGGTGAACAAATGTTCTTTTGAGGCGGCATTGCACAAGACTTGGTTCTCTTGCGAGGCCCAGCAACGGGCTGGCCTGCTGCAGATGGCCGGGAAAACAAGAGACAAACAGTCTGTGACAAAACATGGCTGCTGATAGTGGTGCATGATGCAATGTGGTGGGAGGTAAATGATCGTACGCATCCAGCCATCTGCTTCAATGGGTTTTCCCTTTTGTTTGTCAGTGACTGTGCATTACCAAATCACTTTACGTATTGATCACTATGCAGCAAAACATTTCAGACTTGGCCCACTTCATAATCTTCAGCTTCTTTACTCGTCATTTCATCATCACTTGAAATTCCATTTAGTCTTCTGTTGTTGTCAGCATAATTGCTTGTTTCTAACAGTACTTATTTCCAAGACAAGACCACAAGACACAGTTGATGTCAGAATCACACTAAAGCCCACTTACCGTAAGGTTATTATATCTTGTTACAGTAATTGTGAGTAAAGAGCACGGAGTCTTTTTGTGTCAGAGCAGCTTGCACCGTTTTCAGAAGAAAGTCATGAAAATGAAACAAAATCTTGAGTAGAGCAAATGTTATTTCCATTACATCTGGGATATTTCTGAATTTACAACCCAGGTTTCCCTCACAAAATGGTGGTGCAGACTATTAACACATAATTACGTAGTGCGAAAATAGAAGCATTAGACCAGTGTTCACCCTCAATACTCTTTTAGTTTTATGTGCCTTAAAGAAACTGTGAAAATTGATGGAATACGCCTGGAAATTGTCAAACATAAAGTGGAGTCTCTGTACATGAGTAGACGTGAGAGATTTCTTGTCACCAAACTTCTGGCTGCCAGTTCTTAAGAAGACGGGCCAGATGTCTTCACATAACATTATCATCGCTTAGCACTTCAGACTTGAGATCACCAGTTCTCACTTTCATTAACCTTTTATTGCAGAGGGCTAAATCAGCGTCACACAGAGTGATTCATGGTAGTCTTAACAAATCTACTTTGAAACAAAAGTATATACCTCACACACGTTTAAGTGCTTAATAAAAAGAAGACATCTGTACTGTCAGATGTATTACATTTTGAGTTTGATCCCAATATTACACTTTATATACATCACAGAAGAATGAAATATAACAACACTTTTTGACATAGAAACACCGGATTTTCACCTGTTTTTTCACCTGATCTTTATTAATTATGAAATTATACCACCTATGTGACCAAAGAGGGTGCTTTTGGTCATTGACTGCAGGAAAGGGCTACCAGCTTTGTGGGTAGAGCATTGATTTGGAACAGGCACGCTTTCTCTCTGTGAACTGCTGTGTTTGGTATGTCATCTCTTAGAGTCCAAATCAAATTGAGCCTGTCGCATGTAACATGGAGCAGAGGAGAGAAATTCATCGTCATAATTGTGGGATTGCGAGAGAAAAGAGTTTCACACATCATATGGCCTCCAATCCACCCTGAACAACAAGCTCATGGTACCTATAACTGTCCCCCTTCTATTGTTTTCTCTCTCTTCCTCTCCTCTCTTTCACCCCCCATTATAATGACTATTCCATTAACGTGAGAAGTGAGACTACCGAGAACTCTTACTATTCATTGAGTTAACTTTAATAATAAGATTGGACCAGGAGCTCTGGGCGATGGAGGGTGGCCGAGAGGAGAAGGCCCAGAGAGGGTTGCCCTTGTCTGGGAACAGTCGTGTCCATTGTCTGGGGTGAGTAGGTGTTTTGGTCTGGATTGGCTGGTCCCAGTTCTGTAATTGCGGGCTGGAATGTGAGCCCGGTTAGGGGACATTTTCTGACTACTGGCTGTCATTGTTCCAGAGAGCCTCAGAGCTAGATCTCAGCGTTGAGATCTCAGCGCCACTCCGGAGTCATGGCCGGCAATTTGCATGATGTATTTTTATTAGTTCATTGAGGCCCCTCGGGCTCCATTGGAAGATAGGAGACACTGAGGATCATTTGATTGACTGGTTATCTGACTGGTACAGAGAGTACAGATAACAGCCATGTGATGGGACATCCGCCATGAGAATACTGCACATGTTCATGGGTGATTGTGTACGTGAATGTATCGTCACGCACATAGTAGGGTATACAGTTCTGATTTCAAACTTAAACCTTCCTCAATTCCTTCAGTGTATGAATGCCTGTTGAGATCTACAGGACATGCAAGGGGTACCAATATGTGCTTTGATTTGCATGGCATTTGCATGAAACAGAGAAAGAGAGCAAACGAGTAGGATGAAATGTCCATTCGGTGATTTGGGAAGGGATGGCAGCTTAGTCAACTGTCTCCAGACTTTCAGACATACTGCCAGGAGGCTGAAAGCTTGCTTAGTGGCTGTCTACCCCTCTCTTTCTCATTGATCTCCCATGCAGAACATGTTCTCTCAAGATTCACACACCATCTACATATTCACCTCACATTGTGACACTATTTTGCTGTCTGGTGTTTCATCTCGGAGTGTGCTGATTAGAATCTCCCTTCCACACCGCCCGTGTGAGGAGTCGAGAGCAGAAATCAAGGAAAGGTTCTTAGAAGTTTGTGTGTGCGTGTGTGTGTGTGTGTGTGTGTGTGTGTGTGTGTGTGTGTGTGTGTGTGTGTGTGTGTGTGTGTGTGTGTGTGTGTGTGTGTGTGTGTGTGTGGTGTGTGGGACATGCCAATGGAGGACAATCATTCTGGCGATCTTATCTCACTAAACAATCATTATCTCCGAACCAATCTTACATGTAGGCCATCACATCCTGCGGATCAAGGTTTTACCTTACAACAGGACAATGGCTTTTCATTTAGACATTCATTTCCTTTTAAAATGTTCATTATCTAGTGTAAATGAGTGTGCATTGCTCTGTTGTGTCCACAGCTTCCTCAAATTACACACATTTTCTTCTGCTAAACATACACTGAGCGTACAAAACATTAGGAATACGGGGCATGGACTACAAGATGTTGAAAGCGTTCCACAGGGGTGCTGGATGCTGGTCCTTGTTGACTCCAATGCTTCTCACAGTTGTGTCAAGTTGGCTGGATGTCCTTTGGGTGGTGGACCATTCTTGATACAACACAGGAAACTGTTGAAAAACCCAGCAGCGTTGCAGTTCTTAACACACTCAAACCGTGCACTTGGCACCTACCCTATTCAAAGGCACTTAAATATTTGGTCCTGACCATTCACAATCTGAATGGCACACATACACAATCCATGTCTCTATTTCCTTCTTTAACCAGTCTCCTCCCCTTCATCTACACTGATTGAATTGGATTTAACAGGTGACATCAATAAGGGATCTGTCACGCTCTGACCTAGGAGAGCTGTGTTTTCTCTGTTTAGCTAGGCCAGGGTGTGATAGGTGGGTGGGCATTCTATGTTTTTGTTTCTATGTTTTGGCCGAGTATGGTTTCCAATCAGAGGCAGCTGTCTATCGTTGTCTCTGATTGGAAGCCATACTTAGGCAGCCTGTTTTTCCCTGTGTTTTTGTGGGATCTTGTTTTTGTGCAGCGGTGTGTGTGCAGCCCCAGAAGGTCACGTTTGTTTCAGTTTTCACCTGTTTCTTGTTTTGTTCGGGTTCACTAAATAAATATATGGAACTACTGGCACGCTGCGCCTTGGCTGATCTATGACAGGGAATTTGAAGATAGCACTCGTGACAGGATCATAGCTTTCTCCTAGATTCAACTGGTCAGTCTATGTCATGGAAAGAGCCGGTGTTCCTAATGTTTTGTACACTCATTGTATATCTCTTGGATTATTGTTCAGCTGCATGTCACATACTAAACATTATCTCAAGACTTTGCTCTGCAGACAGTGATTTGCACCTCTCTCTCTTTATCTCTCTCAGTCCCCCGTACACGTGCGCACGTACACAACCACACACACACAGAGACATGCACACACACAGGGGAGACTCATTGTTCCACAGGAAATGCTCTACCCACACAGACAGTAGGCTTGTCTACTCTAGACTTAACCTTATAATAAAGGCCCTACCACTGGTTCAGCTACAGTATGCTTTATGGTAGGTCCTACTTTCATTAACAAGATATACCTTGACTATAGTCACTGGCCTGGGAGAGGAAGAGAGAGAGAGAGAGGGGACCTGATATACAGAAAAAGATTCAGTGGTCTGTTATCCACATAGGGCAGGCACATTGGTCCTATTGAGAGAGAGAGAGAGAGACCTGATAACAGATATACAGAGAAATATTTAGTGAAGGAGTCTTTAAATTACAGTTAGTCAGTACCAGAGTAAAGACAGAGCTATAGCTTCAGCCTGAATTGGCCTCTCTACCCTAGAGGTCTTTGGGTTTGAGGAGGCCAGAGGGAAAGCAGCTGCTTTCTCTGCTTCTCGTAAAGACTGAAACAAACACATACACGCACACAGAGACACACAGAGACACACACACTCACACACATACACTGGAAGGGAGGCAATGAGACTCCCAGTAATGGATGGTGCAGGTGTTAAGATGTTTCAAGTGGGAATTTCCCGAAGCCCATGAAGTATTCAGCAATGGACCACCGTAGTCCCTTCTTAACTACATGTGTCCAGGGGAAGGGTTTTTTACCGTCCAAGCCCAGCACCTGCCCTGTTAATACTGTCTTCCCTTCATGTAACCCTACCCCTCAATTACATCATCCACCCCTCAACTCATCCACCTCCCTGCAGAGACAGTAAGGATACATACATGTTGTCATCTGACAGTGTGAAACATGGAGCACTGCAGGTGGCTTGGTTTTTTGGTGGTCAAGATTCAATCATTCTATCCATTGGATATGAGATGGTAGGTCAAATTATAGTACTGTACAGTGTTCAGATCAATAGTCTAGAAGTGTCTCTACATTGTCAACTCTGCCTTCTGATATGTTTTAGTGTACAAACAGGGCTAAATTCAGAAAATAATTCTCCTTTGAAGAATGAACCTTCCTTGGTCCAAACTGTCAGAAGCAATGGGTCTATGATTCCAAGGTTCTAATCTCACTGTGAACATTTTATTTCACATATAAAACCATCTATAAAATGTCTCTATCTTTATTTCTGTTATAAAAGCAGAGCAGGGGCCTGAGTGCCAGCCCCTATATTCTGCCATGTCTACTGAATGTCTCCCCACCAGCCTACTCATTTCATTAGGAACCAGCCACCAGACACTTCAGAGAAACATTCAATTACACTCCGACTGTAATTAAATGTCCCTCAAATGAGTTCATTTAAATCATCTTCTTCATTTGGGCTTCACACAGGATTGCTTGGCTCTGAATAGGGCTCTCAAATGAACATTAAGTCCCTCACCCACTGGGAGTGTTTCAAGGGGCTATGTTCACAATCGCAGTCAGACGACATTTTCTCAAGCTAAGCAAGCTAACAATGGATGGTGGTTTAATAGGGATGGATACACACACACACACACACACACACACACACCACACACACACACACACACACACACACACACACACACACACACACACACACACACACACACACACACACACACACACACACACACACAAACACACACTAAAACACACATGGATAGACGCAAAAACACACACATGGACAGACACGAACACACACACAGAAACACACACAGGTAAATTACAGCTCACACAATGACATTAGGTTCAATATGGGTTAATTTGGTAGCCTTTGTATTTTCAACGTAGCGATTAGTCCTCTAGCACAGGAGACGTCGCGTGACATTAGCTTAAATTATGTCTGATTTAACACTCATAATGGGGCGGATCTGTGAGGTGCCAACATCTATCTCCTCACGTCCCCATGTAGGCACCAGACACAGGTCTAGGTTAACCATTTAAAGGTTTGAAATACAAAGCAATAAAAGACTAAAATATCACCTCAGATCCCATGATTAGTAAAGGTTGAGATTAGGGACAGTGAATAACTAATAGGCTCTCTTCTAGTAGACACACATGACTAAATAACACAGTGGAGCTTTAGTTGGCCTCCTCTTGAACTGTCTCTCTTTCTCTATACAATATGTCATGTTTACAAGGACCACAATGCCCACAGGTAACAGAATACAACAAAACACACAGTAAACAAGAGACAGGAGTTACAGAAGTAAATAAAGTAATATGTAGATACTGTATCAAAGTACAGATCCCGGACGAGCCCCCAACAATGTTACGATGACGAAAGCATGAGTCTAGCAGCCATCTTAGCTAGAGCTGAGCTTCTGACTCCTATTCAACACATACAGTATAGGTCAATAGCAGTCTTGAAAAACCAAAACAACTTCTCTCTCTGTTCCACTCTGTTAAAAGGGTTCACCTCCCACCACACTGGCACAGCCCAGCACAGTCCAACATAATTAATATGATAATTATTTGTGTATGAAATAACTGTCAATCATGTAATGACCCCCTAGTTATTTTTAAAAGAGGATTCATCAATATTCTCCTGGGGTACATGGAGAAAGGTCAGAAAATCTCTCATTAGGATAGGAGAATGAGTGTGTGTGTGTGTGTGTGTGTGTGTGTGTGTGTGTGTGTGTGTGTGTGTGTGTGTGTGTGTGTGTGTGTGTGTGTGTGTGTGTCTGTGTCTGTGTATGACGATATCTGAGAGTACACTGTATCTCACCACCAAAGGCAAATGCCAAGAGAACCACTAAAGGGAGATTCTCTGAATGAAGGAATAGGGACAATCCATGTATTATATTTTCCTTACACAATCCAGGTAATGCCACCTCTGCTTGCCTGGCTCTTACAATCAGGTATACCTCACTTCAGAAATGTTAATTCTACACAATCTCTCTCTCGCTCTTTGTCTCTTCCTCTCTCTCTCCATAAAAGCCTTTATAGGCTAGAGATTATCTATCGGATTCCAGACTTGGACATTACTGACGACAGGGGATGCCTATGTTGCAGTCAAGCCAGGATAAGTGTGCACTTCCCATAGTCAGCGTTGGGCAGCCCAACCCCTGTTCCAGTCTGTCCATGGTTGTTATCAGCCTAGGTCTCATACAAGTGGAAACAGACAGTCAGTGCTGCTGTCAATACTTCAATGGAATCCATTGGCTGTATTGGCCTGTTAGTCAAACACATATATTGTTCAACGTAACAAGACGATCTCATTCTGTTTTATGGAAAATAATCCAAAGGTTGAAGCAATGGTTCAATGCTTAACCAAAAGTTGAAATAATCTACTCTACCTCTCATTTCAATACAACGTGCAATAACTTAAGGGACTCTTTCACAGGACCACTCTGATATGGCGCAATGATCTCCTAAAATGATCTCACAAGGATATTCCTTACAGTTGTCATTGATGATATAAGAGGTCATGAAGTCACAGAATGAGAAAACATCCAGTGGGAAAGTCATTGTTGACTCATCAGTCACAAAGACATTACCAGATAAACTCTGTTCGGTGTTGTTGACAGTGATGCTGATTTCTCACTAAGACTTACTTGTGACAGGAGGTGATGACTGCCGATGCCATGACGTCCTTCAGTATCAAGTAGCAACCATGATCAAGCAACAACAACACACACTCATGCATCGGCGGGAGCGTTCAAGGAAAGCTCTTTAGTTTATCTATCTTGCAAATTAGGCTAATGGTGAAAACCCAATGTAGATGTAAGGCCATCTTATGAACGAACCAAAAGTGCAAGTCACCAAAAAGAGAGGATATCGGTTAACCCTGGTAATATTTGTCACCCTATCCATATTACTGTAAAACGAACTACATTTCTCAGAAATATGCATCCTCCAAATGCCTACAGTTGTAAAAGTGATGTTACTGCATCTGTAACAAAACATGAGCAGTTCAATCCAATCAAAAAGATAAGCTGACATCTGAATGAAAAAATTGTCTTCAGTGAAAGTGAATCATATGAGATGACCTCAATGCCCATTCCAATAGTTAATGTGTCATACTATTGCGCTTCACATTAACCCTTGAGAATGACTAAACTAATACATCATGTCATTTGCATGTCATTATGGGTAATACACACTCTCCCCTTGGTTGTCTCTGTCTAATACGATTGCTCTACCTTTGCATGTGGAGATGTGACAGTGGACCCCGCTATCTGCAGACCAGAGGACTATCTAATTGCCACAAGTCTGCACGGTCATATTAGGCAGGAGGAATATTCAGTTGGTAAAATATACTGAACAAAAATACAAAACGCAACATGCAACAATTTCAACGATTTTACTGTGTTGCAGACAATTGAAATAAATGAATTAGGCCCTAATCTATGGATTTCAAATGATTGGGAAGGGGCACAGCCATGGGTGGGCCTGGGAGGGCATAGGCCCACCCACTTGGGAGCCAGGCCCACCCACTGGGGAGCCAGGCCCAGTCAATCAGAATGAGTTTCCCCACAAAAGGGCTTTATTACAGACAGAAATACTCCTCAGTTTCATCAGCAGTGCGGGTGGCTGGTCTCAGACGATCCCACAGGTAAAGAAGCAGGGTGTGGAGGTCCTGCGCTTGCGTGGTTACACGTTGTCTGTGGTTGTTAGGCTTGTTGGACGCACTGCCGAATTCTCTAAAATGACATTGGAGGCGGCTTATGGTAGAGCATTGAACATTCAAATCTCTGGTAACAGCTTTGGTGGACATTCCTGCAGTCAGCATGTCAATTGCCTTTTATTGTCCCTAGCACAAGGAGCACCTGTGTAATGATCATGCTGTTTAATCAGCTTCTTGATATGCCACACCTGTCAGGTGGATAGATTATCTTGGCAAAGAAGAAATGCTCACTAACAGGGATGTAAACAAATATGTGCACAACATTTGAGAGAAATAAGCTTTTTGTGCATATGGGACATTTTTGGGAACTTTTATTTCAGCTCATGAAACATGGGACCAACACTTTACATGTTGCATTTATATTTTTGTTCAGTATAGTTTGGGACATAGATGTAGTGAAACCTGACACAATACACTATATCACTGGAACACAATGTCTATGTATATTACCTGCAACATATCCCAGGGTCAGAATGAGTATATCAGTATAATACTATGCTCCTGTTCTAAGGACAAGTTGAATGGAAAGGAAATCATGTGACTCCACTGTGCTGAACTAAGATGACTTCTCATATGGATGTGACTCACTACTCACTGGCATGGAGAAACATGACGAATTTCAGTTTCTTCTTCAATTTTTTCTTCTTTTTATTTTCCATTCCTTCCTATTCCGGCCCATTCCTTGGCCTTCTGATTAGGAGGCGGGCCGCTATTCTAGTGATGGGGTTTGTCTCTTTTCACTGACTCTGATCTTTTCGACTCGTTCGCTCAAAAGAAGGAATATTTCGACTCATTACGTTCATTGGGGTCAGTAAGCCCAGAGCACGCTGGACCCCCTACTGGCCAACGATGTACTGAAAACTCGATGATTCTACGAGCCTTTCGTTCACATGTCGTTCACTATACGGGGCTTATTGGAGATGTCCTTTATGACTGAGACTTGATTGCTAGGCATACAAATATGATTATTTATTGATACATTTGAAACAAGTTCTAGTTGTGGCCGCAACCAGACTAGATTGTGAGCACAATATTGTTTGCGAACTGCACCACCCCAAACGAATTGTTCTCGAGTTCGAGTTTGTTGAGAAGAGGCTGTGTGTATGTTCTGGTTCAACAAAGCTGTGTCCATCATCACATTCAATAATCAGTTGCATTCATTCTTGCACCATGCGAGCAATTACCAGTTATCAACATGTATTTTACTTATCTATGCTGCCAGCAGCATGATTTGTTTTACAGTTGTTGGTCGGGGCACATCTCTGGAGCCGCTGAGCCGGAGGAACGAATATTAATCCCGCTGTAGTCATTGCGGACAGCAGGTCCAACGAACAAATAAAATGAACGGGTCACTGAGGAAAAAGAATCATGAATCTCGAGTCACTAAAAAGAGTCGTTCAAAAAGAACGAATCACTACTGTAGTCCAATAGACATGCATATCTGACTCAGTCTTTCACATGTCTGACTCAGTCTTTCACATGTCTGACTCAGTCTTTCACATGTCTGACTGTCTTTCACATATCTGACTCAGTCTTTCACATGTCTGACTCAGTCTTTCACATGTCTGACTCAGTCTTTCACATGTCTGACTGTCTTTCACATGTCTGACTCAGTCTTTCACATGTCTGACTCAGTCTTTCACATGTCTGACTCAGTCTTTCACATGTCTGACTCAGTCTTTCACATGGCTGACTCAGTCTTTCACATGTCTGACTCAGTCTTTCACATGTCTGACTCAGTCTTTCACATGTCTGACTCAGTCTTTCACATGGCTGACTCAGTCTTTCACATGGCTGACTCAGTCTTTCACATGTCTGACTCAGTCTTTCACATGGCTGTGATAGATTCGCTGGTTTACTGCTGGAGCCGCGCCATGCATCTCACCATGGTGTCAATGTCAAAATCAAAGCCAACAACGCTGACCCCTGGCTTCAACCCCCTGGTCTCCGTATGGCCTCCCTCGCTCCCCTGTCAGACAATGACTGTTTCCTCCTCCGTGCGCCACCAAATATCTTCCCCCTACGGTCACAGCGGCTGTCCTGGAGACCTCACAGTGGAGAGATGGTAATGGTCACCTCTGACCCTGTTTAGTCTCCTCTGCCTGCCCCTCCACTCCCTCTACCCCCTCTGCCCTCTCTCGCTGGGTGACAGATGGATTAAGGTAATTACAGCTTGGCTGTGCCCACATTCTGGTGGCAGGGTGAAAATTGAGATTCCAACGGTGGCTCTATCACTACACTGTTGATGAAACGTCTTGCCCTTCTTAGTGCTTGTCAGTTGGGGTGGAGGGACTTGTGTACTGGACTGGACACCCTATTATGAAACCGTAATGCTGCATTCAGACAACATTCATAGTACTTGCAGCAGACCCTATCAGCTCTCAGACTATAAACAGTAGAGACCTGGATAACACATTCAGATTGGTGTGTGTGAGTATGTGTGTGGTACAGCTCAGTTTTGGGACGCCTAAGTGACTGATTAAATGGCAGCTCTGTGCCTTATCAACCCCTGGCTGCCTCTCACTAAACTGTTGTTGGTTTAATTCACAACCCCTCCCCCCTTCTCCTGCCACTCCGTCTATTGCAGTCCCACAGCAAACATCTCACTGACCTGCCCACTCAGTCTCCTCGCTATTTATCACAATACATTCAATTGAAGAACACATTATTAAACAAACCACGCAAGATCTATCAAATTTATATGTCAGAAGTTATTTGTTTAACTATACAAAAACAACTCTGAAAACAACCACAAACCCCCATATCCGTGCTGTTCACGATTGATAAATGAGGGCCAGTGTGTGTAAAAATGAGACAAATACAGTCCTGATACAGTACCTGATCTAACCCACTCTGATAGTCTATGTGTAACTGTGTAACTATTCAGTGGAGCTGTTAATTCCTGCTCTACTGTGTGTTTAGGGTTAATGATGTTTAAATGTCGAAGAGAGAGAGAGACCTGATACAGGTTCAACTGTTAAATCAGGATCAGAGGGAAGATGGTTCAAGGACTTAGAATAGAACAATGACCAATCAACAGCCAAATGTTGTGCGTGTGTGTGTGTGTGTGTGTGTGTGTGTGTGTGTGTGTGTGTGTGTGTGTGTGTGTGTGTGTGTGTGTGTGTGTGTGTGTGTGCGTGCATGTCCTAACAGTTAGATTAGACAGGTAAATAAACAGATGATGAAATATACTTTTCCAGCGTTTAGCTGGAAGATACTGGATATAATACAAAAAAAATCACTATTATCATAAAACCCCAAGAAACATCATAGAACACACATTTGCCTTAGGAGCTAATCATGCAGTGTTAAAGTGCCCCTTAAGGCTTTAGTTCTAAGGGTCCAAAAAGGGATATGTTAATTCTCCCCATGAATAGTCATTCCAATGAGGGGTCATGTTGACATGTTTTGGTGCTTCAGAGGCTGTGCTTTCCATGACTTCTCCTTATCTTCCATTGTCTAAGACATTCCTAGAGAAACTTCTCTGTACCCAATGAACTAATTCCTACTAAATGCATTTCTAGACAGTATCTTATTGTGTGTACATACATCAAATACTTTTAATGAGCATTTCATTTAACATGCTTCTTCGTCCAATAGAGAGTAGCATTCATGTCATCGATTCTCCATAACTCACTGATGCTCTAATAAAAAGCTGGAGCTGGAGCACAATTATTTTGTGTGGAGGTGCTGACTAACAGCGAATCAACAGGGTGACCCTGAAGAAGGCCCAGTGATGCCGACACATTGGTGTTTTACCCAGAAAATGACTGTGAGTTTATATATACAGTGTGCGAATCTCTCTATTTATTTTTATAGCTCACTGATACTCCACCAAAATATATATTTTATCACACATTCATTACGCTTTTAAAATTAAGGCGTCTTCACCTGATTACATATCTCCACCTACCTATCTGTATTTCCCCTCCATTTTGTCCGGTAAGACAACCATCTTCCTCCTCTCTCGGTCTTTTGATCAGGCTACTTGCTGCACAGTGGTGCTATCCCTTCCATGTAGATCTCTCCCTCTCCGCACTGCATCATCAATAACTTCAAAGACACAAAAGCAGCTAAATTAGGTCTGGCACTTTGTTCTTTCATGACTAATGAGCTTTGCCTTCGCTTGTGTATTAGTCTCGTTGCACTGCTGTGGCTCTACCCCAGGGAACGCCACACTGCCTTACCGTGCTGTGTCTTTCCATGAGCAGGTAACCCCAAACAAAAGACTAGAGGGAAAATATGGGCATAGACTCTATACAATCATTTTTGGGTTTATTTGTATACAAGCGTATGAGCTGCTATGGATATAATGGCATCGTTTGAGATCACTGGAAACTTGTTTCAGGGTCAGATGACAGAAATCATGTTATTCTATGGGGTCCATATGCAGAATTAGAAGCTAGAGTATGTTGCTTTTGTTTTGTAGCCAGTACTCATGGCCACCACTGTGTGTGCAATTACATCTGCTAAATGGCATATACATTCTTATTATTATATACTGAATATATACGTATGGTCTCCGATCCTATGCAGGCAAGAATTCATTACTGTTTAGGCATATGCAATGTCCTGCACAATAACCCACTGCGCACACTGACCAAGAGCATCTGAACTCAGGTTCAGGCTAAGGCGAAGCATCGGAGAACAGGGTACCTATCTGTTTTCACATGTATTGAGTGGTTTCATAGCTTGCGGGTTAGCGCTTTCTGAAACTGTACCGCCCTGATCTGTTTCACCTGTCTCTACCCACCTCCAAGTGTCACTCGTTTTCACCATTAGTTCCTGGGTATTTATTCCGGTGTTCCCTGTTTGTCTGTTGCCAGTTCGTCTTGTCTGTCAAGTCAACCAGCGTGTTTTTCCGTGTGCCTGCTTTCTCTTATCTCTCTTTTGATAGTCCTTCCCGGTTTTGACCCTTGCCTGCCTTGACTCTGAACGCGCCTACCTGGTGCGCGCGTGCATGTGACACTGGTGCGCGCGTGCATGTGAAGACTCCATTTTCTATTTTCAGTGTTTGAACGAAAACAACGTCTCCCGGTTGAAATATTATCGCTATTTTATGAGAAAAATCGCATAAAAAATTTATTTTAAACAGCGTTTGACATGCTTCGAAGTACGGTAATGGAATATTTTGACATTTTTTGTCACGATACGTGCCGGCGCATCACCATTCGGATAGTGTCTTGAACGCAAGAACAAAACGCAGCTATTTGGATATAACTATGGATTATTTGGAACCAAAACAACATTGGGTGTTGAAGTAGAAGTCCTGGGAGTGCATTCTGACGAAGAACAGCAAAGGTAATTTTTCTTATAGTAAATCTGAGTTTGGTGAGTGCCAAACTTGGTGGGTGTCAAAATAGCTAGCCATGATGGCCGGGCTATCTACTCAGAATATTGCAAAATGTGCTTTCACCGAAAATCTATTTTAAAATCGGACACCGCGATTGCATAAAGGAGTTCTGTATCTATAATTCTTAAAATAATTGTTATGTTTTTTGTGAACGTTTATCGTGAGTAATTTAGTAAAATCACCGGAAGTTTTCGGTGGGTATGCTAGTTCTGAACAAAACATGCTAATGTAAAAAGCTGGTTTTTGATATAAATATGAACTTGATTGAACAAAACATGCATGTATTGTATAACATAATGTCCTAGGAGTGTCATCTGATGAAGATCATCAAAGGTTAGTGTTGCATTTAGCTGTGGTTTTGGTTTTTGTGACATTATATGCTAGTTTGAAAAATGGGTGTGTGATTATTTCTGGCTGGGTACTCTCCTGACATAATCTAATGTTTTAGATTATGAGCTGCTGTACTTCGCCCAGAGATTGCAGACAACCCATTACACTTTCTGGCGCCTTCTGAGAGCCAATGGAAGCCTTAGAAAATGTCACGTTACAGCAGAGATGCTGTATTTTCGATAGAGATGCAACTGAAGGACAACAAATTGTCAGACAGGGCTCTTCCTGTTTGGAATCTTCTCAGGTTTTGGCCTGCCATATGAGTTCTGTTATACTCACAGACACCATTCAAACAGTTTTAGAAACGTTAGAGTGTTTTCTATCCAAATCTTATATGCATATTCTTGTTTCTGGGCAAGAGTAGTAACCAGTTTAAATCGGGTACGTTTTTTATCCGGCCGTGAAAATACTGCCCCCTAGCCCCAACAGGTTAACTGGACTGCGGGTTCAATCCTGGGTTGGAGCCCGTTCTGCCATTGACATTATCTGAAGATGGCACAGCCTTCCCCGGAACGTCTGCCTCCAGGGTTGAATATGGCCTCGGATCTCTCTGCTGTTCCCCGCAGAGTACCATGACCTCCTGGAGGTTTTCAGCAAGGCTCATGCTACCTCCCTTCCTCCACATCGTCTTTACGATTGTGCTATTGACCTCCTCCCGGGCACAACCCCGCCTCAAGGCCGGCTATATTCCCTCTGGTCCTGAGACCAAGGCCATGGAAGAGTACATCGAGGACTCTGGCTTTTGGGAGCATTCCTCCTTCTGCCTCTCCTGCTGGTGCAGGATTCTTCTTTGTGGGGAAGAAGGACAAGACCCTGCATCCATGTATTGACAAGACCCTGCATCCATCTCAATGATGTTACGATCAAAAATCGGTACCCTCTACCACTCCTCTCCTCGGCTTTCAAACCTCCCCAGGGGGGTCTTTTCCAAAGTGGACCTTCGGAATGCCTACCACCTTGTGCGGATACACAAAGGAGACGAGTGGAAGACAGTGTCCACTGGCAGTGTTGAAAGCTATGAGTACCTGGTCATGCCGTTTGAACTCACCAACGCGCCCGCTGTCTTCCGGGCCCTGGTCAACGATGTGCTCCGGGACATGTTGAATCATTTTGTTTTTGTCTACCTTGACGACATCCTGGTTTTCTCTCGTTCTGCCCAGGAACACATTCTCCATGTTCAGATGGATCCGGAAAAGGTGAGAGCGGTGGTGGATTGGCCCCAGCCCACAACCAGGGTGCAGCTACAGCGGTTTCTGGAGTTTGCTCATTTCTACCGGCGTTTCATTCGGGGCTACAGCAACCTGGCGGCTCCCCTCTCTGCACTCACCTCTCCCAAGGTGACCGTTCACAAGGTCTCCAGCAGCGGACAAGGCTTTTGGGGATCTAAAGCAGAGATTCACTACTGCCCCCATCCTCATCCATCCGGACCCGACTTGTCAGTTTGTGGTTGAGATTGACGCTTCCGAGGTGGGAGTAGGGGCTGTCCTTTCCCAACAATCCGTCCAGAATCAAAAACTTCATCCCTGTGCCTTCATGTCCCATCGTCTCAACCCTGCGGAAAGGAACTATGACGTTGGGAACCGGGAACTCCTAGCGGTTAAGATGGCTCTGGAGGAGTGGAGGCACTGGCTGGAAGGGGCGGAACATCCATTTTTGGTATGGACGGACCATAACAATTTAGAATACCTCCGCTCTGCCAAGCGCCTCAACCCAAGGCAAGCTCGTTGGGCCCTGTTACTTACCAGGTTGAATTTCACCATCTACCGCCCAGGGTCCAAAAATGTGAAGTCGGACGCTCTCTCCTGTCTGTACAGTTCCACTGCCAATCCCTCTGAATCTGAGACCATCCTCCCTGTCTCATGTTTGGCGGCTTCGGTTGTTTGTCTCACAGTCCTTTGTCTTCTGTTTCTAGGCCCATCCCTCCCCCCGTGTCATTGACGGTCAGCCAGCGTACACGGTGGGACGCCTCCTGAGGGTTCGACCATGGGGCAGGGGTTTCCAGTACCTTGTTGACTGGGAGGGTTATGGCCCGGAGGAGAGGTGCTGGGTTCCCGCTAAAGACATCCTGGACCCAGCCATCATCACCGACTTTCACCGACAGCACCCCAGTCAGCCAGGTATGGGTCCAGGTAGGACGCCAGGTGGCGCCCCTAGAGGGGGGGGGGGGGGGGGGGGGGGGGGTACTATCACGCCCTGATCTGTTTCACCTGTCTTTGTAATTGTCTCCACCCACCTCCAGGTGTCACACGTTTTCCCCATTAGTCCCTGTGTATTTATTCTGGTGTTCCCTGTTTGTTGCCAGTTCGTCATGTTTTGTGAAGTCAACCAGTGTGTTTTTCTGTGCGCCTGCTTTTTCTTATCTCTCTTTTGCTAGTCCTCCCGGTTTTGACCATTGCCTGCCTTGACTCTGAACCTGCCTGCCTGACCATACTGCCTGCCCTGACCTCGAGTCTGCCTGCCACTCTGTACCTCCTGGACTCTGACCTTGTTATGATCTTTTGCCTGTCCACAACCATTCTTTTGCCTGCCCCTTGTATTATAATAAATATCAGAGACTCGAACCATCTGCCTCCCGTGTCAGCATCTGGGTCTCGCCCTGTGCCCTTATAGAAGCAGTATTATAACACGTTTTGTGTAATCACTCTTTCACAATCAGTCTCATAATTTCTTTGTGACTTTCATGCTTTTTACAATTGAATCTCTATGAAAATGTCTTGCTGATAAGTTCTTGAGAAAGAAAAGCAGGCAAATGTTTTCTACAATTTGCAAAACCAACAAACTCACACACACACACACACACACACACACACACACACACACACACACACACACACACACACACACACACACACACACACGAAGCCAGCCAGCCAGCCAGCCAGCCAGCCAGCCAGCCAGCCAGACAGACAGACAGACAGACAGACAGACAGACAGACAGACAGACAGACAGACAGACAGACAGACAGACAGACAGACAGACAGACAGACAGACAACACTAAATAAAACTGCCTGAATGAAAAAGTGAAAAACTAATACCTTCTGTTTTCAAAATCAGTTAGTGGACAACAATCTACAGAGCTAAAACCACACAAGTTTCCATGTCTCTCCTTGTCTGGATCTATGCCTGTACAGTATATACAGGGCTGTGGTGTTATCTGGTTATATCTCCACTTGAAATAACCCGTTTTGAATATTTTCAAGAGATAGATTAGATATCAACACCTTTGTCTTGGCTTGCCTTGAGTACATACTACCTTGGACCAACTAACAAAAGCTGCATGGTAACCTTTGTTAATGTGAAATAAAAATGAAATGATATGTGTGTTAGCGATAACAACATTATCAAATGACAGGGGAATAAGTCCTACTGAAGAAGGTATCTGGGGCATTGCTATATGAAATCCATACTGTCACCTATTTTAGCCTTGTAATGATTCCTATGAAAACATACACAAGCTCTGTTCATCTTGAACGATCTGTAGGGATCAGCATCATCCCACCTGAATGACGAATCAAAAACCATTGACATGAGTCGTCATAGTGATTATGAGTTAGACAGGTACAGTATGACAGCTAACAGGGGGATTTTCCATTGACCATGATCCCACAGCTATCAGGGCTAGGGGATTTCATCTCACCTTTGACCCCTTGACTCATCGCCAATAAACAAAGTTCAGATGGTAACATTCTAAACACGCATTGATCCACATCCCACAGTGACATAGCAACAGGATGAGTCCTAGGCTATCTCTACTTTACTAATTCCTATCTCCACTATTTGACTTCACTGTATTGCCAAAGTCTGTGATAGGGCCTTGTGTGTGATTGTGTTTGTAGATCATTGGTATTTCACTTGAGTAACACTGTGGTTTTGTGTTGTCATTGTCAGGTGACTAAACTTAATCAGGGATGGCGTTTGAATGACTTCAAACGCATCTCCACTCATCAAACTGGTTATTGTGCAATGAGCTTTCTCATACATTGGAAGCACTCCCACACTGAGTTTAGACAAAGACTACATTAGTGAAAATGGTGAGGAGAGGGATAGAGAAAGAGAGAAAGAGAGCGAGAGAGAGCGAGAGAGAAGGGGACAAGGGTGTGTGTGAAGAGGGTGACACATAGGAAGCTCTATAAAAAGTACCCAAATAAAAAATAAAAACAAATACCTTTATGGAAAATGACTCAAGTAAACATGAAAGTCACCCTGTAAAATAATACCTGTGTAAAGGTCTACAAGTATTTGGTTTTATATATACTTAAGTATCAAAAGTAAATGTAATTTCAAAAATATACTTTAGTATAATGTCACATTCCTTATATTAAGCGAACCATACGGTACATTTTTCTTGTTATTTTAAATTATGGATAGCCAGAGGCACAGTCCAACAATCAGACATAATTTACAAACCAAGCGTTTATGTTTAGTGAGTCCGCCAGATCAGAGGCAGTAGGGATGACAAGGGATGTTCTCTTGAGAAGTGCGTGAATTGGACCATTTTCCTGTTCTGCTAAGCATTCAAAATGTATCGAGTAATTTTGGGTGTCAGGGAAAATGTATGGAGGAAAAGGTATCAAATTTTATTCAGGAATGTAGTGAAGTAAAAGCAGTTCGGTGAAGGGGAAATTAAAGAAAAATCTGACCTGAAGTTTGGAACGGAAGTTGGGAAGAGTTGAACTCGCTGAACGGTTATAACAACATCAGACTGATTGGCACTATCCTCTTTCACATAGATTGGCGGCTGGGACGTGAGTTATTTGGCATATAATTTCACTGTGTGCACCCGGGAAGCTAAAAATACCCAGTCCTAGGGATGAGATCATAGTCTTGGAGTTGGAAAGAGACAGAGACTATGATTATAGGCTTTTTGTCACAGGCATGAAACGGCTATTTGTCAACGCCGTGTCAAAAGCGGAGAAAAAGCTTCCCTCCAAATAGTCCGAGGTATGAAGCCCGTGGTGGATCTTACATGATCACTTTATCTATGGACGGTGTTATTATGCATGATTTACCGGCACGCGTAATTAAATATTGTATCATTGCCAAATTTTGCGACAATTTCCTAAAACCAGACTTTTGACCTATAACTTAGGACATTTGCGCACCACGAAGTGTTTATGCTACTAATGTAGACGAGTGAGGCTACACTTGCAGACTAAATGCAAAATACATACAGCTAGACTTTAGGGTAGCAAATCTCCAGAGTTGATGTTAGGTGCTGTGAGTTACTCTATACGTTTAGCCTACTTTACAGGCTTGCATTTGTTGGTTGGCCTATGAGTAGCCCAAACTGTATAGGTAAACGCACAACAAACTTGTGGCAGTGGCCTAAGTAACCAGGCTGTGCTTTAGACCGGGAAACTCTGGTGAAACATAATTTGGTTGGTGAAAACAAAGTCCCTCCTATTGCAGTCAAATAGCCAATGTTTTGCTGCGTTTATAACAAAATGGGAAGGTGGTAACTACAATTGTCAAGTCGTAAATATGAGTCAGGTGCATTGAGGTTTTGATGGGACACGCCATCAAACACGGAGGACATTAGGCTTGTGATTGTTTTGCTATGTTTTGCACATGACGTCAGAGAGGTGCAAGTGGGAAACTCAGAGCACGCGGATGATAGGCCTACACGATTTTGGCTCTAGTAATTACCAGTTGGATGGGCGTTGAAGGGGATTTTTCCCAGTCGTATGCTGGTATTTACTAAATTACGAGAAATTGTGAAAGAAGCATTATATCACTGATTAGACTGAGTAAATGAGGGTAGGAGGAGAGCATTGTTAAAATAGTTGTAGGGTGGTAATTTGGCTGGATAGTGTAGTATAAAACTACATGTTTAAACTGCCGTGCGCAGCCAAGGTTCGTCTGTGCAATAGACTTCAACAAGTGAGTTGCTCATGACACACAGTCCATTAAAATCAGAGGAAATGTCTGACCTCTGAACTGTCGAGATAAAGTGCAATGTACAAGAGAGTGGTTTAACGTATGACTTTGGAGCAAGGCCCGCGGAATCACTGCTTTAGATAAAGTTTTTGTATATATAGCACTGTAGTGCAGGTAGGTAAATCTCCGCCTGGTTGGAACACATTGTTCATTACTGAATGACTCCCATGTAACCACTGCTTAATAGCAGCCTATTGAGGGGATGATGATTTGATTGGACCACTAGGAAGTACATGTTTACTTGTCTTATGTAACGAATGTTCTACACAATCTATTGTATACAGCTGATGGAGTGGGGAATGTTGTAGCCTATATTTTCTCCCCCAAAAGAACTTGCAATTGACACGTGATTCATGCGGGATATGCCAGAAATATGCACCATTCACTCCTTTGACTATTCCCCGGCCAATGTATCCATACTGTCGTTCTAAAACAAATGTACCATACCTATACATACATTGAAGTATTATTCTTTCCAATAAATAGTCTGGTGCGAAATTGTCTAATTTTACTTCCGCTGTGAATGATTCTTTCAGATGAAGCAGTTTATTTTGGAGAACGGTGCTTCGATGTCCCCAAAAGGTGGCACTGTTGAGTTTTAGAACGGCAGATGTATGTCTGCTCTCCACAAATCCTTTGTAATTTTATTTCATAGAACTTCAGCACAGAATCATATGTATTCCTGTATTCTGTCACATACTAATACTGTATGAGCCAACGATGTTGTTCATGTAACTAAGATGATCGTAAAGCATGCTTATGCATTTTGCTTAGGCTACTGGTAGATTTGACCACTTCGAATTTCAAGTAACACGAACTGTGAAAACGTGTGCATAACCATTCCCCCAATATTTGCACATTATAAATCATGAACACTATGTTTTGATACTTTTGAAACTAATATAAATCCTACCACAATACAAAGGCGTTATTACGCATTTATTTTATGACAGCAACTAATAATATATATTATTGCTTCAATAACTTCATATTTTGCATATTGTAATTTACATTTGGATATTAAAATGTTACCATTGCCACTTGCAATAACACTAAATCGAACCATAATGTGCACACAGCCTACTGTCTTTTCCCAACCATGAGCGCAGTGAGATAATTGAATGCATATTTTTTTGTCCAAATGGTAGAATAAACGCCCATTAAAATAATATACCTAAAATGGAGAGGCGAAAGAGTTAAGAGGTTGAATTGCAGCTGACAGTCAGCTGATAGCCTTTGACAGTTGAGAAAAGTTTTGTTTCTGGACTAATATGTTAATTAGCCCATAGATTGTGCGAGCCCATTGGCTCTTCGTCCGAGTCAATTTCCCATTTCCAAACTGACGTCAGGGCGGCTATAAAACTCTGCAATGCTTTTAAACTCATCTGCTGTGATCCTTCTAAAAAATCGCCTACAAGTCAGAGGCATTTTACGTGCGAGGCTACATTTACCCCTCTCCTTCGACATTTCACCCTCTCCGCTTTACGCAATGTAGGCCTATCCATGAAGAAACAGTAATGTGTTAAATGTTAAAAATACCAATTCGCCGAATTTCTCATGCTGAAAGAGGACTCCGCAACTCGCGTGCACGGCTCTGGTGCGTCTGTGCAATAGACTCTGAAAAGAAAACTATTAATTTACAGTTGGAAACACGTCGCTGCAAAAAGGACATTGAAAACCTATTTTTTAACTTTAAGACAAATACGCTTAAAAAGCAAACTGGCTCACGTTCTTCCAAACCAACCCAGTTTGACAGCTGCTCTTCACCCCCTTTGGAGGACTGTCGGCAGCAAGAGGATGGCATCAGAACTGGCAATGAGCAACTCCGACCTGCCCACCAGTCCCCTGGCCATGGAATATGTTAATGACTTCGATCTGATGAAGTTTGAAGTGAAAAAGGAGCCGGTGGAGCCCGATCGCAACATCAGCCAGTGCAGCCGCCTTATCGCCGGGGGATCCTTGTCTTCCACCCCGATGAGCACGCCTTGCAGCTCGGTGCCCCCTTCTCCAAGCTTCTCGTCGCCCAGTCCGGGGTCGGGGAGCGAACAGAAGGCACACTTGGAGGATTTCTACTGGATGTCCGGTTATCAACCGCAGTTGAATCCGGAGGCGCTGGGCTTCAGCCCCGAAGACGCAGTTGAGGCGCTGATCAACAGCAGTCACCAGCTCCAGTCCTTCGATGGCTATGCTAGAGGGCAGCAGTTTGCCGGCGGAGCCGGAGGAGGAGGCACCATGGGCGGGGAAGAGATGGGCTCTGCCGCGGCGGTGGTGTCCGCAGTTATCGCCGCCGCAGCAGCCCAGAACGGGGGGCCCCACCACCACCATCACCACCACAACGGCGGCCACCATCACCAATCACCCGGGGTCTCGTCCAACGGCAGCTCCGGAGGAAACCACCCACACATGGGACATTTGGACGACCGGTTTTCGGACGACCAGCTGGTGGGCATGTCGGTGCGGGAGCTCAACCGGCAGCTACGGGGAGTCAGCAAGGAAGAAGTGATCCGGCTGAAACAGAAGAGGAGGACCCTAAAGAATAGAGGCTATGCGCAGTCCTGCCGCTACAAGCGGGTGCAGCAGCGGCACGTCCTGGAGGGCGAGAAGACGCAGCTCGTCCAGCAAGTCGACCACCTCAAGGCGGAGATCTCCAGGCTGGCCCGGGAGAGGGACGCATACAAAGAAAAATATGAGAAGCTCATCAGCAACGGCTTCAGAGAAAATGGATCCAGCAGTGACAACAACCCTTCCTCCCCGGAGTTTTTCATGTGAGTCTCGACATTATCATGAAAACTGAGTTTGTCAGTTCCCTCATTAAAAAGTTTTCATTGTGATTTTTTTGTAATGGGGCTTACTAGACCAAGAAAACTAATTTGCAAACATTTTTTTCGGTTTTAATTTTTTTGACAACAGGGGTTTACTCAAGTCTGTCAAATAACGGCTTTGAGTTTTGGGGCTTGCAATAGAAAGATGGAACTTTGTCATAATTGTCCTTCATTTTGGAGTAGAAACTGAAACCTGCCATCTTTTTTTTTGCTACCATACTTATTATTTGATGCATATTTTTGTCAAGCTCTTTTTCATCATTGTTCATTTTACTTGCAGTGTTTTGAATATGAACTATCATTTATTATTTTTCGAAGTTGTTTTAACTTTACAATGTTGCTGTATACTATGTGTGCATGCAAGCACTAAGTATACCCCTTGGAAGTTCATCGACTTGCCTTTTTTCACCTTTCGACTTTGAAATCCGTGTACAAATACCGGTCAAAAACTGCATCCATCTACAGTAAGAAGACGTTTTTGGCCTTTTTCCCTTTCTGTTTTTGTTCTGCCAAACTCGGAGGACTGCGAGCCTGCCATTTTACCCCACCTCATCTCATGCGTTATGCTTGCTATTTTGTGTTAAGCAACAAACAGACTATATTACTCATAAGAAACAATATCCATTATTTTAAAATAGATATGTTATTGAACTGGCCTGCATGCTGGACATGTACGGGTTTTCTTTTCTTTTTGTGCTTGAAAATGTACTTTTATCGGATGACTCCAGCATGGCATTCATACTTGTTTTATGACCTGATCACTTTTTTGGGACAGCAACAAAAAAGTGACAAGGACTCTTATACCACCCCCTTCCCGTGTACGTGCATTTCAACTGTGTTGAATGATACGACTAAATGCCCATTTCTATACAGTGAATGACGCATTCCTGATGGAAGTTGTGCGGCGGGGATCCATGTAGCGAGGGAGCAAAAAGGACCTCAACTATTCTAAAAGGAATTATCTATCCCTATATGGGACTAAACTGTATGTTGCTTAAAAGCAGTTTGTGTATTTAAAAAAAAGAAATACCCCATCCTTGTGCATTTAACAACTCTGGAATGCTATGGATTATAATTGAAGTATATGTAGACCTACAGTAGTTGGTTGTATACTCTGTAAATCTAAAAGAGAACATGGATGTGCTACACGTTGACATTTAAAGAAGAATGTGATGTAGATGATTAGGATCATTTAGCTGTAGGTTTCATAAAGTCCTGTGCTCTAAATTGTTTTCCTGTCATTGGGTAGGAGAGGTTGGGGCGGCTCCAATTTATACAATTTAACAGTATTGTTTCCATGCATAAGCAGCGCTTTTTGCAGCATGTTCTTGCAGTTCAAGCAGTAGTTTGACAGCTGTAGTAGTGTTTGTCTTCACCTACCACTCACTGTATTTTAAACCAAAGTATTAAATGAGTAGAAACTTCAGCCTAAGTCAGCGTGAACCATGCATTTTGATAATGTATTTTGGACTGAATTGCACTAAAATGTAGTCTGCAATATATCACAGAATGGTTACTCGATTAAGCTAAATCAAAAACGCAGATAGATACCTTTTGGCATTGCTGGATAACTTAATTTTAATAGTTTGTTGTCAACCAGTACTAGATTATTTTTTGGCTCAAACAAACTCATTATTTCCAAGGCAATAATATTATTATAATCAATAATGTCTGGACATTGTTAAATAGACAGGGATTGACACCCTGCTTGATCAAAATAGGGAGATACCATTCATCAATAAATCTTTAAGACATATGTTAATTAAACTTTCCTGTTATATATTTTGCTGTGCAAAATTATTTCCCTCACTAACCATATTATGTGATGTTCATATGTGCTCTTTTTTTCATTTCTTACAATTAAATGAAATGCAATAAATGTATGTAATCGGCCTTTCATTAAGTTTCTCCGTTTTCTCTTGACATAGACCTGCAGAGATAATGATTGAATGTGAATTTCACAAACGAATTCAGAGTAGTTCATGTTAATGTGAATAGACACGAGGAGTTACATTTGGGGGATTGACTTAAAGTACGCTATATATGAATTGCTATCCATCCGTTTTCGTCAAATTTTCCTGAAGTTGTTCTAGTCGATGGGATTTGTCTTCATCTGTGCAGATGAAAGGAGGCATGACTCATGCCAGATAATCACATCAGTAACAATTTGTTTGGCTAGGTAGCAACCCTGTCTAATATGAGCCTCATTCAAAACCTCAAATAACATCTTAAATGTGGAACACAATTTAACTTTGAAAATACATACACGTTGTATTTTTGTTAGAGATAAAATCAGTTTGGAAGTTGATGCACCTTAACATTTCTGTGAGCATCTTTACAGGTCAGTAGTAATAGTATTACTACTAAGTTATTCCTGTTTGATTTAAAAAGAAAGAAAGGTGTAAGATAGACAGTCTCATTACTAATTAGACTTTGTTTCACTCTTCAATATTTATTTGAACTAAATACAATTTCATGTAAACAAAATCCCTCAAATTGAATAAACACAATGAAAGGTATAGTTGAGGTAAGAGTCAACATTATTTGCCATGGATCAAGCCTCCTGGGTATGTATTTACATTCCATAATTATTTTCAGTATCAATCTATCATTCATGTCATTGATGTAAAGCTTAGTACAATGCCAGTAGCATACGTGTGTGCATTGTACATTGTGATTACACGTTTTATTAAAACTGAAGTGATGCATTTCATCCTCAATTTGAATGATTCATAACAAAAAGGTGAGCTTACTTTTTGTTGTGCTTTCATGCAAAACTATATTATTTGCACATTTATGATTTTGGGAACATCTGGATTTGTTGTAGTTCCACATGTTAGTAGGGCAATGGAAGTATGTCCTTGCATTCATGTGTGTTTGTCTGTGTCTGTGTGTGGGTGCACACAGTCTATATGCCAAATATGTGCTTGTGTGTGACTATTTTTGTGAGACTATACTCATATGTTCCTGTGTTTCTATAGATATCTATGTGTGTGTGACATTCCATGTGTGTGTGTTTGTGTGTATTCTGCAACTGCCCAATCCCTATGTACCCCTTTTCACCGTTCTTTCCTCCCTGCCCTCCTCCCCCCTTGCATTTGGCCTAGAACAGAGAACAGACCATGCTCCGAAAGACAGGGGTACACCCAGCAGGCGAAGAGGGCTCTGTCGTGCATGTGAGGGGGCGTAGGAGATGGAGCCAGCGCGATGCATAATGAGTCACCAGGGTAGGCGTGGGCAGATGAGGCACAGTAGCGCTTCTCCCAACCCGCTGTTGGTTTGGCGTTTATCTTATGACCTTTGAGACCTCTTCTGAGGATGGATCTTAATCTTAGTGTCCCCGAGGGGACAGTAACTGAAGATCCCTCTCAATGTGTTTGTCATGTCAAACTGTCCAAGAGACTTGTGTAGGAGAATGGAGGGCATTTTGCTTTAGTGTTCTACAACAATTGGTTAATAAGGACAGAGATGTGACAGTGTGAACAAGACAGCATTTTAGGGATTAAATTAAATCTCACTCTCTTTCTTTCCTTTTCGTTTTTAGCAGCACACCAATGCAGCAGTGTGCACATTAAGGTGTGAATGGAAGATTTTGCGGGGGTGAGGTCATCTTTTCATAATGTTTAAATCACATTTATAGTGGTTGGTGTCTCTTTTCTCTTGATAAGGGACAATTTGTAATTTACTGGGGTGGGAGGTAACTGGGGTGGGAGGTTACTGGGGTGGGAGATTAGTGGGGTAGGAGGTTAGTGGGGTAGGAGGTTACTGGGGTGGGAGGTTACTGGGGTGGGAGGTTACTGGGGTGGGAGATTAGTGGGGTGGGAGGTTACTGGGGTGGGAGATTAGTGGGGTAGGAGGTTACTGGGGTGGGAGGTTACTGGGGTGGGAGGTTACTGGGGTGGGAGATTAGTGGGGTGGGAGGTTACTGGGGTGGGAGGTTACTGGCGTGGGAGGTTACTGGGGTGGGAGATTACTGGGGTAGGAGGTTACTGGGGTGGGAGGTTACTGGGGTGGGAGGTTACTGGCGTGGGAGGTTACTGGGGTGGGAGATAACTGGGGTGGGAGGTTACTGGCGTGGGAGGTTACTGGCGTGGGAGGTTACTGGGGTGGGAGAATACTGGGGTGGGAGATTACTGGGGTGGGAGGTTACTGGCGTGGGAGGTTACTGGGGTGGGAGGTTACTGGCGTGGGAGGTTACTGGCGTGGGACGTTACTGGGGTGGGAGGTTACTGGGGTGGGAGATACTGGGGTGGGAGGTTACTGGCGTGGGAGGTTACTGGCGTGGGAGCTTACTGGGGTGGGAGACCCTGGGGTGGGAGGTTACTGGGGTGGGAGATACTGGGGTGGGAGGTTACTGGGGTGGGAGATACTGGGGTGGGAGGTTACTGGCGTGGGAGGTTACTGGCGTGGGAGGTTACTGGCGTGGGAGGTTACTGGCGTGGGAAGTTACTGGGGTGGGAGGTTACTGGGGTGGGAGATACTGGGGTGGGAGATACTGGGGTGGGAGATAACTGGGGTGGGAGGTAACTGGGCTGGGAGGTTACTGGGGTGGGAGGTTACTGGGGTGGGAGTTACTGGCGTGGGAGATACTGGGGTGGGAGGTTACTGGGGTGGGAGGTTACTGGGGTGGGAGGTTACTGGGGTGGGAGATTAGTGGGGTGGGAGGTTACTGGGGTGGGAGATTAGTGGGGTGGGAGGTTACTGGGGTGGGAGGTTACTGGGGTGGGAGGTTACTGGGGTGGGAGATTAGTGGGGTGGGAGGTTACTGGGGTGGGAGGTTACTGGCGTGGGAGGTTACTGGGGTGGGAGATTACTGGGGTAGGAGGTTACTGGGGTGGGAGGTTACTGGGGTGGGAGGTTACTGGCGTGGGAGGTTACTGGGGTGGGAGATAACTGGGGTGGGAGGTTACTGGCGTGGGAGGTTACTGGCGTGGGAGGTTACTGGGGTGGGAGAATACTGGGGTGGGAGATTACTGGGGTGGGAGGTTACTGGCGTGGGAGGTTACTGGGGTGGGAGGTTACTGGCGTGGGAGGTTACTGGCGTGGGACGTTACTGGGGTGGGAGGTTACTGGGGTGGGAGATACTGGGGTGGGAGGTTACTGGCGTGGGAGGTTACTGGCGTGGGAGCTTACTGGGGTGGGAGACCCTGGGGTGGGAGGTTACTGGGGTGGGAGATACTGGGGTGGGAGGTTACTGGGGTGGGAGATACTGGGGTGGGAGGTTACTGGCGTGGGAGGTTACTGGCGTGGGAAGTTACTGGCGTGGGAGGTTACTGGCGTGGGAGGTTACTGGCGTGGGAAGTTACTGGGGTGGGAGGTTACTGGGGTGGGAGATACTGGGGTGGGAGATACTGGGGTGGGAGATACTGGGGTGGGAGATAACTGGGGTGGGAGGTAACTGGGCTGGGAGGTTACTGGGGTGGGAGGTTACTGGGGTGGGAGTTACTGGCGTGGGAGATACTGGGGTGGGAGGTTACTGGGGTGGGAGGTTACTGAGGTGGGAGGTTACTGAGGTGGGAGATACTGGGGTGGGAGTTTACTGGGGTGGGAGGTTACTGGGGGAGAAGTGTTGTGTGATTTTTTTTGATTGTGCACAGGGGAAGTAGTGCATTTTTTCTGTGGTTTACATTCCCCATTTTGCAGGTTTTACTATATCATTTCTTCCATATAGCCACATTTCCTCATCTTCTTGCATGTGCCCCCCACTATCAAGGTTTTCTGGTACTTCCCTTACTACGCTTTTCTGCACACTTACTATACAGTCAACTCTATCCTGCCCTCTATCCATAGTGACAATAGTGGTAGGTGGATCGTTTGTCCAGATCTGCAATAGGTTAACTAGCAATCATACCACACATCAAGTCATTGAAATCTGCACCAATTTTCTACAGAAATCCACAAGAACATAGAGGAATAGCTGATAGGCATCGGAGAGGCCAGGTGCATCATTGCGCATGAAAGAACAGTAAAGCCATGAGACACGCAGTAAAAAAATATCCCCTATTGATTTTGTTTAGGCCATACAAATTTAATTTACTATATAACAGACGCCCCTCTTCACATTTCTCAGAATAGAAAAAAAGAAATTGTGATTCATTTAATTCATATGAAACTATTCTTTTTAAATCATTATTTTTGACGAATTGAATGATGTGCTTTGCCATTGTAGTAGTTGTGGTTTGTTTAAATTGCGGTGAATCAAATCATAGGAATCAAAAGAATCATTTGTGAATCGCAAACAATGAAAGGAAAAAACATAGCTGTAGCGTTCCTTTCGGATTGTGTTGCTGCCAAACCCATTTTGTAGATCATTTAAGTTGATTTGGATATTCAATTATCGGGCATTGCAACTCAATAGATGTTATTAGTCAGCCTGAAGTAAACACTTCTAAAAGTAAGAGATACTGATTCTACAAAACATTAGGAACACCTGCTCTTTCCATGACGTAGACTGACCAGGTGAACCGTGGTGAAAACAATGATCCCTTATTGATGTCATCTGTTAAATCCACTTCAATCAATGTAGATGAAAGGGCGGAGACATGTTAAAGAAGGATTTTAAAGCCTTGAGACGATTGAGACATGGATTGTGTATGTGTTCCATTCAGAGGGTGAATGGGCAGGACAAAATATGTAAGTTCCTTTGAACGGGGCATGGTAGTAGGAGACAGGCACACCGGTTTGACTGTGTCAAGAATTGCAACCCTGCTGGTTTTTTCACGCTCTTCAGGTTCCTGTGTGTATCAAGAATGGTCCAGCCAATTTGACACAACTTATTTTTTCAAAAACTTTCCCAGTTAAATGCTGAATGCAAAGTAGGCCTACCTCGCAGAATGATATCATGAATATTTGTATCAATCAGGTACACATTTGTTTTGTATACTCTGCCATCTCATGTGCAGTACAGAAACCTGACAGAAACACTGCTAGCCTAACACAAATGTACTAAAACTGTACTAAAATGTGCTAAAACTGGGACATGCTTTCAGTGGTGCTTTCCAACACCTGACACCAATATAGTGGATTAGGGAGGAACCCTGACTGGGACTCAAACCCTGGTTCCTGTGACTGTCATTCCAAAACCATTATACTGTCACAATCCTCACTATATGAGCCGTGATGAGAGTGGCAGGTAGCCTTGCGGTTAAGAGCGTTTTGCCAGTAACCGAACGGTTGCTGGTTCGAATCTCAAGCTGACTAGGTGAAAAATCTGTTGATGTGCCGTGGAGCAAGGCACTTAACCCTAATTGCTCCTGTAAGTTGCTCGGGATAAGAGATACTGCTAAATGACTCAAATGTAATGATACTACTCCTACCAAGTGAGTTAACCCTATTGGCACGATGCATAGGGTGTTCATGCCAGTGATCTGGTTTCACTTCCTTGTCCTGCCGTTTGGTACACTGGTCTCAGAAGTGGGATGGTGGCCATGTGGCCAACGGCTCGGACGTGCTTGGGGGCTGAGTAGTCGAAGCACAGGGACGTGCCATCAAGTACGGAGGGGGCAGTGTAGAAAACCTTGCTATATGAGCCACGTTACAATTCCCAGCATGTGGGTTAACCCTATTGGCACGATGCGTAGGGTGTTTGTCTTTCACGCCAGCGACCCGAGTTGTATTCCCTGCCCCACTGTTCGCTACAATACCAAAAGGCTGAAATCTCTTGGTGAGGTCCCTAGGTGTTGTACAAAGGTTGTTTGGTATTATTTCAAGGGGTACAACTTTAATTAGATGTTTTTATTAGGATTTTCTTTTTAATCGCTGCCTTGCCTCACTTTATAAATAAATAGATCTGTTATACAGTTAATTACATGTGTATGGCCTTAGGGACAATATAATTATCCTACCTAGACCAGCTTACAACACCACAATGCAATTCATATTTGTATTATTGTTTTCAAGTGAGTACAATTCTACGCTAGGCTGTAAACTGCAGTGAAAATGTAATTTCAATAATGCCGCAAAAGCCCTGTGATTGAATGTTTCATTCCATTTGGATCAGTTGTGTGTCTACTCTCGACAGATTATAAGGTCTAGAAAGGCACAGTACAGGACAGTCTGGCTGTATTTTTACTTCTGGTACTGATGCGCTGTCTGTTGCCGATCATCATTCTCCCAAGTCGTTCTATATAGTGTGAAGACATAGGCCTATGCTCCCAGCAGGCCCAGTTATTCAGCAAAGCTCAACACGCGTTCTGCCTAGTTTCCAATCCAAGCGGCTATTCCTTGACCTACAACCTAACGCTTCAATATAGCATAAATATTTGTTATTTCACTTTTAAAATGTATTGCCTTTTATGGGTGGCATAAACACAACCAGTCACAATGTTTTAGTCTGATTAGGTTACTTCAAAAGTATCCCGTAGGCTACCTGCGCACGTTCATCCACTCCACTCTAACATAATTCCAGCCTCCAAACCATGATGAAGCGCTCAAAGTCGGTACTAGGTATGCAATTATGTATTGCTCATGGGTTGTGTGTGGTGCATTGGCACAGAAACTTGTTAGTGAAAAATCGTTGCATATATTTATAATAGTTATAAATATAGCATCAAAACGTTGAATATCTGATTTCCCCCTAGCTGATCATTGTCTGCAGCCGGCTCTGATCATAGTGTAATGAAACAGACAGGGAGCGAGAGCTCATCCGTGGTGGTCAGAGAAACCTCAACCTTCTGGCCTGTTGCCCTGCCTGTGCCACATTGACTGTGCCACAATACCATGCTGAAGTGGACAAGTCCATATCCACAGTTATCAGCACAGGATTGCTACAGTTATTGTTATTTGTGGTGGTAATCATTGTTTTAGAGAGAATTTTATGAGGGGGGGAGGGGGTACATTTGTTTTTACAGTGCAAGGGGAGGGTCATGTTGGGGAGGGGGGGCGCATATTTTGTTATGACACCTCCAGTTTAAATTCATGATCTTCTCACATTGATGAAACAGTTTGCATTGTATCTCCTCATAGTATCTGTTAAAACTAAGCAGGTGCAGTTTGATCACTGTTAAACGCATACAAATGAGTTAGTTGAAATTAAAATAACAGAATCATTGCATTTCTTCATTGATAGAAAAACGGAAGCATCCACCCTGACATAGACCCGCAAGCCGCCTGATCTCGCTTACATGAATGTTCGCTGCAAGATCAGGCAGGCTTGCGAGGCTACCCTTAACAAGCTTCTTCAATAATTTACCCAAATAACCTCCAATGTGCAAGTGATGATGTGTTGCCCTATTACACAGACGAAGAGCCTCTTTAATTCCTTCACTCCGATGGTTATGTGTGAGGAGGAGGGTGTGTGTTGCTTCTGCTGTGGTGGCTGATGTGCCCAGAGCGAGGGCCGAGAGGGGGGCGATGGAGGGGGTAGAGAGAGGGGGGGACTGAGACAATAGTTGGAGCCGGGGCTGAATGAAATGATTTTGCTGATGATTAATAGCGGAGTGGGCCAGCGGCTCCTGCGATGTAGAGATGATAAATTGTGAGTGCGGCTCTCTGCAGCTGTGCCAGGCCTGTGTCTTAGCATGCACACACCACGCAATTTACAGCCAAGCCCCTCTCCTGCTTACTTAGGAGAAACTACTCAATTTATCTAATTACATACGTGTTTGATCCCCGGCCATGGAGATGCCATGTATTGATATATTTCATATTAGCCACACAAAACAACCAACAATTATTTGCATAATTTTGGTAGGATATTATTTGGCTTTTTGCATCTGCTATTCTGTTCACTGGATTTGAACATTGACTTCTTAATATTTGGCTCTTTATCTTGGCAGAGTGTTGCTTTGTGTATAAGGAGCCTAATTCCTATCATTTTGGGGAAGTGTTTGGAGCTGTATGTTGAGAACGACTCAACCCTCGCTTTCGCTCTCTCTCTCTCTCTCTCTCTCTCTCTCTCTCTCTCTCTCTCTCTCACTGTGTGTGTGTGTGTGTGTGTGTGTGTGTGTGTGTGTGTGTGTGTGTGAGAGAGAGAGAGAGGGACAGCCTTCACTGTGTCTTGCCAGATATGAATCAGTCTTAGCCCCCCCCCCCCCCCCCCCCCCCCCCCCCCCCCCCCCCCCCCCCCACCACACACACACACACTCTCTCTGTAATTGATTGTTCTGTTCGAATAGAATCAGATGTAGTGAGGATTAGTCCTCAGCTATTGTTTTTTGGATCATGTGATGGCCATTGTCCATAATTAATGATTGTAATCTTTTGTTTTTATATTCTTTGATTTAACCACAATATATTGAATCTTGGCACATTTGACTGAGGACTGACAGATAAGTGATAGATGCTGTTGCTAATTTCCCCTTGCTACAGTGCATGGTTATCTGAGTGATGGTTCTATCTGCTCTCACTGAGGTGTTCATTCAGAGCGATGCAACGCGTTGATGTTTTCCACCTACGGAGGTGGGAGGTGGACAGGGCGGGGTGTTCGCTCAGGGAGCAACAGATCCTAAAATAGGTAGGCAGGGTTCCCGATTCCTCCAGGGGCTCAAAAAGGGCCCCCCAGGAGAGGGGCTCAGGTAGGTTTGTGTGTGTGTGTGTGTGTGTGTGTGTGTGTGTGTGTGTGTGTGTGTGTGTGTGTGTGTGTGTGTGTGTGTGTGTGTGTGTGTACATTTGTCCATGCATGTGTCTGTGTGTCAGGCTGTCTTTCAGAGGATGTATGGAGGTCAAAAGTGAGAGCGCACAGGGCCATACACAAAGTCATTAGAGTAATCCCTAACCCAGGGGAACACACTCATTTCCTCTTCTTAGAGAGACAGCTCCGTGTGTGAGATACACACAGCTAACACTCTACATTATTACTGACTGAATAATATATACTGCCATCATAGCAGCCACTTAGCTCCAGACTGTGTATGTGTACAGAGAGCTCAACACTCACTGCAGTTTTACCGGTCTCCAAATGTGTGCTTGTGTGTTCCAAAGAGTGTAAGAGGGTTTTGCTACAGCTTGTCCGGTTAAGTCACGTGTGTGTATGAGTAAGCACAGTATGTGTCTATGTGTCATTATTGGTGTGTTAATTAGAGAATCAGGGACTGGTGACAAACCTCTCCTCTGTAACAATATTCCCCCTCTGGGTATTAATGTAATAATTCCTAAATCACACTGATTCCTATATCAACAGGCTAATGATTTAAATGTAGAACACCACACTGCCCTTAACCTGCTTTGGCTCTGTGTGTTAGAGAGGAAATGAGAGGAGATAGGGCTGAGACTGAGTGACATGCCCCTAGTTTGTCCTTTTTACCAAGAGACATTAGTGTGTGTGTGTCTGTGTGTGTGTGTATGTGTGTGCTTATGAGAGAGATATATATTGTAGTGTGTGTTTGTGTTGGTCTGCGCAGGCGTCATGACCTTTCACCTCTCTGAACGTCTTAGTTTATCTATGCGTCTGTGTGTGTGAAGGTGCAGAGACAGGGTGCAAACACACACAAACACACACATACACACACACGGACAGACGCTAGAGTGAGGAGGGCAGACAGGAAATGTGGGGTTGGCGTGCTAACCTGGATTCTCTCTGGGCCAAACAGAGTCCAATGAATAATAGAACACACAGCTTTTGTTTATGCTTTATTTAGACAGCTTAAGACGACCTACCTTCTAACAGGTAAAGGCCATCAACTCTATCCTTGACAAGAACAACCCAGGAGGGTAGACCTAATTGTTTGGATAAAACAGACTCCCCAAATCCAAATCAGACTTTTTATTCAATAGCCATGACACAGTAAAAATGTGCTTTACAAGCATTATTCATGTTGAGTCAAATAAAACAGTACACTGTATGTCATGTAGATTGTATTGAAAAATAGTTGTTTTATCCCTTCACAGAGTGAATGGTGAGGCCTATCCCCTCCCTACTAACCTTCTTATAGGGCCTGCCCAGGTTGGTAGAGGACGCTGGGAGAAAACAGGAAACAGCAACATTACTCACCTCCTATCCTCTCTGAGAAGAAAAGCTTTCTCCCTCCTTCAGGGGGATATGTGCATCAGGGATCAATTAAGATGAGCTTATTTTACTGGGAAATATTCCTCTCATTTTATCCTCTTTGGGGCAGCAGAAAGTCGAAACTTTGTGCTTCAAATAGATATTTTAAAGGGAATAGGCATGTGACTCATTAGAGAGTTGTCCTTGAGAGTGGCTGGCTGCAGGTTATGTTGATAATGAAGTGTAGCCGTACTCTGAGGGGTAATTTTATATGTCTGCAAATGGAGCTAAAGCAAAGGGACTGGGACTTAAATGAATCCAACACCAGCTCTCTGAGGTCCGGTGGCACAGAGGATGGCAGGACAGAGACAGAAAGAGAGAGAGAGAGGAGAGAGAGCAGCGGACTTCTACTTTAAAATACTTTCTCTTTCTCTCCGAATGACATCTGCTTTTCATTCTAGAAAAAAACTCACTCAGAAAATAATTCTTAAACAGTATATGTATATATATATTTTTTAATCATAATAACTCTGATGATATGAATGTGTTAGGCTTCTCCAATTCCCCCAAAAGTCTGAATAATCTATACGTTTTTTTGGAAACACTTCAAGCCAAAGTAGCCTAGCGCCTCGTTATCCTCATGAGTTATTTCAATTCATTTTGGAGGCTGAATGTATGTATCTGTTTATATGCTCCTGTGTGAGTCAGAAGCATAAACCCATTATTGCCAAATATACTGTACACCGATATGAATTTAGGAAGTTATTATTAACTCTTCATTACCACCTGGTTTTTGAAGGTTGCAGGGAATCATGTTGACTAAATAAATAGCACTTCTAAATGGAAGGTCCTTGAACGTACCCATCCCCTTCTTCACAGCAGTTAGGGGCTAGTTTGGGTTGCGTTCAGGCATAACATATCTGCATCTCTCTGATAAACGTTTACACGTGCAGTGATTTAGACGCGCTGACTTTATGTCCTGCTGTGCTCTCTACATCAGCAGACTGCGTCACCGCTGTTTTCCTGGAGTTTGTCAGAGCTCAGTAAAATTGAGTTACGTGGCATTTATTTGAAAACCCAATAATTTCAGATTTTCTCCACTGCAGTGTAGAGATGAAGTATTTCTTAGACTGTCATTTTTCCACCACTGCTTATTCAGATGTTTCAATTGTAGATGGTTTGTATAAAAGTAAAAAAAAATGTCAATAATTGTGAATAATAATTTTGACAGAATAAATACGGTGGATTTCGATTTTTTTTATCCTCTACGATGCGGAGTGACACCGCTCAGAATTTTCATACTGATGAGACCCAACACACTCACACACGCACACACACGCCACACCACTCGCTGCAAGTCAAACGGACATTGATCTCTTAACCAAGCAAGGTGACCTCCACTCCTCCCAGAGCTTCCATCTCTCTTTCTCTCCTCTCTATTTCATACCCATCTCATTCCAACAATTTCTCTCTGTCCGTCTCTGTTTCTGTCTGTCTGTCTGTCTGTCTGTCTGTCTGTCTGTCTGTCTGTCTGTCTGTCTGTCTGTCTGTCTGTCTGTCTGTCTGTCTGTCTGTCTGTCTGTCTGTCTGTCTGTCTGTCTGTCCAGACCCAGCCAGTGTGAGTTTAGAGTGATGCTAGGTCCAGACCCAGCCAGTGAGGGCTCAAAGTGATGCTAGGTGTGGGCCCAGCCAGTGAGGGCTCAGAGTGATGCTAGGTGTGGGCCCAGCCAGTGAGGGCTCAGAGTGATGCTAGGTGTGGGCCCAACCAGTGAGGGCTCAAAGTGATGCTAGGTGTGGGCCCAGCCAGTGAGGGCTCAGAGTGATGCTAGGTGTGGGCCCAGCCAGTGAGGGCTCAGAGTGATGCTAGGTGTGGGCCCAGCCAGTGAGGGCTCAGAGTGATGCTAGGTGTGGGCCCAGCCAGTGAGGGCTCAGAGTGATGCTAGGTGTGGGCCCAGCCAGTGAGGGCTCAGAGTGATGCTAGGTGTGGGCCCAGCCAGTGAGGGCTCAGAGGGATGCTAGGTGTGGGCCCAGCCAGTGAGGGCAGGGCTGTGGACCTCTCCAATGGTACCAGGAGCCAAGTCACCATCATGAGCATAAGGCTGTGTACTACTGTAAATGCCTGTGTATCTCACTTTCACATTCTCTCTCTGTGTGTGTGTGTGTGTGTGTGTGTGTGTGTGTGTGTGTGTGTGTGTGTGTGTGTGTGTGTGTGTGTGTGTGTGTGTGTGTGTAGGTGTCTGCATTAGTACACCATATGCTGTTGGGCGTGTAGATACCCAGCTGAGTTGACTGAAAACTCACTGGCTGCGTACGTGAAGATACCGGCAGAGTGTGTGTGCGTGTGTGTGTATTCATGGTGTGTGTTTTGACTGGGTCTTCTGCTATCTGAATTTTCAGGTTATCCAGAAAATTCCTCCATCTGTGATCGAGAGCCTCGCCCCTCTGCGCCCTTGGTCTTGATGTCTGAGGTAAAACACAACTCTCTTTCTCTCGCTCTCTTTTTCTTTCACTCTCTTTCTCTTACTCTCTCTTTCTCTTTCAGTAATGATGTAGTGAGTAGTGTTGAAAAATATGATTATTAATCATATCATTATTATTACCATTATTATTATTAATTTGAAATATTTACACTTTTACAGTCGCAAAACCAGTGTTTTTAATGAATCAGTTTAATTTAATGAATTGTTTTTCAACTTTTCACTATCAACACATTTGAAACTTAATGCAATTTAACATGTATTAAACCAGTCTATACTGTATGTTATCATAACATAATGTGTGGTTCTCTGAAGGGTCCATTACAGCTATGTAATAATGTTTGTCATTCTTTATTCATGAATCTGATGCCGCCACCATGTCACCTCTACAATATCTCTCTCAATATATTTCTCCATTTCATCACTTTATGATGTTCATGGAGCAGTACTCCAGCATGTTCATGTCCCATCCTCACTCTTAATGTACATCTGAGAAATGTAAGGGCCGCCCTGGAAACGTCTGCCTGCTGGAACTATGTACTTATCCCAGCTCCTGGGTTCGATGGCACTTTCTATTCTATTCTACTGAACCTGTAGCAACACCCAGAGTAGGGTTCATATACAAAAGGGATCCGACTAAAGAACATTTCTGCACTCGTCTGTAATTGATGCACAGAGATGAAGGGAAACTGAGGCCAATGTTTATCACAAAACCAATTGTTTCTGTAATGGCTTCGCTGATTGTGCCGTGCCGAAACCCATCGACTAATCTGTTAGGAGGGACGCTTCGTTCGTGACTCGTCAGCATGAAACTTGAGCTGCTCTGTCTATGTGGGTGCCCACTGTGACAGAGAAAACATGCTAGTGTGTGTGTGTGTGTGTGTGTGTGTGTGTGTGTGTGTGTGTGTGTGTGTGTGTGTGTGTGTGTGTGTGTGTGTGTGTGTGTGTGTGTGTGTGTGTGTGTGTGTGTGTGTGTGTGTGTGTGTGTGTGTGTGTGAGAAACAGTGTTTTAAGGAGTGTGTATTGACAATTTTATTTGGTGGTTTGTGCCGTGTTTACATTCAGCTGTACTGATCATATCCCGTTCCATCATAAAAGGAGTCACTAATAGCCCCGAAACCCTCCATACCCCTATATGGTACACTATACATTACAACCCCCTTCATACCTCCAACCATCTCCCCGAAACGCCCATGTTCCCTCTGCAGGCAGCTGCTTCTCATGCCCCCCCCCCCCCCAGGCAGCTCCTCAACGGGAAATCCCTCTCATCCCCCAATCCCCAGTCTGTGTCCGGGGACCAGTGACCCTACTCAGCCCTCAGTCACTGGGCTTACCCTGTCAACAGGACCAGTAATAGTACACTACCTGGTGCTCCCCTAACTGGAACTCTATTCAGACCGAGGGAGTGATTTGTTATGAGTGAGTTACAGATAGTTAACACACTGCACAAGCATAGAAAGACACATACAGTGAATGGACAAATCATTAGGTGCTCTTTACATGATATAGAATGACCAGGTGAATCCAGGTGAAAGCTATGATCCCTTATTGATGTCACCTGTAGATGAAGAGGGGGAGACAGGTAAAAAAATTAAGTCTTGAGACAATTGAGACATGGATTGGGTATATGTGTCATTCAGAAGGTAAATGGGCAAGACACAATATTTAAGTGCCTTTGAAAGGGGTATGGTTGTTGGTGCAAGGTGCAGACATTTGAGTGTCTCAATTAACTACAACGCTGCAGGGTTTTTCACGCTCAACAGTTTCCTGTGTGTATCAAGAATGGTCCAACACCCAAAGGACATCCAGCCAACTTGACACAACGGTGGGAAGCATTGGAGTGAAAATTGGCCAGCATTCATGAGGAACGCGTTTGACACCTTGTAGAGTCCATGCCCCGATGAATTGAGGATGTTCTGAGGGCAAAAGCGGGTGCAACTCAATATTGAGGTGTTCCTAATGTTTTGTACACTCAGTAATATATGTATATATATATATATATATATATACAGTTGAAGTTGTAAGTTTACATACAGTTAGGTTGGAGTCATTAAAACTCGTTTTTCAACCACTCCACAAATTTCTTGTTATCAAACTATAGTTTTGGCAAGTCGGTTAGGACATCTACTTTGTGCATGACACAAGTAATTTTTCCAACAATTGTTTACATACAGATTATTTCACTTATAATTCACTGTATCACAATTCCAGTGGGTTAGCAGTTTACATACACTAAGTTGACTGTACCTTGAAACAGCTTGGAAAATTCCAGAAAATGATGTCATGGCTTTAGAAGCTTCTGATAGGCTAATTGACATCATTTGATGTCAATTAGTGTACCTGTGGATGTATTTCAAGGCCTACCTTCAAACTCAGGGCCTCTTTGCTTGACATCATGGGAAAATCAAAAGAAATCAGCCAAGACCTCAGAAAAAAAATTGTAGACCTCCGCAAGTCTGGTTCATCCTTGGGAGCAATTTCCAAATGCCTGAAGGTACCACGTTCATCTGTACAAACAATAGTTCGCCATTATAAACACCATGGGACCGCGCAGCCATCATACTGCTCAGGAAGGAGATGCGTTCTGTCTCCTAGAGATGAACGTACTTTGGTGCGAAAAGTGAAAATCAATCCCAGCACAACAGCACAGGACCTTGTCAAGATGCTGGAGGAAACAGGTACAAAAGTATCTATATCCACAGTGAAATGAGTCCTATATCAACATAACCTGAAAGGCCGCTCAGCAAGGAAGAAGCCACCGCTCCAAAACCACCATAAAAAAGCCAGACTACGGTTTGCAACTGCACAAGGGGACAAAGATCATACTTTTTGGAAAAATGTCCTCTGGTCTGATGAAACAAAAATGGAACTGTTAGGCCATAATGACCATCGTTATGTTTGGAAGAGAAAGGGGGAGGCTTGCAAGCCAAAGAACACCATCCCAACCGTGAAGCACGTGGGTGGTAGCAACATGTTGTGGGGGTGCTTTGCTCCAGGAGGGACTGGTGCACTTCACAAAATCGATGGCATCATGAAGTAGGAAAATTATGTGGATACATTGAAGCAACATCTCAAGACATCAGTCAGGAAGTTAAAGCTTGGTCACAAATGGGTCTTCCAAATGGACAATGACTCCAAGCATACTTCCAAAGTTGTGGCAAAATGGCTTAAGGACAACAAAGTCAAGGTATTGGAGTGGCCATCACAAAGCCCTGACCTCAATCCTATTGAAAATGTGTGGGCAGAACTAAAAAAGCGTGTGCGAGCAAGGAGGCCTACGTGATTCAGTTACACCAGCTCTGTCAGGAGGAATGGGCCAAAATTCACCCAACTTATTGTGGGAAGCTTGTGGAAAGCTACCCGAAATGTTTGACCCAGGTAAAATAATTTAAAGGCAATGCTACCAAATATTAATTGAGTGTATGTAAACTTCTGACCCACTGGGAATATGATGAAAAAAATAAAAGCTGAAATAAACCATTCTCTCTACTATTTTTCTGACATTTCACATTCTTAAAATAAAGTGGTGATCCTAACTGACCTATGACAGGGAATTTTACTAGGATTAAATGTCAGGAATTGTGAAAAGCTGAGTTTAAATGTATTTGGCTAAGGTGTATGTAAACTTCCGACTTCAACTGTGTGTATATACACTGCTCCAAAAAATAAAGGGAACACTTAAACAACACAATGTAACTCCAACTCAATCACACTTCTGTGAAATCAAACTGTCCACTTAGGAAGCAACACTGATTGACAATACATTTCACATGCTGTTGTGCAAATGGAATAGACAACAGGTGGAAATTATAGGCAATTAGCAAGACACCCCCAATAAAGGAGTGGTTCGGCAGGTGGTGACCACAGACCACTTCTCAGTTCTTATGCTTCCTGGCTGATGTTTTGGTCACTTTTGAATGCTGGCAGTGCTTTCACTCTAGTGGTAGCATGAGACGGAGTCTACAACCCACACAAGTGGCTCAGGTTGTGCAGCTCATCCTGGATGGCACATCAATGCGAGCTGTGGCAAGAAGGTTTGCTGTGTCTGTCAGCGTAGTGTCCAGAGCATGGAGGCGCTACCAGGAGACAGGCCAGTACATCAGGAGACGTGGAGGAGGCCGTAGGAGGGCAACAACCCAGCAGCAGGACCACTACCTCCGCCTTTGTGCAAGGAGGAGCAGGAGGAGCACTGCCAGAGCCCCGCAAAATGACCTCCAGCAGGCCACAAATGTGCATATGTCTGCTCAAACGGTCAGAAACAGACTCCATGAGGGTGGTATGAGGGCCCGACGTCCACAGTTGGGGGTTGTGCTTACAGCCCAACACCGTGCAGGACGTTTGGCATTTGCCAGAGAACACCAAGATTGGCAAATTCGCCAATGGCACCCTGTGCTCTTCACAGATGAAGCAGGTTCACACTGAGCTCATGTGACAGACGTGACAGTCTGGAGTCTGGAGAGTCTGGAGACGCCGTGGAGAACGTTCTGCTGCCTGCAACATCCTCCAGCATGACCGGTTTGGCGGTGGGTCAGTCATGGTGTGGGGTGGCATTTCTTTGGGGGGCCGCACAGCCCTCCATGTGCTCGCCAGAGGTAGCCTGACTGCCATTAGGTACCGAGATGAGATCCTCAGTCCCCTTGTGAGACCATATGCTGGTGCGGTTGGCCCTGGGTTCCTCCTAATGCAAGACAATGCTAGACCTCATGTGGCTGAAGTGTGTCAGCAGTTCCTGCAAGAGGAAGGCATTGATGCTATGGACTGGCCTGCCCGTTCCCCAGACCTGAATCCAATTGAGCACATCTGGGACATCATGTCTCGCTCCATCCACCAATGCCACGTTGCACCACAGACTGTCCAGGAGTTGGCGGATGCTTTAGTCCAGGTCTGGGAGGAGATCCCTCAGGAGACCATCCGCCACCTCATCAGGAGCATGCCCAGGCGTTGTAGGGAGGTCATACAGGCACGTGGAGGCCACACACACTACTGAGCCTCATTTTGACTTGTTTTAAGGACATTACATCAAAGCTGGATCAGCCGGTAGTGTGGTTTTCCACTTTAATTTTGAGTGTGACTCCAAATCCAGACCTCCATGGGTTGATAAATTGGATTTCCATTGATTATTTTTGTGTGATTTTGTTGTCAGCACATTCAACTATGTAAAGAAAAAAGTATTTAATACGATTATTTCCTTTATTCAGATCTAGGATGTGTTATTTTAGTGTTCCCTTTATTTTTTTGAGCAGTATATATATATATATATATATATATATATATATATATATATATATATATATATATATATATATATATATATATATACATACATATATATAATTAATTGTGAAAAGCCTGAAATGGGATGGCACAATCTGTGGTCTCTATCTCTATACGCTATACTGCTAGATCGAGACATTCCATTATGGCCCTTAGTGTGTCCAGTGTTATTTCCCTGATTGTCTCTAAGTGGGGCCTGGGATCAGTAGCTGGCCTGTCTCCAGCTCCACTTAACTTCAGCAAAGAGGGAGAGTGAGAGAGTGAGAGTGAGGGAGGACAAAAGGCATCAGGGGAGACAAGGACAAATCATCTTTAGATGAAGTGTTTTAAATGCTCCTCTTCTCCTCCCATGTCACCATTGTGAATCAGGTGACCTCTGCTCACCTGCACAGGATATAAACAACGCCATGTCAGAGAACGGACGGTTGGCGAGTGGAAGCGAGGGAAAGTGGAAAACAATGAGGGCGTCCATCTTACTCGCCACCATGTGTTAAAACATCGTACCGCACCCTGACTACCTGCCAAACCTCTTACAGCTCGGCTTGGCCCGGTCCGGTCGATGGCCGACAGTCATCTTGGTTTCCGTCTCTCCTCAGACGACTCCGGCTAGGCCGTGTCTTTGTTTTATGCAAATCCATGCATATGAGAAGGGATGGGGGAGGAGGGGGAGTGCAATGAGCAGTCTGGCCACGTAGCTCCAGGAGGACAGGCTGAGTGATGGAAACAAAGAGCCAGGGTCTGACTGTCCTTGCCTGGGGAAAGAGAGTCCTGACTGGCTGGAGCGGGCCAGTCACCACCAGCCACCAAAACACAGGTGTCACCATCTGAGCCTCAGACACCATTGAGTGAGTGAAAGAATAGATAGAAAAAAAAGAATGCCTTTCGTGAACTAACACTCACACTTTAATTTGTATCTTTTATTTTATTGTATTAATACAGTAGCTCTGACTTTGCTGATAGCTACTTTATTGAGGAAAAATGTACTTACTATGGCTGTGATATGTGGCTGTCCCTCCTAGCTACCTTAAGATGAAGGCACTACCTGTAATTCACTTTGGATAAGAGCGTCTGCTGAATGACTAAACTGTCAAAATGTACATGTAATGAATACAGGAGGAATCATGGAATAAGGGCTACTGTGTCTGTGTGAGGAGAGGGGTCATGGCTGAGACGAGTTTGTCCTTTTTACCAACAGATGTTCTAGTGTGTCTGTGTGTGTGTGTGTGTGTTCAGACCTGACTGGGAGGACAGCAGGCAGGCACCTTACCCTAGTGGTGGCCCTGGCAGAGGGGGACTGGAGTTCAACACCCAGCAGGGGGAAAGAGACCCAGAATCTGCTGACAAGGACAAAGTGACAGGTGTGTGTGTGTGTTTCTGTGTGTGTGTTTCCATGTGTGTGTCTTTCTGTGTATGTGTGTGTGCACGCACTCCCATGCTTATGAGTTGAGGGCTGAGGAGGATGAATAGGTTGGCTTATGTGCCATTGAGTGTGTGTGGTCAGATGTGGAGCAGGGTCTAACGGACAGGGAGGGCCACCACCCGTGGCTGTGTGACCGTGTGACAGTAGGATGGCTTGGGTCAGACTCGCTGACTCAGTTTCAGCCACACACAGCACCCCTTTCACAAAGACACCCATCTCACGATCACTACAGAGTGAGTGTGTGTGCCTGTATGAGTCAGTTTATCACCCACGCCACATGCCTGATTACATGTGTGTGTATGACACAACACCATCCTCTCACCCTCACCACTTCTCTCTAGCTGCTCAGCAGTGCTCTCCTCCCCTCCCCTCCTCTGTCCCAGAGCGCTCACTCTATTTCTAGTTGCCATACAGGATGTTGGCCTCCCTAGACGAGGGAGGGCAGATGAAATCCATCCAGATTGACCTGTCACACGGAAGAGGGGAAAGTGATGGTGGGAGAGGGGGCAGAGAGGTGGGGGGGAGCAGAGCAGGGGTACGAAAACAACCCCTCCAACCCCTTTCGCTACACACGGGTCAACAGTTGAGGGTGATTTATTTACATCAGGACCGGGGCAACATGTCCCCCCCCACCCCACAAACCCTATCCATCTCTCTCTCTCTCTCTCTCTCTCTCTCTCTCTCTCTCTCGCTCTCTCTCTCTCTCTATCTATCTATCTATCTATCTATCTATCTATCTATCTATCTATCTATCTATCCCTCTCTCACCCTCTTTCTCTTCCACATGCCTCTCAGAAAGGAGTGAGAAACTGGAGAAGTGTGCAGTAGGAGTGAGTCTATATTTAGCCTGGATAACCAAAGACACTGTGGTCTGGCTTTAAGGTTAAAAATATAGATCTCCATGTACAGCCAGCTGGGTACAGTAGACGTCACCCACTGTCAGGCACCATGAATCATGATTACTTTTCCCCTCGGCCCAGCCTGGCCCAGCCTTGGGCTCTGGGCTCTGTTATAGGCTCTGTGGTTCTCTTTAGTCTCTACATCATAGACTGAGAAACGTATTTTAGACCCTTGCCTTCAGACTAGCGTTTTATAATAGGCTCTGGGAATCTCTAGACCTTTATCTCTGTCAGAGAGCGCAGGGCATAGGATTTAAAGACTATAAGACTGTACTCAGTGACATTAGAGACAGAAAATGTTTGACAAAGGGTTAAGAATGTTAGCAGTGTGGCACATACACTGAGTGTAAAAAACATTAGGAACACCTTCCTAATATTGAGTTGCTCCCCCTTTTGTCCTCAGAACAGCCTCAATTCGCCAGGGCATGGACTCTACACGGTGTCGAAAGCGTTCCACAGGGATGCTGGCCCATGGTGACTCCAATGCCTCCCACAGTTGTGTCAAGTTGGCTGGATGTCCTTTGGGTGGTGGATCATTCTTGATACACACAAGAAACTGTTGAGCATGAAAACACCAGCACTGTTGCAGTTCTTGACACAATCAAACCGGTGCGCCTGGCATGCACTACCAAATCAAATCAAATCAAATTGTATTAGTCACATGCGCCGAATACAACAGGTGAAATGCTTACTTACGAGCCCCTAACTGATAGTGCAGTTTAAAAACATACGGATCAGAATAAGAGATAAAAGTAACAAGTAGTTAAACAGCAGCAGTAAAAAATAGCAGTGTATACAGGGCCAGTACAGAGTCAATGTGCGGGGGCACCGGTTAGTTGAGGTAGTATGTACATGTAGGTAGAGTTAATTAAAGTGACTATGCATAGATGACAACAGAGATAACCTGTTCAAAGGCACTTACATATTTTGTCTTGCCCATTCACCCTCTGAATGGCACACATACACAATCCATATGTCTCAAGGCTTAAACATCCTTCTTTAACCTGTCTCCTCCCCTTCATCTATACTGATTGAAGTGGATTTAATAGATGACACCAATAAGGGATCATTGCTGGATTCACCTGGTCAGTCTATGTCATGGAAAGAGCAGGTGTTCCTAATGTTTTGTATACTCAGTCTATATCTTTCTACTGTAAATAGAGGCAGAGGGAAAGAACAAAGGAGTACTGTTCAGTACCACCAGGGTTTCTGCTTCCCCCTCCTCTAAGCTGGACTGGGCTTGGTTGTGAAGTGGTGCTAGATTTAGCCCAGGGCGTATGGGCATAGCTACACTTTGCAAATGATTTTCCTGTGACATAATTCTCCACATGGCACTCCTCTCTTCTTTCCCAAGCCTAATAACAAAGACTCAGCAGTAATATCCTAGTCAGCCCCACACAGTGTGTGAAGGACCTGGGTAGTGTAGTGTAGTGTAGTGTAGTGTAGTGTAGTGTAGTGTAGTGTAGTGTAGTGTAGTGGAGGAGGTATGGCAGGGGTGTGGCAGAGCAGGCTAGGGAGGAGGTATGGCAGGGGTGGGGCAGATCAGTGTAGGCCCAAAGAGAGAGACACACATATCACCTGGGTGGGAGGAAGGACACAGGTGGCGGACAGCCACTGTGTCTGCACAATAACACTACCATTTGCTTGTTAGTATTGTTTTGTTTATTCAATTTACATTTACACGCAGCTAAAATAGCACCAATTGCGGATACAGTCCCTAGCATGTAGAGGACTGAGAGGGGAAGGCGTACTAGACAGATACATTTGTTTGTATCAGATCAGCATCCTGCCCAGTGGGCTAAACTGTGGAGAGCTACTGGACATCAGAGGTCTCTTCAAAGAGCACTTACTGGTGAAGGCCTTGGAACAGACACCACTATTAGTGGACACTGCCTGGAAGCCTGTACCTCAGTCTATAGCTATGCAGTCCACACATTAGCCATTGGCAAGGAAACTCTGTACATGGTTTTAAAATCCAGAAAGACGTCCTCATATAAACTCTCTAATATGAGAAGGACTCTTACCACAGTCTCTCTGTCTGTCTCTGACTATGTCTGTCGGTCTCTCTCGCTCTCTCTCTCTCTCTCTCTCTCTCCCTCTCTCTCTCTGTGTCTCTTTCTCTCTCTGCATCTCCCTCTCTCTCTTTCTCTCTCTGTATCTCTCTCTCTGTCTCTCTTTCTCTCTGTCTCTCTCTCTCCCTCTCTGTCTCTCTCGACTGAGTCTCTGTCATTGCCCCTTCTCCTTCTATCGTTGTTACATCCTCCTCACACCTCAATGACAACCCTCTCCTTCTTCCTGTTGTGTACTTCTTTTAGAACAGTACACCCTGCCTCCTTACCCCATCACCTCCAAACGTCTTCCTTCTCCTCCTTTTCCCCCTCTGCAAACAGTACCTCCCTCCCTCTGCTCCTTCCCAGAAAACCTTCCATCCGTCCCCTCCCTCACTACCGCCCTAGACGCCACCTTTCTCTCCTTCCTCTTCCCCTCCAAACCGCACCTGCCTCCCTTGTCCTCTCTTCCTCTCCTCCACTCCAAACATCAGTTCTCCTCCTCCTCTCCTTCCCCTCTCGTTAGCTTGATGAATGGCTTCACTGCAGGGAAAGTGCTGATTTTCCTCCCTCTGTCTGATTTTTGCTGGCTGTTATTCATTTCAAACACTCAGAGAAAAGCAAGTGAGTCAATCAATAAGGAAATGAACACACTGAACAGCATTGGCTCTCACAGTTATTCCCCCTGTGCCCATGTCCTCCACAAGCCCATACTGCTGTTTACACACATGCTGTATATGTGTGTACATATATGTTTCTATAGATTCCCTCTATAGCTGCTGCACACTTCACAGTGTATTATACTCATATGAATGAGATTGTATTGGGCAAGTTGACTTAACCAATTATAAACCTCTGTACACAAGATTATGGCATGGTATTCGTGATCGTTCATAAACGTCAATGCGACTTAATACGACTGACCCAAACCTAAGCAGAGGATTTCTTAAGATGATATATACAGTGTCTGGTAATGTGGAGTTCATTAAGACACACTGAAGTGACAGAGTCCGTGTGTAGACTAGTGCATATGTGGACTGTTGTATCCTGCACTTCCAGGGAAGGAGAGGTGGTAGCACGGAGATGTGGCAGAGCAGAGCAGAGTAAACAGACATAGAGAGAGCTACAGTGCTCTCTGTCGTAGTTTGTCTTTCACACTAACACCATCTAAAGCCATCAGATGACCTCCACGCGTCACAGAAACTCCCTCAGCCATTCCTGAAGGAGGAGGACATTCAGACGGTGAAGGAAGGGAATGAGGGAGGGGAGAGAGGAAAGTCTGCTTCCAGGCCAGAGTTATTACGGCACATTAAAGGGGATGGTGTACACAATCCGGCCATAGCTTTATGTCTAAGTGCACATTAGTTATAGTCCACTGTTAATGTTTTGTGCACAATCCTTTATGTAATAACCCCAAACACATAATGAATGGCCTAGCCGCTTTAGTGTGGTCCGACATTTTTAGTGAGGTCAGCTCATTTAATGCATTGCTATACAATTTTAAAACTCTAATATGCTATTTGGAGAACACCTAATACTAGCAAAAATAACCCCAGCCATTATGACATTGATTGCTGTAGCTTCAATCTCCTCAGTCGATCTACAAACACATAGCCTGCTAGTTATACAATTAGCTTCTACACATTAACTCACATGAACTCAGCACTGGGATTAAAAACTATAATTTAAAACATACTGAGGGATCTGTTAGCAGAAAAAGTATTTTATTAACACATTTCCTGCAATTCTACACATTTTGCGATGACTTATGCCAGGTTAATATGATATCTGAGTTAGAGTGACTAATAAAATGAATGTGAACCCCCTGGAGGGCAGGGGGTTCACATTCAGGGCCCCTGGGCACGTGGCCTCCATGCCAATGTAAAAAATGTGAACTGACATGAGCTAATTGAGGGACTATCAGTGAGTGACATATAACAAGAGGAAAACTGCTGCAACCAATTGCACCTTGTGTTTTCTAGTGTTCTAATTCTCAACAGTAAATTGATAACCTGACTTAATGAAATTATTTTATACAAAATGGCCGAGGTCTGGACCTCATATGTAGCTACGGTCCTGCCTGCTTCTCATAGGTGATAGAGATTATGCAAGAGGTGAAGAGGGCATTCGTCAGCATTATTTATTTCATTTTCTAATTAACACTGTTGTCAAAAAACTCAATATTATCCTGCCCTCCGAGACACGAAAACACAACTCGGCAGATATCATCACCGTATTTACAATGCGTTGAGATAAACGTAATCTCGTCGTCTGTAACTAAAAATATACGCTGTAGAATCACACGCTCTTCTCAATTGTGTGGTCTGGCTAACACTCCCATTCCGCTACCAGTCTTGTCTTTCAGGTGGTTTCTGTAATGATAACAATATTTGGTATCAAATTAATAAGCGTTCTGCTTGGTTGAAGCCAGCACTCTGCTGCCCAACCCGCTATACATTTAAAACAAACAATTCACTGGTAATGCATCTAAATGAAGTCATATTGTTATCAGCTCGTATATTTCGGAGGCTCAGCTCGTAAATCAATGTGTGTAAATTCAGCAGAATGGGCTACTGAGGGGACGGTGAACACCCCAGGATTCTAGTTAATAGAGTAAACAGAGCGAGAGAAAGAAGTGGATAGAGAGAGGGAGAGTGAAGGAGAAGAGTAAAGAAGATTAAACAGAAAAACAGAAATCAAGAAAGATTAAAAGAAAAAGAAACATCATAGAGAGGGAAACAGAAACAAGATTTTGAAATGATGACACTTTGGGTGTTCATGCAGCAGGCATTTGTGAGGGAGAGGCCTAAGAGAGGGAGAGGAGTGGGGGACAGGAGGGAGGGAGAGAGGGAGAGGAGTGGAGGACAGGAGGGAGAAGAGTGGGGGACAGGAGGGAGAGAGGGAGAGGAGTGGAGTGGGGGACAGGAGGGAGAGAGGGAGAGGAGTGGAGGACAGGAAGGAGAGAGGGAGAGGAGTGGGGGACAGGAGGGAGAGAGGGAGAGGAGTGGGGGACAGGAGGGAGAGGAGTGGGGGACAGGAGGGAGAGGAGTGGGGGACAGGAGGGAGAGGAGTGGGGGACAGGAGGGAGAGAGGGAGAGGAGTGGCGGTCAGGAGGGAGAGAGGGAGAGGAGTGGGGGTCAGGAGGGAGAGAGGGAGAGGAGTGGGGGACAAGGGAGAGAGGGAGAGGAGTGGGGGTCAGGAGGGAGAGAGGGAGAGGAGTGGGGGACAGGAGAGGAGTGGGGGACAGGAGTGCAAGAGGGAAAGGAGTGGTGGACAGGAGAGGGAAAGTTAGAGCCCTGATGCCTTTTCCCCTTTGACCTACTGCTGTCCTTTCTATGACCATGACTAATGGAAAACAACCCCCTCCACTGGAATGCCTGCCTGCTACTGTTGTGGACCCTGGGGAGTGGAGAGGTAGAGAGAGATGGATGGAGGGAGTGGTAGAGACAGAGGAGGAGAAGATGAGCAGGGAGTGTTTTGTTGAGGGAGAGATAGAGAGGGAAGAAGAGAATGGTAAGAGGTAGAGAGGGAAGAGGGGAAGAAGTAGAGGGTGTGTTTTGCAGAGGAGGGTGAGAAGGAGGGGGGAGGAGAGGAAAAGGAGGGAGTGGTAAACAGAGAGGAGGAGAGGGGAGGAGAGTGAGGGGAAGGGGTAGCCTATATGAGCAGGACCAGCGGGGGTGGTGGAGCCTGTATGTCTGCTTCATGCCTCTCTGAGCCCAGACATAACCATTGTGTTTACAAGCCTCAGTTGCTCTTACTGTTAAATTATTGGTGTGAGGGACGCATGGAGGGGAGGGAGGGAGGGAGGAAGGGGGAAGGGGGGGAGTAAATACTTATCTTCTCTCTCCCTCTCTTTCATAGTTCTGGTTAACCAGGCTTAAGAATGCTCTTTGTGTTTTCTAATGATAGACTCTGGGTACTGACTGACTGAGCCTATGAGAGACCCTAAAGACCATAGAGAGACCATAGCCTCAGTGACTGAGCTCTCCAGAGAGAAGGAGGGAGAAGGAAGGCTCTGTTTTGAACAGTGGCTTTACTGGACCTCAACTGAGATAGAGGGGCTATGGAGGGCCCATGTTGTCTCCCATGCAACTAGGGCAGGCATGCCATGTAGTGGAGAAAGACATACATGTACACTAAATTACCAAAAGTATGTAGACACCTGCTTGTCAAACATCTCATTCGAAAGTCATGGGCATTAATATGGAGTTGGTTCCCCCTTTGCTGCTATAACAGCTTCCGCTCTTCTGGGAAGGCTTTCCACTAGATCCGGCCGTGATTGGGAGTCCCATAGGGTGGCCATTAAAACACATGACCAAAAAGATAATCATGGGAGACTGAGACTCAGGGCTGAAGGAAACCTTTCACTGTGTGTTTGTATCTGTCTCTCTCTCTCTCTCTCTCTCTCTCTCTCTCTCTCTCTCTCTCTCTCTCTCTCTCTCTCTCTCTCTCTCTCTCTCTCTCTCTTTCTGTCTCTCTTTCTGTGCTGGATGATGCTCTTATCATCATCTACTCTGGCCTGGACATTGACTATTAAAGGAGAGCAGTGAGTTCACCATCTCAGATACTCTCCGGTTGCGAGGAGAAGAGTGCAGTGCAGCCTAGAATGACATTTTCGTTAACAAACCAGAATGAATTCTGGAAGAAAGAAAAACAGAAGGAGATACCACTCTGGCCGAAAGTATCTCTGTCTTAACATCTGTCTGTCTGGTTGGATGACACTGATAACTCCTGACAGACCATAGTTATCTCAGCTGGTCTCTATGGATATGAGTTGTCTGTTTGGGTTAGGGTTAGGGTTAGCTTTATTCTTCTTTACTTGGTACGACTCCTGTTTGTAAACACAAATGCATCACTTCCTCTAGGTGTGGCCTGGAGGGAGAATGAACCACGCTCCGCACTGCTTTCTTACTGAAACAATCTGCCCCATGTCTTACACACGATACAAACTCCCCTCTTATACACACTGGTCTCCACACTTCCAACTCAACTTACACACTACCTGTTCGCCTCGCCTTGAGGGCACATTATAGGACTCTGCACAGACAATAGCCACACAAGCCCCTGTAGATCCCTCCCCCAGTCTTACACACATCCAATCTGTATACACAGACACATCCTCCCTATTGGTAATATCAGTCGGCTTCACCATCTCAGTCTTACAGCAGGGGATTGTCTCAGGACAATGAGTGCTCAATATTGCTGCTCAATTTGCACTTACTGCTAGGGTGTAGGAGAACACCACCTTGGGTAGCTAGCCATCTCTCTCTCTCTCTCTCTCTCTCTCTCTCTCTCTCTCTCTCTCTCTCTCTCTCTGACTATTTAGACTCTCCCATCTCATCTGATTAGATGCTGTTGGGAGAGGCGTGTATGTCCCATCAGACATTTAGATCCTTACTGGTTAGATGTGTACATGTTGTAAACAGTTGTTGTGTTCAAGTTAGAGAGGAAGAGAGGGAGAACGATAGGAGGAACAAACATTTCCTCAGTTCCTGTGGCTGTAGTGTAATAGTTGTGGTGATGACTAGTGACAGCTGAAGGAGCAAGGGAGCCGGAGAGGAGTATCACTCCAAAATCCCCCAACAACAGAATTTTTTACATGTATTTTTTATTTCACCTTTATTTAACCAGGTAGGCTAGTTGAGAACAAGAAAGGAGAGGAGAAGAGAAGGAGAGGGATTTAGGCTAAACTACTCTCTCCTAGCCTGTATCTCTCTCTCATTCTCTCTCCCTCGCTCTCCATCTCTATCTCTATCCCATACGCACACATGTTCACACGTTTGTAGTTTAATACTGTTTATTGTAAAGAGTGTTTCATTTATGAGTGAGTTATGCATTATCATAGTCATCTGGCCAATCAATAATCCTGAATATTACCTCTCTGACTGGACCCTAGGTTCTGTATTAGAAGCATATTAATCACATACTGTACCTCATGCAGGGGAGACTAATGAGGGGACAACCGCTCATAATAATGGCTGGAACGGAGCGAATGGAATGTCATCCATTTGTTTGATGTATTTGAAACCATTCCACTCATTCCTCTCCAGCCATTACCACGAACCCGTCCTCCCCACTAAGGTGCCACCAACCTCCTGTGGTGTATATGTACATTCAGATCTCATCCTCCTCTTCCTCATCGTCTTCTGGTATTATCTCTGGCAGAATGTTCACCTCCTATTACAATAAAGAGAGGGTGCGTGTGCGTGTGTTTGTACAATCCGTGTGGGCCTCTTTATCTCCTGGCCAGGGTGTGAGCACATGGAGGTCAGAGGCAGGGCTGGCTGTGTCTCCATTCCCACGGCTGCTGTCTCACAGCCACATTGGTCACAGGAGGATGAAAAGACTATGGATTTTTCCTCTTCTTTGCATTCTCCGGAGCAGGCAGATTAGACAGGAGATAAGTGGAGCCTGGCCCATTCAAAGCAGCTCTAAGCTCAACACTGTAGTGCTGCCTGACCCGCCTCTCTGGTTCTGGGAGCAACACACAGGTAGGCAGGCACATCCGCAGAGCATTCAAACACACACACACACACACACACACACACACACACACACACACACACACACACACACACACACACACACACACACACACACGCATGGACACCACACTCACCGACACATTCTCTCTCTCTCTCTCTCTCTCTCTTGCTCTCTCTCTCTCTCTTGCTCTCTCCCTCTCTCTCTCTCTCTCTCTCTCTCTCTCTCTCTCTCTCTCTCTCTCTCTCTCTTTCTCTCTCTAATAAAGCTTACTTTGGTTCAAAATGTGGGCAAACTGTATATGGGTGAAACACTGACCTTGTAACCTTGGATGTGAATTTTTAAGTGAGGAAGCTGAGCTTGCTGTCAACACATTCACACACACTGACTGTACACACACATACAAAAATACACAAACATTCCCTAGCATACACTTATGGAGACTGACACATACTGCATGTCGGCAGACACACAAAATGGGAAAAACATGAGTTATAGAGAGAGAGAAAGGGGAGGGAGACGTATGGGGGAGGGAGAAAGAAAGACAGAAATATTGAGGGAGGTAGGCAGAGACAGAGCAAGAATTCATAGGCCCGTTGCCCTCACAAGCAATTAGAATAATTTCAAATTAATATGAAAGCATCCGCTGCAGTCTTATCTGCATCCCGAGGAGAAGGCTCTCCTCCTCCTCAATCAAAATGCATGAGTGGCCTCCCTGACGGAAACACTGACACCCTGCCATATGCTGGGTTCCTCTCTCTTTTCCCTCTCTCTTCAGCTCGCAGCTCTCGCCCTGTAACAAATACTACAAATCCATGCACATTGACAGGTTGTCATACAGAGAGAGCTAGGGAGATGCTGTAATGTGGCTGTAACTGAACTGTCTCTGAGCTGTCTTGTTCCGAATTGTATTGTTCTGTCTTTTTTGTAAATCTTGCTTTCACCTCAGCTGAAACTATTTCTGACTGCAGGCTGTTCGGTTGACCAGTGTCAACATTGTCTACATAGCATTGGCGTGTATTCATTGATGCCAAGGGAAGCCAGACTTCCCCAAAACATTGACCAAGAAAAAAAGAAAAAAAATAAATAAATAATGTATCTTTCGCCTCTGTGTTTCATAAATGACCTTAAATTCGCAAGAGGCTGAATGTATCTCACCGGAGAAAGCATCCGAGCAAACGAATCAACGCCCCTCTGTCTCAGTAAGTGTAGCGTATCTATCTGATGCTGTCTGGTCAGAAAGAGTATGACATTGTTGCTGCCTCTAGCATTGAATTCAAGGGAAGTCAGCGAGCATTAGGCCTCCCTTAAAAAAAAAAAAAAAAAAGGTATAAAATAATAGCCAGTCAGCTTTGAGCTAAACTGAGTGAGCTCAGCTGTGAATGTCCTGGTGCACCAGACCAATCACATAACAAGCCAAACGTCATTATTGACAGAAAAAAACTTGTATTGTTGTATCTCGTTGTGTTGTTGGCCTCCGGTGGCTAGCTTGCTAGCTAAAATCGTCTCTTACCTAAATTCGCTATGGATGGAGATAGGGATTTGGACTTGTGGTTTTACATAATTATCTGTATTGGTCAGTGATTATAACAGCGATTCTGATCCAACCATAAATTCATGCACTGTGCCCTTGGCCTGAGAGGATGGAAGTTCAACATGTAGCTAGATGTAGTATGCTAATGTTAACTAGCTAGCCTGGCATATCGTTGCCACTGAAAGGAAGTTAGGCTAGTGAGCAAGTATTTTAGCCATAGACCGTTTAGGCAACATGAAAGAGGAGGATGGTATGGCGTGATCTCTACAAGTAGGGTGAGTCAACATGTTTTTTTCTACTTGCACGCACACACACACACACACACACACACACACACACACACACACACACACACACACACACACACACACACACACACACACACACACACACACACACACACACACACACACACACACACACACACACAAATCAGTACCATGGACAGACACATCATATTTAGCTTACATTGATTGGACTAAATAATTTTGGGTATCTTTTAGTTGTCACTGTATTATACTAAGCATACTGTAGGTGATTTGATGATGTTGAAATGTTGAAGTTGAAATGGTGCTGGAATAGTGGAGGCAGCTCCTGTTTTCTTTGTGACTTGCGGTATCTCTCTGTGGTTCTAAATCAGTAGTTGTTTAGTAGTCCGAAAATGTTGGAAACTTTACCTTCCTTGACCATGCTGTAGGTCATGTAACTGTTTGTTACATGCAATATGTTTTGTGTATTTCACCGGACAGAGGTTGCTCTCCTGTTTTGTGATTAAACAAATGTGTGGTTGAATTTATTCTGCCACTGTGTCTTCTTATTGTCTCGGACTTATGCCTATATATCACGGTGTCAAGGAATATGAACTAACAGGTTATAGAGCAAACAACACAGTTATCACAACACATAGGTTGTTACAGTGAGGGAAAAAAGTATTTAATCCCCTGCTGATTTTGTACGTTTGCCCGCTGACAAAGAAATGATCAGTCTATCATTTTAATGGTAGGTTTATTTGAACAGTGAGAGACAGAATAACAACAACAAAAATCCAGAAAAATGCATGTAAAAAATGTTATAAAATGATCTGCATTTTAATGGGGGAAATAAGTATTTGACCCCTCTGCAAAACATGACTTAGTACTTGGTGGCAAAACCCTTATTGGCAATCACAGAGGTCAGACGTTTCTTGTAGTTGGCCACCAGGTTTGCACACATCTCAGGAGGGATTTTGTCCCACTCCTCTTTGCAGATCTTCTCCAAGTCATTAAGGTTTCGAGGCTGACGTTTGGCAACTCGAACCTTCAGCTCCCTCCACAGATTTTCTATGGGATTAAGGTCTGGAGACTGGCTAGGCCACTCCAGGACCTTAATGTGCTTCTTCTTGAGCCACTCCTTTGTTGCCTTGGCCGTGTGTTTTGGGTCATTGTCATGCTGGAATACCCATCCACAACCCATTTTCAATGCCCTGGCTGAGGGAAGGAGGTTCTCACCCAAGATTTGACGTTGTTTTCTTGGTGACTATGGTCCCAGCTGCCTTGAGATCATTGACAAGATCCTCCCGTGTAGTTCTGGGCTGATTCCTCACCGTTCTCATGTTCATTGCAACTCCACGAGGTGAGATCTTGCATGGAGCCCCAGGCCAAGGGAGATTGACAGTTATTTTGTGTTTCTTCCATTTGCGAATAATCGCACCAACTGTTGTCACCTTCTCACCAAGCTGCTTGGCGATGGTCTTGTAGCCCATTCCAGCCTTTTATAGGTCTACAATCTTGTCCCTGACATCCTTGGAGAGCTCCTTGGTCATGGCCATGGTGGAGTGTTTGGAATCTGATTGATTGATTGCTTCTGTGGACAGGTGTCTTTTATACAGGTAACAAGCTGAGATTAGGAGCACTCCCTTTAAGAGTGTGCTCCTAATCTCAGCTCGTTACCTGTAAAAAAGACACCTGGGAGCCAGAAATCTTTCTGATTGAGAGGGGGTCAAATACTTATTTCCCTCATTTAAAATGCAAATCAATTTTTTTCTGTTTTTTTTGTTGTTATTCTGTCTCTCAATGTTCAAATAAACCTACCATTAAAATGATGGACTGATCATTTCTTTGTCAGTGGGCAAACGTACAAAATCAGCAGGGGATCAAATACTTTTTTCCCTCACTGTATATGGCTTTTTCTTCTGGATTGGCTTACCCACTCACCACTAGATACATAGTAAAGAAGATGTCAGCCATTTACAGTAATGTAACCGTTATTTCAACATATCCACCATGTAAAATGGTGACAGTCATGTGATAAAGTTGCAGGGTGAGGGTATTGTTGATGGAAAGATACATTTTTGTAATCGTGTGTGTGTGTGTGCAGTATGTGACCGTGTGTCTGTGTTTGTGACTGTGTGAAGTGACCGTTGCTGGTTTCTGGATGTTGGGCGACGTGTGAATCACTGGTCGGATGTGTCGTTCACACACCACTCAAAACTGCCATCATCGGCGTTTGTGTGTGTGTGTTTGTGTCAGGGGGGTAGGCACTGGGGAGCCAGGCTCAACTACTCAGATTGAGCAAAAAAATTATAATATATATATATATATATACAGAGTAGAGTACACACTGGGCATGGACATTACCTAGAAGTGTCAGGGCATACTGAACACAATCTGATGTCACAATCTCACCCACACACGCACACGCACACACATACACATACTCAAACCAGTGGCGTAGCCAGAAACTCGTTGGTGGGTGGGCCTGCAGAAATGTTGGTCCAGTTTGGAACAGTGACAAGTAAAGATCACAATATAAACACATGCAAAAGGCTCTTCTGAGTGTATGTCTTTTCGACTACTAGTAGACCTACACATTCTAGCACTATCTCTCTCTCTCCTGTGAATCCTTCTGTCTTTGTACCAGGGCAGGCGGGCAGGCAGGCAGCTTGTCTCCGTCTGCGTCATTAGGGATCCTGCTCGTTGTCACGGACACACAGAGGGCATTCGCTGCCATGCGTGGGACAGGAAGTGTGTGTGGCGAGAATGACATAAGCAGAGCGCAGTGCTCTTCCCTGGCACTGTCATTTCACTACACCTAGAGTACATATGAGGGGTCAAGGACGACACACACACACACACACACACACACACACACACACACACACACACACACACACACACACACCACACACACACACACACACACACACACACACACATGCATTACTATTGATACAAGCGAATGCGATCACAAATAGTCTGTATGTGTGAGAGTGTGTGTCTGTGTATGTTTTGTCTGTGTGTATATGTCTGTGTCCACACACTCTTGGCAGCGGCGGGCACACACACTGTGTGTGTGCTGTAAATAGGCGGTGTGTGTTGTGGGTCTCTGCTGTGTTGGGGCCAATTTTAGAGCTCACGCAGGAAACCAGGCCACTCTGACAGCCATGCACCCTGCCAGCCAGTACTGAACACAACACACCAGCTCCAGAACCTTCTGTATCACTTACACCGATACATACACACACACACACACACACACACACACACATTTTTATAAATGTTCCCTTCTACTGTACCACCGCTACTCCACAATATCCTTCTACCATTTCATTTCTCTGATATTCAATCATATATTTTCCCTGTTGCCTGCAAATGCTGTAGCATGGCTCTACTGTAATCCTGCTTCTCTGAGCTGTGCAGAATCCTTCCCTGGAAGGACCTTGAACTAGAGGCCCCCTGCTGAGCCACTCTGGGGTCCCTGTCCCCCACCTGTCTCCGTAGCTGCCTTTAGTACTGTACATGGCTTTCTGCTCCTGCCTCCCTGCCTGGGGATTTATTAAACATTTATAGCCTCGCTAGCCAGGATGCTTTAGTCAGTGGCTTTCTCTAGTAACCTACCAGACTCTACCCTCACAGTACCACAGTGAATTTGTCTGCACCTCCAGGTTTGCCAATTATCTGACGATCAGCAAAAAATGTATGTAACTTTGTATACGCTTGTAATGGTTAAAAACCATAGCTGCTAGAAAGCTGTTTTAGTTTGGTACAGCATGGTCACAGAATTTACCAGTTTTGAATATTGTTGAATATTGTTATCTTGTATTATATTGTTCCACCCCTCTAATACTGTGGCCAGTCATACTCATGTGGCCAGGACAGGCATTGTACTGCAGCAGAGAATAATTCCCTTGGAGAAATTCCTTCAGAACACAGTGACACACTGATCTGAGCTCAGTCGGATTGGGGCCTAAATGAAGCGAGTCAAAAGAGTCCCATCCTAAAGGACACCACAATGGCTGCTCGTCTACATCAGAGTTGTGGTAGCGCTAGCACACAGCTCTTCAAAGGGACAAGAAGTGGAGTTCCAGTCGCCAGCCTCTCATATTTGGGTGGGAGATAAATTCTCCTCGCCGCTCCTGCCTCTCTCTGTAATTATGTGCATGGTGATGTGCTTTTTACAGGCTGCCTAACAGTGGGAAATTATCTGGTAGGAACAGAGCCCAATTAATTGTGGCACTTTGCAGGCGTACTTGTGCGAAAACATTGTAATGACACTTACCGGGAAATTGGCTCCCGTTGAATATATTGAATAAATAAAGTCTGGAGGTTAAACAACCTTCACGACGTCACAGAATAAAACGGCTTCAGAGTATCTCTGTCTATCATTCTCTCTCCTTCTCTTTTTCTCTTACAGTCTCTCTCTGCATATGGAGAGAACACAAATCCTTTCCATTTTCCCTACAAGACTGCAGTGTGTATGTGTGTGTGTGTGTGTGCCTGTGTGGGTGTCTGTGTGTGTGTTTGCATGTGAGCGTTTGTTAGACACAGAGACGGAGATATATCTATATATATCTTCTTTGTAAAAAAAGTATGAATTGGCTATCAGTGGAATGCTTTAGGGTAACTGAGAATGATAGCAGAGGTTTATAAAAGGAAACAGGACCTGTTTGGGGGTCAATGACAAGCTATGTCACGCCACAGTGAGTGCCTATTGTGGGCCTGTGAAACAGCGATGCGTCAGCACTTTGAGAGAAAAGCACCTTTTGTTTTTGGCCTCACTGGGGGACAGTGTGGGGATCTGCCCAAGCTCACAACTTTGCCCACACTCCACAATCATCCCATTCAGAAATATTTTAATTGATCCCAAGTATGTGTGACATGATATTTAATCAACACGTCATGTGATGTCATTTTTCTCATTTACTTTTGAGATATTATTCATTTACACTAAGTGGCCTCAGTTGAAATCTCAAGTGACTTTGTTTTTTAGTATTTGTATTTGTACTCTTGTAACCATGAGACTCAAATGATGATGTTATGCAGGCTATGGAAACATTGACCTTTGGCCCTGGCCTTCTCCCACAACTACTGTACTGCCCCATTAGGTCCTTGTAGAAGTCAGTGATAATCTCTATATATGTGTGTGTGTGTGTGTGTGTGTGTGTGTGTGTGTGTGTGTGTGTGTGTGTGTGTGTGTGTGTGTGTGTGTGTGTGTGTGTGTGTGTGTGTGTGTGTGTGCATGTGCATATGTGTGCATGCATTTGTGTATGTGCGTGTGTACCTACTTACTGCTCTTACTTCAGCATGTTTATTAGGTGTTCATTTGGGGTATTTTGATGTGCTCGACAGCAGACGACAGATAACTGGTCAGTGTGTGTGTGTGTGTGTGTGTGTGTGTGTGTGTGTGTGTGGTGTGTGTGTGTGTGTGTGTGTGTGTGTGTGTGTGTGTGTGTGTGTGTGTGTGTGTGTGTGTGTGTGTGTGTGTGTGTGTGTGTGTGTGGTGTGTGTGTGTGTGTGAAGATAAGGGCCCACCATAGGCCCATTCCGCCGATCGGTATCGGCATGGCACGTACAGTAAATGGCAGAGGAGTGGCGCGGCTGTCAGCCGGAACGTGTGCTTGGCAGGCGGCGGCTACGCTATTAACGAGCGCTAACAGTTTTATTATTAGAAAATAAACGGTGCGCTGCAAAACTCTGAATGTTATTAGCACCTCACCATCTGGGTCTGACAGCTGTGTTCAGACACCACCATGGCTGTAGTGCTGACGGTGTAGTCTGAATTCCCTCTTTCTATCTATGTCTCTCTTTCTATGTCTCTCTATCTATGTCTCTCTCTCTTTCTATCTATGTCTCTCTCTTTCTATCTATGTCTCTCTTTCTTACTGTCTCTCTATCTATGTCTCTCTCTCTTTCTATCTGTCTCTCTCTCTCTCTCTCTATCTATGTCTCTCTCTCTTTCTATCTATGTCTCTCTCCTTCTCTCATTCTATCTATGTCTCTCTCTCTTTCTATCTATGTCTCTCTCTCTCTCTCTCTCTTTCTATCTGTCAATTCAATTCAATTCAAGGGGCTTTATTGGCATGGGAAACGAGTTAACATTGCCAAAGCAAGTGAGGTAGATAATATAAAAAAATGAAATAAACAATAAAAATTAACATTACACTCACAGAAGTTTCAAAAGAATAAAGACGTTACACATGTCATATTATGTCTATATACAGTGTTGTAACAATGTACAAATGGTTAAAGTACACAAGGGAAAATAAATAAACATAAATATGGGTTGTATTTACAATGTTGTTTGTTCTTCACTGGTTGCGCTTTTCTTGTGGCAACAGGTCACAAATATTGCTGCTGTGTTGTCACACTGTGGTATTTCACCCAGTAGATATGGGAGTTTATCAAAATTGGGTTTGTTTTCGAATTCTTTGTGGATCTGTGTAATCTGAGGGAAATATGTCTCTCTAATATGGTCATACATTGGGCAGGAGGTTAGGAAGTGCAGCTCAGTTTCCACCTCATTTTGTGGGCACATAGCCTGTCTTCTCTTGAGAGCCATGTCTGCCTACGGCGGCCTTTCTCAATAGCAAGACTATGCTCACTGAGTCTGTACATAGTCAAAGCTTTCCTTAAGTTTGTGTCAGTCACAGTGGTCAGGTATTCTGCCACGGTGTACTCTCTGTTTAGGGCCAAATAGCATTCTAGTTCTGTCTCTCTCTTTCTATCTATGTCTCTCTCTCTCTCTCTCTCTCTCTCTCTCTCTCTCTCTCTCTCTCTCTCTCTCTCTCTCTCTCTCTTTCTATCTATGTCTCTCTCTCTCTTTCTTTTCATACCTATACAGGTTGTATTATACTCATGTATCATATTAATACATATATAAATAAATAATAACAAGAATACTACTACTACTACTACGAATAATAATTATAATTATTATAATCAGTATATTATCATTTGTATTGGTATTACACACATCAAGGCACACAGATAACAGCATTATTTTAGTAGGATCACAGAGGGATATTGGTATGGTGTAGGTATTTCGCTGCCTGTGACCCCCCAAAAAATCGAAACCAAACTGCAGGCTCTCTTTAAAAGGCCCATCGTCCTTTGTTTTTTACAGGCAGGCTGTGAAAATAGAGCGCTGTGATGTTTTGTCTGTAAAGCCCTACTAAAAACTCTAATACTGACATTTAGAAAAAAGTGAAACTGCAGAAGCAAAACCACAATAAATGATCAGGGCTGTTCCCACTGGAAGCCCCATCTGCTGTGTGTTAAGGTTACCAGTGTACCACTCTCAATAAAACACATTTACACAGACAACAAACACAGCCAAACATAACATGTTAAAGATGGGCAAAAAATGTATTTATCTTGTTTATTTTGATGGAAATGGCACCATAAACTATTTTAATCAAGCTGTAAGCAAGATGATGTTTCTTGATATGATGAAGGAGTTCAACGGTAACGACAGGTTATGGACAGGTTTTAAATGACATCCACTGTCGTCTTGACAAGAAGTTACATTCTGTGTCTGTCTTTATTGATTTGTCGAAGGCATTTGACACCGTGGACCATGCTGTATTAGTGCAAAGGTTAAAATGTTGTGGAATTACTGGTCATGCTCTGGATTGGTTTATAAATTACATGTCAAATCGTACACAATGTGTAATGGTGGATGGTTGTAAATCTGAGTCCATAGAGTTGTGCTCAGGTGTTCCGCAAGGTTCTATTTTGGGTCTACTGTTGTTCATTTTGTATATCAACAACATTGGGGATCATATTGAAACAGTGGATGTTCATTTTTACGCAGATGATACTGTTCTTTATTCAAGTGGTAGCAGTTTATCTTTAGCTTTTGAAAATGGCCAAAGGGCATTTAACACCATACAACATAATCTGTATGATTTAAGCATGGTATTTTCAAATGCCAGACATGTTACTAATAATGTCATTGCTACATTGGCTGGACATACTATAGAGCAAGTCAAAGTGTACAAATATTTGGTTGTGTGGGTTGATGATAAGCTGAGCTTCACTGTTCATGTGGAGAACTTGATAAGGAAGCTCAAGTTCAAGCTCAATCGGCATAAGGCTTGTTTTTCTTTGGAGACCAGGAAGGAGCTGGTAAAATGTACATTACTGGCGGTTTTAGATTGTAGTGATGTTATATATATGCAGGCCTCAACCACTACCCTGAGAGCACTTGATTCAGTATATCATGCGGCCCTCAGGTTCAATATTAATCAAAAACATCTAACATGTCATTGTGATCTCTACAGCGCTGTTGGCTGGTCATCATTGCCCTTGCATAGGCTTAAACACTGGTATACACTGATTTATAAGGCCATACTGGGTAAAATGCCATTTTATCTCTCTATTCAGGTCGGTAAGTAAATCTCAATTACGGTCCCATTCTCATTTGCTTTTAACAGTACCAAGAATTAGAACAGGTCATGGTAGAAATAGTTTTAGTTACTCAGCTCTACGGTCCTGGTATTCTCTCCTGAACATTTAAAAATGTGATGATCTAGTTTCATTGGTGGAGTTTAAACACTTGATCGATGTAAATATCGTAGAAGAGTGTAATTGTCTTTAGGACAGCTGTTTTTTAGTCAAGACATTCGTGTTATTTTATCGTAATTGTCACGTCCTGACCAGTAATAAGGGTTATTTGTATTGTAGTTTGGTCAGGACGTGGCAGGGGGTATTTGTTTTATGTGGTTCGGGGTGGTGGTTTGTTTAGAAGGGTGTTTGATTTATTATTTCCGGGTTTTGGGTAATGTTCTATGTTTTTGTATTTCTATGTTCTCTCTAGTTTAGTATTTCTATGTCTAGGTAATTGGGTGTTGGACTCTCAATTGGAGGCAGGTGTTTTTAGTTGCCTCTGATTGAGGGTCCTATATAGTGTTTTGTGGGAGATTGTTTCTGTGTATAGCTTCAAACCTTACAGGACTGTTATTCGTCGTTGTTTCTTTTTGTGTACGTGTTTATTTTTGGTTCACCTTCTTTGCCAACTAAATTAAAAAAAGAAGATGAGTGCACATTTCCCCGCTGCGTCTTGGTCCACTTTATCCGACGACAACCGTTACAGTAATATGTAATTGTTGTACTGTATGTGTGTCTGTAGTTTTGTTTAATGTTGTGTTAGTGTATGTAAGTTGTTTTGTCTGAAACTTGGTTCCCCATGCTGCTTTTGGACTGGGTCTCCCTTGAAAGAGAGATGTTATCTCAATGAGAAAAACCTGTTTAAATAAAGGTTGAATAAAAATACAAAAATAATATGATGACAGGTCATGACCCAATTGGGTGACTATGTCAGACGTCTGTTCGTGCAGCGTGGAAAGCCCCCCTATAGGTTCCCATCTCGGGCTCCATAGAAGAGTTGCTTGCAGTATGTTGGGGCAAACCCCTGGTGCCCTATAGTGCCCGTAGTACCCACCTGATGGTTTCAGGAAGTAAAGGCGGTAGGCGTACTATCAAACGTCCCGTTACAGGTTACACCCACAGTGGCATCACTAGTGGCCTCATCACTATCAATATAACTATCACTTCTGTTTTCTCACTCAGTGTTAGTGTGTGAGACACATATATAGTATGAATTTAAATTGCTTTTTTTTTGTCGCTCCATTGCATTCTGTGTACAGTAAGTATATTTGCATGTGTATACAAACCTGTGTCTTTGTGTGTGTGCGTGCAATGTGAATGCAACCCTGTGTGTGTGTTTGTGTTATCCCTCCCGCGCGTGTGTCCTATCCTCCTATCCCACAGCATCTCAGGGCTTTATTTAATCAGATAACCTGCTACCACTGGCCTGCAGCGAACCCCATGATTCTCCAGGCTCCTCATGTTGCCCCCCGGTCCTCCAGAGAAACCCCAGCTAACGTAGATGCCTCCAGACACACACACTCTTACTGCAGACGCTGCACAATACACTCCGTGTCTTCCTCTCTCTCTCTCTTCCTCTCCTCCAGGAGAAGAAAACACGTTTTATCTTTCTCCGCTAACTCTGCTCCCACTCCTCGTATAGGTATCGTTCTCTGCTTAATCTACATGCATAGCTGCTTACTTTTCTCTTATTTAGGAATGTCACGTCCATGTAGCGTGAAGAACTCTGGGATGCCATAGAAATCCATTTCACATACAGATGCACAGGGGTAGAGAACAGTGAAGGGAGAGAATAGGACATGAGAGAAACAGTGTATTTTCAATTTCAAGCCGACTTTTTCCTATTCTGCTGTTGTTATCGTCTTTCTGATTATATTTTTTTGATAGTTTTGTCTCTGTCTGATACTTTTGGAGTAATGCTGTATTGGTAAATCCAAAGTGGATCTGTAACAGATAAAAAGTTGAGAATACTGAAGCAGGGTTTACCCGAACAGCTTCTACCCCCAAGCCATGAGACTGCTAAATGGTTAACCAAATAGCTACCAGGACTATCTGCATTGACCCTTTTTCCACTAACTCTTTTAACTCATTACATACGCTGCTGCTACTGTTTATTATATATCCTGTTGCCTAGATACTTTACACTGTAAAACAAATCTAGTTGTTTCAACTAATTATTGTTAAGTAACTATTATTATTATTATTATTAAGTTTACTTAACCATTTGGTCCAAGTGTTACCTGAACTAAAAATTATTAGTAGCAGAAAGATCGGAACGTGATGAACCAAGAGGTTATGAGTTCAAATCCCAGGGGAGGACATGTTGAATAATAATTACTGTATACATGCACAATGTAATCATGTGTGTCAAATATGTAAGTTGAAAGCATTGTACTGTAAAATAAATTGAACACCCCCCTTCCTAAAATGATCTCAAAATAATGTTTACCACCAAAAATATGAATTACTGTCGTGACCCAGTGTTTATAAACGTCGAAATCGACTTGTCCACTTCAGCATGCTTTTGTGACACAGTCGATGCCATGCAGGGCTACGGGCCAGAATGGTTGAGGGTTCGCCAAACACCACACACGAGCTCACTCTCCCTGCCTGTTTCCTTATACTACGATCAGAGCTGGCTGCAGGCAATGATCAGATGTTCTACATTTTGATGCCATATTTATAATTGTATAAAATATATGCAACAAATTTTCCACCAACAGGTTTCGGTGCCAATGCACCACACAACCATTAAACAAAGCATACCGATTTCGGGCACTTCAATATCATGGTTTGTGTTTTCAACACCACAGTAAATAGACTATGTCAATCTCGACAAACAGGAAATACTTCCTACCTTGTAGGCTTACCCAGCACTTGGTTTGACAATCTCCTATTGTCATTCAACTTTTTGGTGTTTTGTGACAGATGTCTCTTTCCTTTCATCAATTGGCCACTGCACGGATTGGATTGATTGACAGATTTTATTTGTCAGTAAAAAAAATATGTAAATCAAATGTATATATTTTTTTACAAGTGACCAGGATTGCACAATAAAGTCGGGGACTTCCATTTTGGTCCCTATTTTGTACATAAACACATATATCATTACATAGATACAGACACATTACAGAGATAGAGACGAAAAATGCTCAACCTCCAGATGAGTATGAGGCTGGTAGCTTATTCTTTAGATGTTTGTGGCTGCTGGTGAATAAGGCATAGTCAAAGTGACACTGAACTAGCGCAGCTAGGTTGGCATCCAGTTGGCAACAGATTTTCATGCGAATATTCTAAAATCTTCATAAAAACAATATGCCATTTCAGAGTTTCCTTTAGGAAAATTTGGCGCCAGACAACATGACAGGGAAGATTTTAATTTACCGGACATTTTAGGAATTTCACGGACATCCATGTGCATTCAGATCCGACCTGGCATTTATGTGTCCTTAAAAACAGCTATAACAAATGACAAAAACACTATTCCTTGTGTTTCGATGTTGAGCATTTAGGCTACCTTCCTAAAATAATAATTGTCCACCTCATGGATCAGTTGTCAGAGATTTGAGTATTAAATAGATACTATATATATATATATATATATATATATATATAGAGAGAGAGAGAGAGAGAGAGAGAGAGAGAGAGAGAGAGAGAGAGAGAGAGAGAAGCTTAGGCCTAACCCTAACTATGTCAGATGGCTACTGCCTCTGCTATACAGATATACAGTTGAAGTCGGAGTTTACATACACTTAGGTTGGAGTCATTAAAACTCGTTTTTCAACCACTCCACAAATGTCATGTTAACAACCTATAGTTTTGGCAAGTCGGTTAGGACATCTACTTTGTGCATGACACAAGTAATTTTTCCAACAATTGTTTACAGACAGATTATTTCACTTATAATTCACTGTATCACAATTCCAGTGGTTCAGAAGTTTACATACACTAAGATGACTGTGCCTTTAAACAGCTTGGAAAATTCCAGAAAATGATATCATGGCTTTAGAAGCTTCTGATAGGCTAATTGGCATAATTTGAGTCAATTGGAGGTGTACCTGTGGATGTGTTTCAAGGCCTACCGTCAAACTCAGTGCCTCTTTGCTTGACATCATTGGAAAATCAAAAGAAATCAGCCAAGACGTCAGAAAAAAACTGTACACCTCCACAAGTCTGATTCATCCTTGGGAGCAATTTCCAAATGCCTGAAGGTACCACGTTCATCTGTACAAACAATAGTACGCAAGTATAAACACCATGGGACCACGCAGCCATCATACTGCTCACGAAGGAGACGCGTTCTGTCTCAGAGATTAACGTATTTTGGTGCGAAAAGTGCAAATCAATCCCAGAACAACAGCAAAGGACCTTGTGAAGATGCTGGAGGAAACAGGTACAAAAGTGTCTAAACGAGTCCTATATCGACATAACCTGAAAGGTCGCTCAGCAAGGAAGAAGCCACTGCTCCAAAACCGCCATAAAAAGCCAGACTACGGTTTGCAACTGCACATGGGGACAAAGATCGTACTTTTTGTAGAAATGTCCTCTGGTCTGATGAAACAAAAATATAACTGTTTGGACATAATGACCATCATTATGTTTGGAGGAAAAGGGGGGAGGCTTGCGAGCCGGAGAACACCATCCCAACCGTGAAGCACGGAGCTGCCAGCGTCATGTTGTGGGGGTGCTTTGCTGCAGGAGGGACTGGTGCACTTCACAAAATAGATGGCATCATGAGGTAGGAAAATTATGTGGATATATTGAAGCAACATCTCAAGACATCAGTCAGGAAGTTAAAGCTTGGTCGCAAATGGGTCTTCCAAATGGACAATGACTCCAAGCATACTTCCAAAGTTGTGGCAAAATGGCTTAAGGGTAACAAAGTCAAGGTATTGGAGTGGCCATCACAAAGCCCTGACCTCAATCCTATAGAAAATTTGTGGGCAGAACTGAAAAAAGCGTGTGCGAGCAAGGAGGCCTACAAACCTGATTCAGTTACACCAGTTCTGTCAGGAGGAATGGGCCAAAATTCACCCAACTTATTGTGGGGAGCTTGTGGAAGGCTACCCAAAACGTTTGACCCAAGTTAAACAATTTAAAGGCAATGCTACCAAATACTAATTGAGTGTATGTAAACTTCTGACCCACTGGGAATGTGATGAAAGAAATAAAAGCAGAAATAAACCATTCTCTCTACAATTATTCTGACATTTGACATTCTTAAAATAAAGTGGTGATCCTAACTGACCTAAGACAGGGAATTTGTACTAGGATTAAATGTCAGGAATTGTGAAAAACCGAGTTTAAATGTATTTGGCTAAGGTGTATGTAAACTTCCGACTTCAACTGTAGATGTACAGAAAGAGGCTAATTTGTTCATTTTCTATCAGAATATTTTTTATATAGCTAAGCATTATATTGTTAGATTGTAGGAGTAACTCTGGTAGGCCTGAAACAGACTTCCTCACCTCAAGTCCAACTGTTGGAGTCAGTTGGAGTGCTGGAGCATACTGCCTTCATATCATAGGCCTGCAGTAGCTAAAGCTTAATAAACGCCACACCATACCAAACCTTCACAAACGTCTCTAAACTTTATTAGGGTAATATCAAAACTACGAGCAGAAGATTGAATATAAACCAGGGGGAAAAAGTTTGACAACCCTCCCCTATTTTGGCCCACCCCTCCCCCCAGGTACATTTGACTGAATTTTTGCCTACGTTTTCTCAAGTTGGAGCTAGGTTTGAGCCAACTCATTTGTTTTAGTTCAGGTAACACTTGGACTTCAAAGAGGTTTATGAGATCTGTCATGATTTTCGCTGAAGTCGGTCCCTCTCCTAGTTCGGGTGGCGTTCGGCAGTCGAGGTCACCGGCCTTCTAGCCATCGCCGATCCATCTTTCATTTTCCATTGGTTTTGTCTTGTCTTTCCTCACACCTGGTTTCAATTTCATCAATTACATGTTGTGTATTTAACCCTCTGTTCCCCCCATGTCCTTGTCCGGAATTGTTTCTTGTAGTGCTTGTGTACGTTATGCTGGTGGATACTGTGTTTTGTTTGACCCATTCATTGATTGTTCTGTTTACGGTGGTTTTTATGTTTATTAAACGACACCGTTGTCAATCAGTTTTCCCTCTCCTGCGCCTGACTTCTCTGCCGCCAGTATGCACCCTGTTACAAGATCACACTGCTGCTAGTCTGACAGATCTCCAGGATCTCCCAGGCTCTCCCAGGCCCTCCCAGGCACTCCCAGGCCCAGTTTGGAGAACAGGCCAGGGGGAGCCCAGCCCAGCCCTCCACAGCTCCACTTACCTGGCATGGTGCTGGAGAACAAGTCCACGGGTCAGAGGTTATGGAGGTCAAAAGTGTGTGGGCGGGGATGGAGAGGATGGTGTGTGTGCAACTGTGCGTGTGTGTACACACATATATGTGTGTGTGTATGTGTGTGTGTACGGTACATGCATGATTGTGTGTGTGCGTAAATGTCTGTGTATGTATAAAGTGGGACTCCAGGAGGCATTGTAAAGACGCAGGCAGGGAGGCAGCCCAGGAAAGGGAGAATTCACAGGTTTGTCTCAGAGAGAACATAGACCAAATGAGTCACTCTGGCAGCAGACAAAGACAATGCAGTACCTCAGAGAATAATGGGAGATGGTATTTCCCCAAACACAACATGATAGACTGCAGGCAGAAAGGCTTTTATGAATGACTCTATCAAAACACCAACTAGCCCACCAACCACTTTCAATTAAAACACCAAAGTCATTGTGTGGTTATACAGACATTATCAAAGGCACCTCTGTGTATTATCAATCTCCATCTAATGATGGGGAGAGAGAGAGAAAACATAGTGTGTGTTTGTGTGTGTGAGTGCCCAAGCACATGCATGAGTGTGTGTGTGTGTGCAAGCTTTAACGTGCACACGTGTGTGCGTGTACTGTGTGAACTGTAACTCTCTCTGCGTACAGTATGTGTGTGTCTGTGGTTAATGTGCTTAACTTCACTCAGACCACATATCAATGTGATGGCTGGTGAATACCACATAAGAGAGGAGATATAAAGCAGATAATTGTTGAGATCAAACAGTTCTTCCCCAGGCTAGGCAGTAGACAGGCTAGGCAGTAGACAGGCTAGGCAGTAGACAGGATATACAGTAGACAGGATATACAGTAGACAGGCTAGGCAATAGACAGGCTAGGCAGTAGACAGGCTAGGCAGTAGACAGGATATACAGTAGACAGGATATGCAATAGACAAGCTAGGCAATAGACAGGCTAGGCAGTAGACAGGCTAGGCAGTAGACAGGATATACAGTAGGCAGGATATACAGTAGACAGGCTAGGCAATAGACAGGCTAGGCAGTGGACAGGCTAGGCAGTAGACAGGATATACAGTAGACATGATATACAGTAGAAAGGCTAGGCAATAGACAGGCTAGGCAGTGGACAGGCTAGGAGGTAGACAGGATATACAGCAGACAGGATATACAGTAGACAGGCTAGACAATAGACAGACTAGGCAGTAGACAGGCTAGACAGTAGACAGGCTAGGCAGTGGACAGGCTAGGCAGTAGACAGGCTAGGCAATAGACATGATAGACAGTAGACAGACTAGGCCGTAGAGAGGCTAGACAATATACAGTCTAGACAATAGTCAGGCTAGGCAGTGGACTGGCTAGGCAGTAGACAGGCAAGGCAGAGGACAGGCTAGGTGGTAGACAGGCTAGGTGGTAGACAGGCTAGACAGTAGACAGGCTAGGCAGTAGACAGGCTAGACAGTAAACAGGCTAGACAGTGGACAATAGACAGGCTAGGCAGTAGACAGGCTAAACAGTAGAGCGGCTAGACAATAGACAGGGTAGACAATAGACAGGCTATGCAGTAGACAGGCTAGGCAGTAGACAGGCTAAGCAATGGACAGGCTAGGCAATGGACAGGCTAGGCAGTAGACAGGCTAGACAATAGACAGGCTAGACAGTAGACAGGCTAGGCAGAAGACAAGCTTTAATGTGGAGTGGTTGTAAATCAGCTGACCTCAGATCAGAGCTTGGTCTTTAAAAGCAGTCCACATGGACCAGATTGAGATACACATGGATGAGGAATGGCATTGATGAGAGGTCTGTGTCACTGTCTTGGTGGAGGGCCAGGGAGTAGTGTGAATTGTGTAGTGTAACTCTGACAGGGCTGAATGAACACTGTCAGTCTGACAGGCTGTACCTTCCTCTATATCTGACTCTTTCCCCTCTCTCCCCTCCCTCCCTTCCCTCCTCTCCCTTCCCTCCCCTCCCCTCCCCTCCCGGGTAGGTCTTCCCACACAATAACCATAGTGAAGTAAATTATTCTGAGTTTACAATGCACTATTCAATCACCCTCTCAATTCCTTCTAATCTTTCTATGTACCAGCCTAACAGAAATGCCAACAGAGGTCAATATTAGGGTCAGCCAAGCACGTTCAGACTTTTATAACCCAGCTTACAAAGGCCTCTAACTAACGATGCAGTAGGAAACTCTCTCAGTTCTCTTTCAGTTCTCTCTTTCCTCTTCCTTTCCTCTCTTTCCATATCGCCTCCCCTTTTCTTTGTTGATACCCATTCTTTAAGATAAAACAAATCTTTCTCCCCCTCTTTCTCTCACTCTCTCTTTCTCTTGCTCTCTCTCTCTGTCCGTGGAACATACTTCCCCCTGTAGCTGATCTGCTGTGTGTGTGTGTGTGTGTGTGACAGTCTATTAATGATGGGGCGGCAGCTCCCCAGACAGCTTTATAACAGTAATTCCTCCCTCTCTCCACTACTGCCAAATTGTTCTGGGGAAGAAATAGGAACTAATCTTGTCCACTGTCATCACAGTACAAACTTAGCCACACAAAGCCAGGAATCCAATCTTACCTTCTACACTTGAAATAACTCTGTGTGCTATATATTGTATTAATCTCTGTGCACTTTTCTATTATCAGTGTAATACCTCAGACAATATACTTTTTGTTTCTTTAGGAGTATTTATCTAATATTTGATTAGATGGAAAAAAGAGAGGGGAAAAATGTTGCATAGAGAAAATGTTATTACATAAATGGACTATGCAAGACAAAGACATGCGTATTATCATAATTAAAGTGAAACGGGCCATATGGCGAGGGAGAGGAGCTGCACGTAAACAATCACAGTGAAAGCCTCTAAGTGAACAGAAAAGCAGGAAAGGCTCATTTTTCAACCCGGGATGGAAGGAAGCACTGATGGAGCTCCCAGAGCACAGGGAGTGGCTAACTAACCTACACTTCTCTGCAACCTTCTCCTCTCTTCCCCTCCCTTCCCCTCCCTTCCCCTCCCTTCTCCTCCCTTCCCCTCCCTTCCCCTCCCTTCTCCTCTCTTCTCCTCCCTTCCCCTCCCTTCCCCTCCAAGCTCCTCTCTTCCCTTCCCTTCCCCTCCCTTCCCCTCCCTTCTCCTCCCTTCCCCTCCCTTCCCCTCCCTTCTCCTCTCTTCTCCTCCCTTCCCCTCCCTTCCCCTCCCTTCTCCTCTCTTCTCCTCCCTTCCCCTCCCTTCCCCTCCAAGCTCCTCTCTTCCCTTCCCCTCCCTTCCCCTCCCTTCTCCTCTCTTCCCCTCCCTTCCCCTCCCTTCTCCTCTCTTCTCCTCCCTTCCCCTCCCTTCCCCTCCAAGCTCCTCTCTTCCCTTCCCCTCCCTTCCCCTCTCCTCTCCTCTCCTCTCCTCTCCTCTCCTCTCCTCTCCTCTCCTCTCCTCTCCTCTCCTCCCTCTCCTCTCCTCTCTTCTCCCTCCATCCCTCTGTCCACTCCTTGCCCTGGTCCCTGGGTTATGTGTGTCTCCAGGAATAGCTGCCACGTGGGCCCTGCAGCGCTGGGATCTGTTCCCTAAACAGGAAGCTGTTATATGGTTACAGTTATTTCTGTTGTCTGTCTGGGGATAGTTTTTACTGCGCTCCGGAGGATCAATAATTGTCATAAAAAGCCTGCATCACCCCGTGCCCTCTGCGAGTGGGACGGCCGAGTTGCTGTGTGTAGGTTAGGATGGTGTGTGTGTGTGTTTGTGGTGATGTGTTTGTGGTAGGAGGGTGTATGTGTGTAGGTTTGGCTGGTGTGTTGGGGAGGGTGGTGTTTGTAGCACATAAAAGAAGCAGATATTTCCTGATTTCCCCCTTCCCCGCTGATAAGTTGTCTCAAAACATGCCATGCTTTGTGTATCATGTGTATTTGTGTATCTTGTAGGCTCTTCCTTCTGCTATAGGCCATGACCTGTCTATGTCTCCTTGTCACTCCTCTAGCTCTTCTCTGTTGTTCCTTCAGTCTGCTTCTCTATCTCACAATCTGTATCTTTTCTCTGTCTGCATCTCTCTGTCATTGTCTGTCCTGTAGTTTCATGCTCCTGCCTCTCCATGTCCTGTCTCAGCCTGTCCTGTATTTATCCTATAAGCTGTCTGTATGTCTATCTATCCCTTAGTCTGTCTGTATGTATGTATGTCTATCCTATAGGCTGTCTGTATGTACGTCTATCCTATAGGCTGTCTGTATGTACGTCTATCTTATAGGATGTATGTATGTGTGTGTGTGTGTGTGTGTGTGTGTGTGTGTGTGTGTGTGTGTGTGTGTGTGTGTGTGTGTGTGTGTGTGTGTGTGTGTGTGTGTGTGTGTGTGTGTGTGTGTATGTCCTATAGGCTGTCTGTATCCCTCAGGCAGGGCACTGTGCTGTACTTTATCTCTCTGTCTCTACTACTGCTCCCAACACTACACATACACACACACACACACTCCACCCCCAGCACTGGGTAGAGACGATGGTCGAGGTAACCCCCCCACCAACCTCCTACTAACATGGTTCCTAATGACAGAGGAGGCCGTCCTTGGTCCAGGTAATCACAGCCTCTGGGCCTGTGTGTGTGTCGTAAAGCGGTGCATCTGTAAAAGGGAAGGGGTCCCTCCCTGTGTGGCGGGATATTAGCCTAAGGGATGGATGTGTTTTCTGGAGGTGTATTAGCCAGAGTGGTGGATGTGCTCTCTGGAGGTGTGTTAGCCAGAGTGGTGGATGTGTTCTCTGGAGGTGTATTAGCCAGAGTGGTAGTTGTGTTCTCTGGAGGTGTAATAGCCAGAGTGGTGGATGTGTTCTCTGGAGGTGTAATATCCAGAGTGGTGGATGTGTTCTCTGGAGGTGTGTTAGTCCGAGTGATAGATGTGTGGTAGATGTGTTCTCTGGAGGTGTATTAGCCATAGTGGTGGATGTGTTCTCTGGAGGTGTGTTAGCCAGAGTGGTGGATGTGCTCTCTGGAGGTGTGTTAGCCAGAGTGGTGGATGTGTTCTCTGGAGGTGTATTAGCCAGAGTGGTGGATGTGTTCTCTGGAGGTGTATTAGCCAGAGTGGTGGATTTGTTCTCTGGATGTGTATTAGCCAGAGTGGTGGATGTGTTCTCTGGAGGTGTGTTAGTCAGAGTGGTGGATGTGTTTTCTGGAGGTGTATTAGCCAGAGTGGTGGATGTGTTTTCTGGAGGTGTATTAGCCAGAGTGGTGGATGTGTTCTCTGGAGTTGTGTTAGTCCGAGTGGTAGATGTGTGGTAGATGTGTTCTCTGGAGGTGTATTAGCCAGAGTGGTGGATGTGTTCTCTGGAGGTGTGTTAGTCAGAGTGGTGGATGTGTTCTCTGGAGGTGTGTTAGTCAGAGAGGTGGATGTGTTTTCTGGAGGTGTGTTAGCCAGAGTGGTGGATGTATTCTCTGGAGGTGTGTTAGCCAGAGTGGTAGATGTGTTCTCTGGAGGTGTATTAGCCAGAGTGGTAGATGTGTGGTAGATGTGTTCTCTGAGTGGTGGATGAGAGAGGACAGGGAAGAGGGACAGAAGGACACAGGAATTAGCCCCTCCCCTCCTCCTGTACTGTGACCGTTGGCTTCATGCCTGGACAGAGACAGCAGGTGTAGTTATGATGGTAGGAGATCTACTGTCAACCTACTGTGGTAGGAGACCTACTATCCACCAGTGTTTCATGGTAGCTAGTGGCATCTATGTTTAGAAGTAAATGCAGCTGTCTAAATGCAGCTTATTTTAGTTACTCATATTTATATAGGGGTCTTACCCCCCCCCCCCCACCCCCCCCACCCCAGGCCACCAGACGCCTTGTGTGACAGCTCTGACTAACCCTCCTCTCGTCACCTCGTCCCTGTGGTCCCCCTCCACCTCGGTGGCTCCAGTGTTGACCCCCTGTGTCAGCCTGCCAGCCCAGGCCAGGGCCCCACAATGGCCCCAAAACATTAAACATTCATGGGGGAGAGAGTGAAGGCGAAAGCCAGGCTCCGAGTGTGGCCTGCATTGGCCTAAAGACTGCCTGTAATACTACACCTCTCCTCACACTCTCCTCTCCTCCAATCAGATAGACTAACTGTGTCTGAATGATGTCTGTGATCAATCAGAAAGAACAACTGAATCTATTCAGATCAATTGGAGGTTGATAAGTAGGTTCTTGTTGCATCCTGACAATCACACACAGGACAACGTGACTTCCTGGAACTGGCTCTGTGTGTGTGAGCAAACGTGTGAGCGAACGTACACACGAGTGTGCGTGCATGAGCCCTGTCGCAGCACACGGCTGTGTGAGAGGATGTGGTGGGAGGTAGGAGAAGACAAGTTACATGTCTTTTATTATTGGTTACCTCTCCAAAACGCTCAGAGATAAGACCAATATCACCCTTTCTCACAAAAAAGGTCTCTGTAGTGCAAATCAATTCTCCTCTTCCTGTTCTTCTCTTTTAGACAAACACACACGCACGCACGCACGCACGCACACACACACCATCAGAACTACTAGTGGTTATAGTTCTTCTGTCAGTGTCTCAACAACTGGTTGTTTAGGGGACAGATTTGTTTGGGTTCAGTTCTTATACTCAGTGTTGACGAAGAGACCTTAAATATATATAGCTCACACTTTACAAGTCTATCATCAACTGACTTACGTTGAGATTCATTCAACACAGCTAATTGTTGATTTTCTGTTTGCACTCGAAGCACAGAGGAATGCTCTGTTACTGGCTTTTAATGTTTGGGATTTATTATCTAAAGGGCTTCTACATATCTGGATCAGCTGTCTCTGGGCTTATATTGCCTCCCTGCTCCTAGCTGAAACCTTAACATGTTTTATCCCTTTCATTAATTAAACTCAGTGTAAGTCAAATACCAGAACTCAGTTCAGGGCCAGCAGAATGTCCGACAGAGAGAGAGTCAACAAAAACATATCAGCTGAGCGCCAAAGAGAATTGGGCCAAGGGAATGTATTTTCCTCTCACCCTGCCCCATAGCCCTGCCCCATAGCCCTGCCCCATAGCCCTGCCCCATAGCTCGTCTCCTTAGCCTTGCGTCACAGGCCACATGTGCTGGCGTCCAGCCGTGCGAGGCCATGCCAGGATCTGTTAAGTCCATGCTGTAAATGTATTTATAGAGTGAAATGATGTGAGCCGTGCCCGGGTATCAAGCCCGTGAGAGAACGGATGACTGTAATGTGTGTGCTCCTTTTTATGTCTGTGTTCTCCATTGTTTATGTGTGGCTGAAGCAGGCTTGTGTTAATCAGGATCATGGCTGATTATGCTGCCGTAGGGCATAGTGGGTTTATGGCTAGTGTGGGGCTGGCCGTGGGTCATGTTGGCTGAGGGGAGTGTTGGGTCCTGGGAGTGTCTGCTGGCATGGGTTAGACCAGACCAGGCTCCCTCTCTCTGCCCTGCCAATGGCTATCACCAGCCACAACACCCTCAGGACTACTGCCCAGGAATACTGCTACAATGTTCTCTTCTACACTGGTCCGGGCACTGTACTTAAAACAGGGGCCACACATATTCTTTAGGGCTCATTTTACTACTAGAAAAGCTTAGAAAAGCACTTCTAATAATACAGACAAAAATATGGTTGTAATAATGAAATCGAATAGGAACTTCTGGCAGCTGGGGATGGGACGGGACGGGGGTGGGGGACGGGACGGGGACGGGATGGGGCGGGACGGGACGGGGGGATGGGACGGGACGGGGGACGGGACGGGACGGGGCGGGACAGGGGGGACGGGACGGGGCGGGACGGGGACGGGACGGGACGGGGGGGGGGGTGCGACCGTTGAAGATAGATGCTATCTCAGGGGTCAGTAGGACCTAAACTAAGCAACACAGAATGTGAGAGATGAAAACCAGTACTAAAACAACTCAAACTAATCAAAAATAACAAATAAAGAGACTATATAAATATAAGTAACTAAAATAAGCCATATATATTCAAATATAAATACATTAAGAAATATCATCTCACTGCTACATTATTGTGAAGTTCCCATGATATAAGTTGTTTTATTTTATATTTCAACCAATCTGATAAAGTAATCTGTAAAAGAAACCTCTTCATTCTACATGCCATTTAGCAGATGCTTTTATCCAAAGCATTTCTGAGGTCTAATAAAACTCCATCTTTGGAAATGAGCTTGAATCCGTTTCCCCCATAACGAGCTGCGTGGAAATCACATGAGAATATCATCTAATCACAGTGCCTTATAATCACACCTCAGAGCAACACAACATGCCAGGCAGAATAAATAAGAAGGACTAAATAAATGATCAGTGATTGTTTGGCTCTAAGTGCAGTTAGCTCAGCTTCCTGATTTAGTCGAAGCCTTCAGCCATCCCTCAGCGGAGGACTGGTCTTAGCGGAAGAGAATCGGCTAAAAAGACCCATTTGTCTTTATACCTTCAATATTCGATGAGAGACGTTAATTGCACCGTGCTGAAAGAAATGGAGGGAGGAGGGGAGGGAGGGATAAAGGGAGGGAAGAGGGAAGGGAGGGATATACTGGCTAATGGTCCGTAGGGGGAAAAGAAAGGAGGGAGAAAAGAAAAGAGGATTTATATTAGAAAGTTAGAGCATATCCTCGGGAGGTTCCTTTCTCCTCACCCCGTGTGTGTTTTTCTTTTACCTGTGTGCGTCTCTAAGCGCTAATGCTCATTAGCCAGTCTGTGTGATGATAGCTCAGGATCACTGGTAGCGTCAGCTAGCGACCATCACCGCGAGCACTCTGGCTAAGGAGAGAGGCTTCCAACGGTTACGCACCACTCGGCTCTTGTCACCCGGAATTGAGCACACTCCTTAATTCAGTCTTTCTTGGGTTTTTTTGGGTGGGGGGTTTTACCTCAAAAGTTTGTTGGAAAGATATCAACGAATGAAGTCGCTCAAGGTGCACCGCTTTTCATTTTTAAGAGGAATTTAGAGGATGCATATGCATTAGAAAAGTCTTTGTGTGGAGAAAGTGCCAGCGCAGCACTTCATTTTTCCTTCTTCCCATCCTTCCTCTTCTACTCTCTTCTTTCTCTTTAATCTAGGGCTTAGTCCTGATATCTCACTCTGTAATTATCATATCTCCTGGTCCTCACTGATCTGGAAACAGTGGATAAGCATTATCAATTTGGCCTAAACGTATGCAGTGATTCCACCTGTCCAATCAGTTAGAGCAAGGACATTGGACATATTAGACAAAGGGACACCTTTCAGATATTCCGCTTCACCCAAGCGTTTTCAATTATGAAGCCCTCAGGTCCTCACAGTGCTGTAAAGGTTGGGTGCAGTCGCACTTACCGACCACACAGGGCAGTGTATCTGATCCCTCCACCCTAGGGCCTCAGGGCAGGGACTTGCCTCCTGTCAGCTCAACTCCACCCCCCACACCAACCCTACAATCAACCCTTCACTGTCCGCCTGTCTACAGCATACTACTGGTCATAAGCTATCTTCATTAATCATGTGTAGTACAGACGAAAGCTATAAAGACGGGGTCCTTACCACTAAGGGAACAGCGTTACCTGTATTTAGCTTTGAGCAGTGTGTGCGTGCGTGCGTGCGTGCATGCGTGTGTGTATGTGTATGTGTATGTGTATGTGCATGCTTGTGGTTTGGTCAAATTAGATTACAAGGCAGCAATCATGCAAGTTTGTTTTATAATTTTTTCTTCGACATACGCATGCGATAGCGATATTCATAAATACACAATCACAGCTCACAATTACACAAAGACATTCCCTTTTGATGTATGCATGAGTGTGTCCATGTCTGCTTGCAACCAGCATTCAATATCCTATTGCCTCTCGATGTGTGTGTTTGAGTCTTTTTATTAAGGTGTGTGTGTGTGTGTGTGTGTGCATGTGAGTGTGATTCTGTGTGTGTTTGTGTTTGTGTATGTTAGTGTGTGCTCACTACTGCTCCGGTTTTGTCTTTGGGGATCATTTACAACTCTCAACATTTTTATAACAGCCCATTTGGTGCTATTTATATTGATCACACAGGCTGCCAAGCACAAGTACTGGCTCTGAATACAGGCTTCTCCTGAATCACACCATTTCTCTGCCCTCGGCCCTGGACTGCACTGTTATGTTATGCTCTCTCTCTCTCTCTCTCTCTCTCTCTCTCTCTCTCTCTCTCTCTCTAAAACAACTAGCTTCCTCTCTGTTGCTTACAGCCCAGTATACACGGCTACATTGCATCACCTCTCTCATAAACCTAGTGTGTCTCCAATGGTCTCAATGACCCTGTATGTTTGTCTCGAAAGGGGAAAGGAGAACGTTACACTTTACAGATGGCAGAAGGATCGTGTTGTGGCTTGCTGAGACGATTTGTCATAGATCAGCTTGGTCTTCGTTTGGCATAGAGGCATGCATGTAGGCTGTTGCACTGTATACCACTCAGCCCTGTATCATGTTCACTAGAGGTGCTGTACGTCTGTGCCTGTCTGCCAGTGGCATGTCCGCATGTGTTTCACTCCTTCTCTTCTTTTATCTCCTTCGTTTTCTTTTTCTCGCTCTCTCTTGTTCTTGTTCTTTCTCTCCCTCTCGCTCTTGTTCACTCGCTCTTTCTCGTTCTCTCTCGTTCTCTCTCTTGTTCTCTCTCTTGTGATGGGCATATAATTAAATGTTCCACATCCATGTCCCTGCTGACATTCACTCTGGGTCTAAGTGTGGATAAGATGTACGACATCAAAAGCTCCTTTTTATTATTCTTAATTGAATTATATGTTCACACTGTTGATTGAGTCACACTCACATTTAACTGCAGCCATGTATGGAAGTTGTGAAAATAGATGTCTTTATTTGTCCGGGGTCCATATGCTGTATGAAGTGACAATTTGAATGGCATGAATGTGTTATGGTGAACTCAATACCAGTCTGGACACATACCTGTATAATACCCTTTTCCCCCTCACTAATTGGGGAGAAACCTAATACTGGGCTCTATTAATAGGACACTCTGCTCAGCTGTGGATGAGTGTCCCTGTGGTGGGGAAACAACATTCCGTCCTTAAGCCTGACCCTGGTACAGTGGTTAGTGACCACATTATAAATCCTGCACTTGGGCCCTGCTACAGTACCTTGAGTGCCATCGGACGCTTTAGCATGTGTGTGTGTGTGTGTGTGTGTGTGTGTGTGTGTGTGTGTGTGTGTGTGTGTGTGTGTGTGTGTGTGTGTGTGTGTGTGTGTGTGTGTGTGTGTGTGTGTGTGTGTGTGTGTGTGTGTGTGTGTGTGTGTGTCCGTTTGTCAGTTCCACTGTAACATAACCTGGTGTAGAGGGTTCTGTTTTGGTCAGGCCTCATGGCTCGCTGTGGTCCTGGTGGCCTTCGAGCCTCCTCCACTTGTCCCGAGCCGGAATGTGTGAAGAGTTTGGAGTGCCTGGAGCGGCTGGCTTAGAGCTCCCTCCCTGTTGTGGAGACACTCAAGGAGGCCCTCAATGCTCCTGTTTCTCCCAGTGGAAAAGCAGAGGGAAAACAATGAAGGGTTGGGCACCCAGGGGCAAGGCAGGGCGAGGCATCGTCAGCACTGGTGAAGGGTGTGGGGTCAAAGGTGAGGATGAGAGGGGACAGAGGCAAGGGAACAGAGGAAACTAGGTTTGGCACCCTCTTAGATCCCAAGAAGACTCTTAAAGAACAGCAACATCATCTTTGTTTCTTTCCCCTCTTTCTGGTCTCCTTCTTTACTATTTTCATTTCATCTGGACTGAGTGCATGGTGCAGGGTGTCTCTGGACTGAGTGCATGGTGCAGGGTGTCTCTGGACTGAGTGCATGGTGCAGGGTGTATGTCTCTGGACTGAGTGCAGGGTGTGCGTCTCTGGACTGAGTGCATGGTGCAGGGTGTGTGTCTCTGGACTGAGTGCATGGTGCAGGGTGTATGTCTCTGGACTGAGTGCATGGTGCAGGGTGTGTGTCTCTGGACTGAGTGCATGGTGCAGGGTGTGTGTCTCTGGACTGAGTGCATGGTGCAGGGTGTGTGTCTCTGGACTGAGTGCAGGGTGTATGTCTCTGGACTGAGTGCATGGTGCAGGGTGTGTGTCTCTGGACTGAGTGCATGGTGCAGGGTGTGTGTCTCTGGACTGAGTGCAGGGTTTGTGTCTCTGGACTGAGTGCATGGTGCAGGGTGTGTGTCTCTGGACTGAGTGCAGTGTGTGTGTCTCTGGACTGAGTGCATGGTGCAGGGTGTATGTCTCTGGACTGAGTGCATGATGCAGGGTGTGTGTCTCTGGACTGAGTGCATGGTGCAGGGTGTCTCTGGACTGAGTGCATGGTGCAGGGTGTCTCTGGACTGAGTGCATGGTGCAGGGTGTATGTCTCTGGACTGAGTGCAGGGTGTGCGTCTCTGGACTGAGTGCATGGTGCAGGGTGTGTGTCTCTGGACTGAGTGCATGGTGCAGGGTGTATGTCTCTGGACTGAGTGCATGGTGCAGGGTGTGTGTCTCTGGACTGAGTGCATGGTGCAGGGTGTGTGTCTCTGGACTGAGTGCATGGTGCAGGGTGTGTGTCTCTGGACTGAGTGCAGGGTGTATGTCTCTGGACTGAGTGCATGGTGCAGGGTGTGTGTCTCTGGACTGAGTGCATGGTGCAGGGTGTGTGTCTCTGGACTGAGTGCAGGGTTTGTGTCTCTGGACTGAGTGCATGGTGCAGGGTGTGTGTCTCTGGACTGAGTGCAGTGTGTGTGTCTCTGGACTGAGTGCATGGTGCAGGGTGTATGTCTCTGGACTGAGTGCATGATGCAGGGTGTGTGTCTCTGGACTGAGTGCAGGGTGTGTGTCTCTGGACTGAGTGCATGGTGCAGGGTGTATGTCTCTGGACTGAGTGCATGGTGCAGGGTGTATGTCTCTGGACTGAGTACATGATGCAGGGTGTGTGTGGGTGAGGAAAGGCCTTCTCTGGTTTGTGGTTATCTCCTAGAACAGCACAGTGCAGTTAGAGTGGCATCAAAGACCAAGCACCTTGACTTGAACTATTGTATCTCTGTCTCTGAAGTGCAGTGGGTTTGCACATGCTGGCAGTTTAAAAGCCCTGTATCCTGTCCTATCAAAGCTTTATGAGCCCAGGGGGACCGTAAAAAGACAAAGGCCTCCTGGCCTTGGGCTGGTCAGAGGGCCAGAGAGGGCTGGGGAGGACTTGGAAGGGTTGAGGAAGGCTGGGGAGAGCTGGAGAGGGCTTGGGAGTTTTGAGGAGGGCAGGGATGGGTTGTGGAGGGCTGGAGAAAGCTGGGGAGGGTTGGGGAGGGTTGAGGTTTGAGGAGGGCAGGGGAGGGGAGGGTTGAGTAAGGCTGGGGAGGTTTGAGGAAGGCTGGGAAATGTTGAGAATGGCTGGGGAGGGTTTAGGAGAAAGTGAGGACCGGAGAGTTCAGTCTCATCAGTCTTCCCAGATGAACTGACATGATAATGGATTGTAGGATCACTTATATAACACACACATCCAACTCCTGTCCAATCCCACACACTCCCCATAACTCTGTTGACCACCTTGAGCTTCCTGTAACATTCCCAAACTATTCTCACTTCCAAGAAAACATGCACATGCATGTGCAAGCACGCTCACACACACACACACACACACACACACACACACACACACACACACACACACACACACACACACACACACACACACACACACACACACACACACACACACACACACACACTCTCTCTCTCTCTCTCTCTCTCTCTTTCTCTCTACTGTGATTGTTTCCAGCCTGAGACATACCTGTGTCCAGGTTGCTGACAGATACATGGGTTGGTGTGCGTGTTTGTTTTCTCAGTAGGGGTCTTTGGGCTGCAGGAGGAAGCCATGCTAGAGATATCTATGTTTGGACAGACATTAGTGGAGCTGAGAGAACACACACTACTCTAAAGACCACTGATATTACAGGATGTGTGAAAGGCCACAATAACATTCTCTAAAGTAGGGATTGTGCAGAGAATGTTTTTTATTCAATTTCTTTTGAGCAAAGAGAAAATGTGGTCTGTTGTGTGCACTACAGCAGATGCATGACACATCTTCACACAAATTCATGCATTTTCATTTGATCACTACTTAATTATGATTCTAGCTGGCTGACTTCCCTAGCAGGTTACGTGTAGTGTTATAGTGAGTGATAATAGCCGGCTCATCCTCTCAGCTAATGAGTTAATGGGAGCAGGGTGATGGTGATATCCATCCAGTACAGGGAGACGTAGAGCCGTGTACAGCCCACAGACAGCTTTAGACACAATGGGAACACTCACAGACAGGCCTGCCTGCCTGGGCATCTGCTTCCATAGGGATCCCACTGAGTGAGAACACACATTTAACCATCTGTAGCTCATAGACACACAGGGAACAGAGGAGGAGGAAAGTGTGGAGAAATGAGTGCTATTTTGGATGAGTTGCAAGAGGTGACGTCTTTAATCTGTGTCTGTGGGAAGAAAGTTTATGAGAGTGGATTATTGAACGTGTGGGATGGTGTGTGTGTGTTTGTCTCTGGGGGGAGGTGAAGTGTGTGTGTGAGTGTGTGTGTGTGTGTGTGTGTGTGTGTGTGTGTGTGTGTGTGTGTGTGTGTGTGTGTGTGTGTGTGTGTGTGTGTGTGTGTGTGTGTGTGTGTGTGTGTGTGTGTGTGTGTGTGTGTGTGCGTGTATTCCTTAAAAGTCTAAAGTTTTAGTCTCGACTTACAATGCATTTGTAGTCCGCTATGGATGAGCCAAAACTAGGTACTAAAGACACAATGACAAAGAACTAGTAAAACACAGTAGAATCACACCCAGCTGTCATGATGAATGAGATTGACCTAACTGAAACACTGAAGGCCACATGACTCAATGGCCTGTACTGAGCAGTGTGTTCACACACTGTTTCTGGAGAGGATGAGCGAGCTTTCCTTTGAAAGCCTCTGACAGTAAGATGTGAATCATCAGTCGTTTCATCAGAACATCACGCCCACCAGGGACCTCGGGAAAGCGTTGTGACCGATCCCGCTCCCTGTATTCAAGTAATCCGTGGGCCAACCAAAACCTCACTCCCTTTTCTACATGACACAGCATTGCTGCATAACTTCGGCTTCTGGAGAGTGCAGCGTTCAAGTGAAGAGTAAATGGTAAAGCCAGTTCCCTCAGTTACATTTACAGTATTTACATGATCATCAACCATGACCTTAATTATATGAAGTAAGTAGTTGTTTTTACTCTGCTTGTAACCTTAACAAAGGTCAACTCTAGCGCTCCCGTTAACCCATCTCTTTCACACACCTCTGAAGCTCTTAAATAAACAGACAGTGGATTTCAAGGTGTGTCTGTGGTGGAGGTGGTCATATAGAAGCTCAGAGGTGTGTGTGTGTGTGTGTGTGTGTGTGTGTGTGTGTGTGTGTGTGTGTGTGTGTGTGTGTGTGTGTGTGTGTGTGTGTGTGTGTGTGTGTGTGTGTGTGTGTGTGTGTGTGTGTGTGTGTGTGTGTGTTTGTTGGCACACTTACATTACCTCTCCCCACATCAAAAGTGAGCAGCACCTGCTTTTGCTTTAACTGCCACTGTGCTGCCAATGTCAACAAACACACACACACACACACACACACACACACACACACACACACACACACACACACACACACTCTCTCTCCTTGCACAACACTACACAGGGTAAAAAAACCTGCAAAACATACTCAGCATTATTCAAATTAAATTGACACCTGCGTGTGTACCCCTTAGCTAAGTATCCCAGACAATAAAGCATGGGTGGGTTTGGGTATATTTTCTGTCTAAATATGCCAGGCTGTTTTGGCATCAGCCAAACCAATAATGTGACGCACATCAAGGATGCACCTCCCCCCATGCAGTGTGTGTGTAAATAAGAACAGTTAACATCAAGTAATGGTTAAAGGAAGAGACTAAATGAGTAACGACCACAAAAAGGAGTGCAGGTAAATCAAATCAAAGTTTATTGGTGGCGTACACAGTTTTGCAGGTGTTATTGCAGGTGCAGCGAAATGCTAGTGTTTATAGCTACAACAGTGCATTAATATCTAGCAATACAATAACAATACACACACTATCCAAAAGTTTGTAAAAAATAACAGTTGCAGACACTTGCATTGATGGAAGCCACAATCTATCTGCAAATTAGGGGTACTAGACAGAGGCCGGCTAGTGATGACTGTTTAACAGTCAGATGGCCTGGAGATAGATAGGTTAGGTAGTCATATTACAATGGATAAATAGAGAGAACTACTCTCTTCCATTCTAAAAAAGGACAAATGGGACAGATCATGATCTGATTGACCAGACAGCTCTACTCTAACCCCTATGTTCCTGTAATGTTCTAACCTCAGTGGACTGCTCAGGCCCTGCAGGTCCCCTCCCAGGCTCCCACACACTGCAATCACAGGTAGTGACAGAAATACACTCAATGCAACTGATCCATGTACTGTAGTGGTTCTGATCCCATTTCAAACCAGCCCATACAGTTACTGTATCGGATGAAGATGGAACACATTTCAAGCAGAGCCAGGTTTACTCATACAGCAGCCTAAAGCTGTTTGACTTTGCGCATGTATCGTAGCGTATATACTCCTATTACATCAATGCCAGTGTGACTGACCCGGGACGTGAATGTCCGATATGAGCAGCATTTTCCCGGAAATGCAGATGAAAAGGAATCTATTTCTGCCTCTCCTTCCTGCTATGCTCGGGCAAATGGGCACACTGATGGTTCCATAAACCCAGATCACGTCTATCTCAATAGCCCAAAGATTCATGATTTTCAAACTGTCCTTCCTGTGTGGTTTCGGTACCTGTGCCAACCCTGTAGCATATGACTGTCATTGGCTGCTGTTGCGTTGTGTTTGACCTTTGACCTCTCTCTACAAAAAAACCCCCATATATAACAGCCCTAGTCACCCCTCTGAGTGACAGGAAATGATGTGCTGCTGCCGTGGCCTCTGCGCTGCTGAGCGGTGTGGTTAGGGGTGCTGTGAAACAGGCAGCTAGGAAGAATTACCAGATAATAAACGATTATCATGGCTCAGGAGTGAGAGAGAAAGAGAGAGAGCGAGAGACAGTTGTATGTTTGTGTAAATGAGTGTATGTGAGAGAGAGTTTATATGAAAGATAGAGACTGAGACAGAGAGAGAAGGAGTGAAAAATGAGAATCAGATTAGAATACAATATGTTCATCATTATATACTTATGTTACATTATTGGACATCATTTTGGCCTTGTCGATGGACTACTTTGTGCACATTTATTTATTTGTTGACACTCAGCACTGGATATACAGATGTATCCAGAATCCTATCTATCCACTGTCACATACATTATACAATACAACTTGTACTACCACACACATATTAGAGCCTTGTCATAAGCCTCTTTGTGCAGTTCGTCTGTGGTGCCACCGATCTTCTCTCCTTCGCCCGTACATGTTTTCTGTTTGACTGTCTGTTCTCTGTCATCCTTCCTCCCTCTCTGCTCTACTCTAAACCACCACACTCCCACACAGAACACTGACTGCAGCCCAGCAGCTGAACAGAGAAACAACAGGCGACCTCAAGATTTAAAGAGACAGGAAGCTGAAGTAGCTGAGAGCAGGGTGCCCATGTAAATATGCATGTTACATGTCAACCATACATTCATTTGAGAAGTATTTGATAGCTTATGTTTTGCCTGTGCATCCTGGTTTCTCTTCAGCACCTCTCAGAAGACTTCCAGGTGAAAGGAAACTTTTCAGGTTGCTTTTGTGCTTGGTGTAATGACTCTACTGGAAGAGACAGGGACTCCCTCAGTTACTGTGAGTTGAACTGTCACAGACACCTTGCAGGGGCTAAGTCCGGGAGCTGTCTTCCAATATCTGATCTCAGAGCAGTTCATTAGCGCGGCCTGTAGTTAGCTATCCCCACATGACCTGGGTTTGACTAATATCTGGTTCTGATTTGGATCAGACATATCACACACTCAGTTTTCATCCACAGACACAGCTGATGATAACACAAGCCACTGTTGTTGAGAGAAAAAGAGACAGAAAGAGAGATTGAAAGATAGATAGAAAGAAAGAGTACGAGAGACAGCGATAGAGAGAGACAGAGCGAGACAGAGTGAGAGAAAGGGAGTTAGGGAGAGACAGGAGATAGTAGAGTATAGCTCATGTGTGTCTAAGGGAATGAGACTAGCATGGTCTCTATCACAGCCCATAATAGCAACATGCACTGTCCCATTATGGGCTGAGTTTGAGAATAAATCAAATCCCCCCCGTTCAAAGCATTACCCTGTCAAACCTAATCTAACCTGCTCTCCCCTCCCCCACTGCCCTCGCCCCCCTCCCTTGGCGGACAAAGCCGTTCGCTGCCTCAGGCAAGGGCTGGGAACACAGGAGCAAAGTTACAGCCGAGAGAGCGGTAGACTAGCTCTAGCGTTGACAGGAAACCTCACCAGTGTCTGTATCTCTAGTCTGTAGAACCCACAATTCCCATGGATAACCTTAAGATCTGGACATGTGAAATGACTGCTCCGGGGTCACCCAGCATTGCTTTGGAAGCCAATTAAAATATATTGCCCTGTGAAATGATACTGTTGTTTGTTGTTCCCAATAGCCTTTAGAAGAGGAGGGAGATTGTAAAATAGATGACAAATTCTTCAAGTATCAGCCTTTCGACTGAGAACTTTAGTGCCATTAAGAATATGGCTAAGAACAACAAGTGAATGGCCTTTTTAAAGCGACCACTGGTAAAGAGAACATATCTGTATGATGTCTTCTGCATGTCTCCTCTGTGTCTGTCACTCAATGTGGTTTCCACCACAGGACACAAACACCTATTCCCATAGGAACTATAAGGCTTGCCTCCATGACAGCACAGCTAGGGGACAAACATACCAGCAGACATTCAACACAGACCTAGAGTCAGTTGGGGGTTTTACTATGGCTTTGAGGTGTGATACTGATCTTAGAACAGTGCTTTGACTTAACATGTAAATTAATTCTAGTCTGACAGGCCTTGAGTGGGGCCAGACTCATTGTCTTGGGAAATAATTACCTCAAGCATTCAGACATGATTTAAAATAAGAAAACATCCTATAGAAATGATTAAACCTGAACCAAACACTGTGGGAAGCAAGAGTGCCTACCTATAGTTATATTGATTTAATATGCTCACAAGAAATGATGAAAATACTCCATAGATTCTGTCTGACACTAGCTGTCAACTTCAAACAGGGAACTAGTGAGCACATGCAGAGTGAGTGCACCAGAGAGGCTGTTACAGGATCTGCAGGTGTAGACATGTACAGACTCAACTCTCTCAATATCATTTATTATATGCATGACTGCACGTTTTAGTTGTTAGTGGGCATTCATCTCAAAATTTTTCATCTAATGAAGGTAGCCCATTTTGATTGAGTATGACATGTTAAAATGATTACACCAATCACAGATTCATTGTAATGTGATATGCGATTCAATTTACAGTCTTTAAGGGCCATGCATCCGCAATGCATCTGTGTTCTTACCTATTTAGTAAAGATAAAAGAGTTAAGTCCCCTTCAGCGACAGGGACAGGGACAGTGACTCAGTGACAGGGCTTGTGTTACATGAGAACTGTCTCACACCAGGTTTGTACTTCCGTTCTCACTTAAAGACAAGCCCCATTGATCCGTTGGAGAGGAGGGATAGAAGCTGTGTGTTTTTCCATGGCTCCCTCCAGTGCTGAGGCCTGCAGACTGCTACTCTCTGTGTGGAGCTGCGGCTGCAGTCGGGTGTGAGACAGCCCTGCCCGTGATGACTGACAGGCCTCGAAAAGGGATAATGTGTCTGGCCTCAGTGCCAGTGCAGCACAGTACAGCTCCAAGTGATCAACACTGGCAACCTGATCCAGAGACAAGAGAAGCCTCTGCTCTGCTCCTCCTGACACAATGCAAACGTAATGCACCTCCGCAACGCCTCACTCAGATCTGACCAGACTTGCTTAAACAGTTCCACCTTGATCTAGCCCAGATCTAGTTCACCTCAGCTCATTACAGCCCAGCCCTGTCCGATTCAGCTAAGCTCAGCCCAACTGGGCTCGTCTCGCCCCCTCAGAGGAAGCCATCAAATCTTACCACCATCTGTCTGCTGTCTCCTGCTTCACGACAGGGACTCTCCACCACTATTATTGTAAAGGCCCTCCCTATTCAATATTCCCATTCAGATGACAGGACTTTTGCATTCTCTCCCTTTAGGAATATTTATTGGAAGTTTATTTTATTTTATCTGTTTTTTATTACTCGTCTTGTGCAAATAGGCCCCCTCAGAGTGGCTGGGCCCCTGCCCTTGCCGTAATGCCAATGTAAACATGGGGAAGTAATTTGAATTCTAACAAAGTATAGATTAGCTGGTGACAGTTTGTGGCATGGGCGATTATTTCGAAAATAATCCTGTTTTGATATGCATCGGCGTCCCGGCAGGAATTTTCAATTTGTTTTCCCATTGCCGGATGTAAACAAGCTCCCAATGTCTCCTTATCACTGAGACGCACGGACGGGGAATGAACGTGCGTCTGTCTCCCACCTCTCCCCTCCCCCTTCCTTCCCGCCCCCCACATCCTTCTCCTCCGCTATACTGCTCAGCATCTGGTTTGAGTCGCTAAGAAGCAGACTCGCTTGTCTGGGTTTCAACAAGTCCCTTTATCACGTGCAGGTAGAGGGGTTTATGTATGTACCTGCAAGTCATTTGCAAACATGAAGTCCTCAGAAACGCTCCTCCTGAATATGTTCTGCTTGAGGAGTTTCTGCCCATTTCCCTGTGTGAATAGGCAAATGTGCAGCCTGGCAAAATGGCCCCCTGTAACTCAAAAGAAACGGGCGTACCCACAAGCCTGGTGTATGTGATAAATGTTTACAGAGTTGATTGTCGACTGCAAGTTATGGAGAGAATTGATTGTTTATTTGAATAACAACAACAACAACAAAAAACGGTCAACTTTAAATTAAAGTTCCAAACTTAGTCAAAAAATATTGAGAAATGATGGCGGTGTAACGGCACTATTTGTGGTTCTTTGTTGCTGGTAATATCTCGCATTTGGCTCTTCGTCATACCCTCCAACTATTTAGGACGTGTTGACTCATTTCATAATTTGCAGTCTACCTGAGTGCAGGACTTAAAACCACAGACTAACAGTGTCAGAGAGAGAGAGCCACTGTGGCGCTAGAGCTGTTGACTTTAACCTTCCTTCATTTGGCAGGAATGCCAAAGGGGCTATTTATCTCGCTTTGTGATTGATTGCTCCTGCCTGAAGCTCATCAGCATGTTGCTCGTCATGTCTTAATGTTTATCGGGATTATGCGAGGATAAACATTGTAATCCTCAACGTGGTCCGGGACTTCCAATTACCCACGCTCCTTTATCAAAAATAAGGTCACCATTGATTTAACCTATTAATACAACATAAGCCAACTGGCATCCCTCTCCTGCTAATTTCACCGAAGTTAGGCCTGACTGCGGTTGAACTGCACCCACCCACCAGACACCCATCAGCACCCAGGGCTGGAGCATGGGGACTCGAGGTGACCCTCTAGATGCCCCTGCCTCATCGGGAGTGGGCGTTTGATTAGAGGTGACCAGGCACGCAAGCCTGCGGTCACTGCTGTTACCCAGCCTGGCCACCATAGTGTTAGCGATAGTGCCGGGGTGGACGTCCAGTCCGTGCTGACAGTCTGGATCGATGGGGGACAGATCGCTTTCTCCTCCTGCGATCGTTACGATCCCGCCCCTGCGCTCAGGTAGCTAGAGAGGGGAGCTGCAGGGGGTAACAGGACTGACTGAGGGACACACAGGAGACTAGAGGTGATGGAGCTGATCACCCAGACATACTGTCTGCTGTCCTTACATATTTGAATGTAACATAGTGGAGGTACAGTAGTTATGAAGAGGAAAGAGTCATCTGCCTGATGACACCGTTACCTACTGAGACTTTTGATCGTTTTTATTTAGTGATAAATCACAATCACAAAATGTATATTTTTATTCTGTTTTTAATGTTGTGTTCTATATATTCCAATCCACACTGCTGTTAGCATATTTACCCTTAGTGGGATGAATCAAGTATCTTGAATCTAATTTAATTAAACACATTATCTGTTCGGCTGAAACATGATAGAGCTTCATGGCCTGGCACATAAGTAAAGGCTACAGAGCAGACTGACTCCGTATCAGCCCTTCGTTAATCTAGTCTAATACAATCAAAGCCAAGCGCTGCTTTCACAGGCAAGAGTAAGCACGCCTTAAATTACAATACAGAGGAGTGGAAATCATTACTACCTTTAATGTTCCCAATCTAATTGAGGCATTAATTTAAGCAGAGAACTCCACTGAGGACGATTCATAACTGCTTTTTAATTTAGAGGGGCCTTCAGCAGGAATGAGGAATATCACAGGGAATAGCCAGTCAATGTTTCCCGATTTTTCTGGATATAAAAGCCCCTTGACGTTCTGGGAGGCTAGAGAGGGGAACTGCACAGCGGGAGAAAACCCTTGCCTGCCCGAGAATACGCACACATACACATACATACACACATGGGTGCGCATACACACACACACACACACACACCCACACACAGACACACACGCACACACACACACACACACGCGCACACACACACACACACACACACACACACACACAAAGGCTGTGGCTCCTCTGGTGATTTTTGATTTGTTTAAGCGTGTGTGTTTGTGTGTGTGAGCATGCGTGTGTGTATGTGCTGTTGGCGTGCCTCGAGGCTCCTCTGTCGCCTTATCAGTCTCAAAGTAAAAAAAACATGCTTCTCTAAGCTAGAATCAAGCGTTTAAATATATCTCAATTACTGCAGAATCACTGCACTTTCAGGGGAATGTGCTTGGGCAGGTGTAGTGAAGACTGGCTTGATGATGTCTTTACAGAGTGGCAGTCAGTATGTATCTGTAGGGAGGCTGATTGAACCTGATGTCTGACTGTTGTCTCTGAGTTGTGGTTATGAGCAGATTTCTTCTCTCTCATTCTTCTCTGATGCAGTTCTGGTGATTTCATTCACACACAGTACAGAAGAATCTAATATTCCTCTGTACGACAGCGCATCATGAAAAATAACAGTTCTAATGAGTAGTGAAATATAATGTATGACTTTTGACATTACATTTAGTAAGACATTTAAAAAAACATATCTAATCAATTTAGATTAATTATTAAGACTTGAGAATTATTTGAATATGTTTTTAGACAGGCTGCAATCTCTTGTATCAATTTCATACCCATTGCAGGGACCAGTTACCCCACAGAGCCAGAAACCTAAGGGACCCTCTCACACACACACACACACACACACACACACACACACACACACACACACACACACACACACACACACACACACACACACACACACGCACACATACACACACGCACACACACACACGGACCTCTAGGGACTTTGTCACACTGATACCGTCACGGTTCCCCTGTGGCATTAGTGTCACGCATGGCATGCCATCTGGAGTGGGGAGAAGGGTTTGTTCAAAGACTGTTTGAGCTGAGTGGTATATGCTTTGACCGTGCGGTTGACCATCTGGGTTGGCACGGTGAGTATCACTAACTTTGAGCTGCCTGTTCTGCAGAAATGGGAGGAGGGGGGAGAGCGAGAGGGAGATAGCTGCAGGGTTAAGAGCAGTCAGGAGCTTAGTGGACATATTGATGAATGTATTAGATAACGCTGGCGTTCCCTTGCCTGCCTACTGGGGTTTTTGTCATTTTCTTCCAGAAGCTGTCTACAGTGCAGAGAGATCCTTTATTCTACCTCTAGTATGAGACATAGAACAACTCTGTATCTCTTCCTCCCATACTGTACCTGTTGATTCTGCAGCAAATTTACAAAGGAAAGAAAAGGCATTTTGGGGGGGAAAAAACACATGGCAGAGTGTTTTAACATTATCAGCCTCACTGGTGCAGTCTGTATAGACGGGTTAGCTGACAACGTCACGAAAACGACATGCATGCTTCAATGGGGCAGAAATCCTTGTGTTGTTGTGATTCTGGATGGCCAGATAGCTAGCAACAATGACAAGAAGCTGCCATGTGGGGAATCCTAGGTGTCTCGTTACAGCTAGTTTTACCTTGTTCTTGATACCATAACTTGTTTTGAGGTGTTTTGACTGTTGCCACGTCTATGCTAATATGGCAAAAAGATTACTAGCTAGCTAACCAACAACTGTACCGACGTATTTGAGAGACAACGAGTGCTCATTGTGCAAACGAAATATAGTTTGCATGTTGTCAACAATCTAAGCCAACCTCATCTGTTTTGCCCCATAGTTGCGCACGACTCGGTTTTGTTGCTAAACAACCAACCCGCCTATTGAAGAGTTGTTTCTATTGTTGTGTATATTATTTTATGTGTGTATGGATTCATCCTCGTCCATGCTGATTATGTATTAGTTTAACAGCGCTGGTGAACTGTATAATAGATACAGGAGCATGATCTAAGAAGCCATCTTATTTCTTCTTTTCACTGTGAGCTGGCGATAGAAATGTACTGACATCAACACTAATAGTTCATCTTTAATTTGCATATCAAGACACCATCCGATGTTGTTTGCTCTTTTAGCGTGCGGGCAGAAAAAAGTCTGTAACAAGCCGCTTATTGGATTTAAGGCCGTTAAAAGAGGAAAGGGGATTTTTTTTAATGCTAGAGCAGGGATGATCAAAAGTAAGCCCATCTTATTATTCAGTCTCAACTGCTAAGGGTTGGTTTTACTAGCGGAGATGAAGAGGAGGATGGGGGAGAGGGGGTTGGAAATGGTAGCAGAGGAGGGTTACATCTTAGGAGGGTTACATCTTAGGAGGGTTAAATCTGTACCAAAGTCCAGGACTCATGCTTTGACCCCCCGGGCCGACGGGTGTGCTTACCCGGCAGGAACACTTATCCTGGCAGGTGTGTGTGTGGCTCTGAGTAGGGCTGTGGCAGTCACAAAATGTTGTCAGCCTGTGATTGTCAAGCAAATAACTGTCAGTCTCTCTGTAATAGACTGTTAATTAACATTAATACATTTAGCATCTCCTGGCTTCCACACATAGCCTACAAGCCGCTGATGCAGACCTTTGGAACATCTACATTTTAAAAAGTATAATAAATCCATGTAATATAGCCTACACCTTCACAATAAATCCATTATTTATTTTAGACAGGTCTAAAGAAGCATGATATAAAGAAAATGTAGTCTATTTCAGAAGAACAGAATAGCCTACTCTGAGCTGTCCTTATGTTAGGTCCTGATCTGGCTATGCCAAATGGCTGTGGGCTACATTAGTTCATTTAGCAGACAAGATTTGATTAGAATTCTGTGGCATTATTTGATAGTATGAAGAATACAATTGAACAAAGCATATTTTCCAAACGATTTGAGGAAGTGCACATTCGGCTATTCTGTGTTGAGCGGTTAACAAAGAAATAGGTACTCCTATATGCTTAATTTAGAGTTATTAATGTAACTTTAGTTGTTCTACAAACATTGGGCTGTATGTTTTGATTTTTAATACATTGTAAGGCCGCATGATGCGACTCTAATGATGATTTGAAAAAAGTATCTTGAAAGACATGAACTCTGCTTTGTTTTTTGCGCAAGTTGTACACACTACATCAGTCACTCATTCACAATTTGACAAACACTTGATAATGCCTAGAATTTCACTGCCTGGTATGGCAGTTGTGGGATGCGCTAGATCCCAAATTAATACAACCACTAGCATCCCCCCCAAAAAATGTACGCAATGTGGCTGACGCAATATATCAGAACATTTTGTTTAAAATGTTGATAAACTATCATGATATTTCTTCACATTTTAAGTGCAGCAATGCGCACATGGTAGTACGCTATAAGGGCACATTTTAGCGGAAAACACCATTATCAAAAGTGACCGCAAATGTATTTTTCCATGTAATGGTGCATTTTTATGGTGAAAATTATCTTCCCCAAACTTGAAACTCAAACGCTGCTTATGTATGCCAGTTAGGTTATACACCCCTTGTAAAGCGGATTAATGTGATTAATTTAAAGAAGTTATTTGGCCACTAGTTGTGATACAAACCTTATTAAAACCTATAGGCCTATGGGCTAGGCTACATGAGGTGTGCGACTATAATTAGAAAAAGTCGCAAAAAAAGGTATTGCTTCCTATGCTGGGCATCATCCACAAATGATAATATAGAATTCACAAGTGATAGGCTAATATTGTCACCCATCAGACTATTCTTGATTTAATATTGTCTTTACATGTACTAAATAATATATGTGTGAAATTCGCTTTGATTTAGAATGGACCATTATCATGCACCTGTATCGAAACAGGGTCAGCGAGAAAAAATACATGTAATCTATGCACTTAAATCTGGCTTTTCCCCGTGGTTTATTTTCATGCCAGCCAGCTAGTCTACACTCCTGTTGTAAATATAAGCAATGTGCTTAATATTAGGAAAGTTGAGAAATAAATATAGTAGGTCTAGCCTATAGAAAGCTGATCCTCTTATTTTTAGTAGAGGCCATCTCTCTGTTTTCTCTTGCAATTGCATAGCCTATTGAAATGTTGCGCAACATGTGCTCATGGGCTCTCATGAAGTGTTTGATTAGATTTTTGAATACATTTGCATTGATGTCAGAGTGATTAGAGGGACAATAGAGTGCTGAGTACCAAGCAGTTAGGTAGGCTACGAATGACCATCAGCAGCATCAGAGTTTGGAGAAGCCTAATTACCGTGACTAAACGGTGTGGCGGTCACGAGAGAGAGAGTGCAAGTGCTACAGGGAAAAAAGAGATATCTCACACCACTACGGTGGGTCTACAGGTGGCCAGATCAGCTCCCACCCACATTACTTTAGTCAGCCGAGAGGAGATATCCACTTCCCCTTAATATTTGATAGTTTCCTTCAAAGGTGTCCAGCTGCCTTTACTGATCTCTGCTCTCTGCTGCTGTGTCTGGGCCGGGCTTGGCGCTAGTCGTTCAGACTTCTCGCCTGTATCCTGCATGGGGATAGTGTTACACTTCTCCTCTACCTCTTCTTCTCTCCTCTCTCCTCTCTCCTTCCTCTGCTCGCGCTATCGCTTCTATCTCCCCTGGCCTTCATCGATCATCACAGAACGCACAGTTAAGCTCAACAGAGGAACGGTCGCCCCCCCACCATGCCCCTCGGTTAGCGGGTGTCTACCAAAGGGAGAGACCCTTGGCTGGGTCAGGCGTAGGGGGAATTCCCAGAGTGGGTGGATGGAGGGAACCAAGGAATGAAGGGTGGAGAAGGGCTTGTCGGGCAAAGCTACGGCTGGTCAGATCGTATTCCCGGCATCCAAGCGTTCTTGATTCCCCAGGAGGAGTTGAGTCCAACTGGCATTAACATACAGTATGAAGGCATTCTGGCTTCTCCGACCGTATGCAAAGAAAACCAATAGAAAACCAACAGGAATAAAAATATATATATAGCCAGTGTCCAATTACTGACGAGCAAATGGACGGAGGCTTTTTTGGAGAAGTGGATGAAATCTAGGAGACTTCAAAGACAAGGCAGGGTATAAAGTTCCCAAACACTTCATGAATATTGCAGTATTCCAAAGTCACTCATCCTGATCTGAAAGATAGAACTTCTGAGGATCGGGGCCCCCTTCCTTACTTACAGTAGCAGAGTGTATGGCTAGTCCATGAACTATTTAAATACACACCGAGATGTGAGGAGGCAGTGGCCAGCATGCTAATGAAAACCAGACTGGATCCATAGAGAAGCCCTCTGTTACTGATTACCCACTCCTATCCTCTCCAGCGCTGCTCTCAGGGAGTCAAGCTTGGGGTGGAGTCAGAAATATATTGATATTCTGGACTCTCGTTTTATCAGTTATAAAATAATTTTCTGGACTATTTTCTTCTTATATCTCACAGATGCACACACATAAATGTTTGTGTGTGCATCTGTTCACATACATGTATGTTTGTGTGCTTGAGTGTGTGTGTGTGTGTGTGTGTGTGTGTGTGTGTGTGTGTGTACATACAGTACTATTACGCCTTGATGTATGGATGTGTATCTGTGTATATCAGCATAATGAGCACAGCTGTTTGTAACAGAAGTGTCCCAGAGTCTGAAAGTCAAGACAAGTGACAAAGGGACTAAAACTCACTCTAGAAGTTGGCCAATACCACAGTGTCATCAACCCCCCTTCATGTCCCCAGTGAGAGTCCTCTACCATCCACTCTTGGCTGTCCTATCTTAGGCACTGTGCTAATGAGAAACAAACCATATTTTTAACACTGTGAGGCCCTGTGGAAGGATCTGGTTCAAGGCTGAAGGAGCCACTCCCAGGGCGTGATGCCAGTTTTTAGTGTGAGGGACGGGTGACAGTAGAGATTTAATATGTTTGTTTTTATGCGTTGTTTGTTAGAGGTTGGCAGGGTGTGATGGGTGGGCTATGGTGTGCTGGGGATGTTAGTGAGGAGTAGGATGTCTTGGTGACTGGTGGCACTCTCACCGACACCCTATATGGGCATGGTGGGTCACAGGGGTAAGTCAAGTCTGGAGAGACCCAAGGCCAAGGCCACCACATGGTAAATATAGAGATAATATATTTGTGGGACCAGGACTCAAAGCTTCTACCAAATTGTCCCATATATACAAAGCAACAAGTGTATTCAGTTGTTCTGTGAGACTGCAACATATTTAATTACTTATGCTATGTAGCTGGCAGTAATGAACCAGTCTGCTCCTCTTGTCTCCATATATACATAAATAATATGACTCATACAAAAACTGAACTGCAGTTGACAAATCCAGTGTTATTCCTAAGTGTTGTTGTCCTATGTGATTTAAAGCCCTGTCTTTAACTCTACAGCTCTGTATCCTCAGTCTCCAGACCTCTAGTATGTGAGACCATGTCACAACAGGCCCGTGGTACCCACAGGGAGAGAGGGCTAAGTGGTTGTGAGGACTGGGAAAGGGCCTGGGTAAAAGACTAAAGACTTTTCAGAGGAGCTCGCTGCTTTGCACTGCACTGCTCCCACTCTTCTCTTCAGATCAGCGCTCAGTCGCCCCAGCAGAGTCAATAAGCTGTTTATTTTAAGTGCCTCTCTCGCTTTCATTCTCTCTCTCTCTCTCTCTCTCTCTCTCTCTCTCTCTCTCTCTCTCTCTCTCTTTCTCTCTCTCTCTGTATCCCTCTATCTGTATTTGCTCTCCTCTCGCTCTCTCTCTTTCTCTTTTTTTTCTCTCTACCTTTCTCTCTCTGACTTTCTCTCTCTGACTCTTTCTCTATCTATTCCTCTGAAGCGGTGTTCAGTCTTGCACTGCGGCGTGGTGCTACAGGAAGCCGTTTAGAGTTCCCATCCTCACCATTGTTCCAGCCTGTTCTACTCAGAGGCGACTGTTATCCTTCTAACCAAGCTCTCTGCCAGGGGACAAATAAAGATTTGTTGATAGTTTTCCCGCCTCTGTTTAAAATTGCACCCGGGAGGTTTGCACGCTTAACTTGTGGAATGTGTAATAAATTAAAAACAACAATTTTGCTGACATGGTGAGATAGACGGGGAGACAGGGAGTACATGTGTGTGAGGGATGGGAGCGGGGTCGTGTGTGTGAGGGATGGGAGCGGGGTCGTGTGTGTGAGGGATGGGAGCGGGGTCGTGTGCGTGAGGGATGGGAGCAGGGTCGTGTGTGTGAGGGATGGGAGCGGGGTCGTATGCGTGAGGGATGGGAGCGGGGTCGTGTGTTTGAGGGATGGGAGCGGGGTCGTGTGCGTGAGGGATGGGAGCGGGGTCGTGTGTGTGAGGGATGGGAGCGGGGTCGTGTGTTTGAGGGATGGGAGCGGGGTCGTGTGTGTGAGGGATGGGAGCGGGGTCGTGTGTGTGAGGGATGGGAGCGGGGTCGTGTGTGTGAGGGATGGGAGCGGGGTCGTGTGTGTGAGGGATGGGAGCGGGGTCGTGTGTGTGAGGGATGGGAGCGGGGTCGTGTGTGTGAGGGATGGGATGGGAGCGGGGTCGTGTGTGTGAGGGATGGGATGGGAGCGGGGTTGTGTGTGTGAGGGATGGGAGTGGGGTCGTGTGTGTGAGGGATGGGAGCGGGGTCGTGTGTGTGAGGGATGGGAGCGGGGTCGTGTGTGAGGGATGGGAGCGGGGTCGTGTGTGTGAGGGATGGGAGCGGGGTCGTGTGTGTGAGGGATGGGAGCGGGGTCGTGTGTGTGAGGGATGGGAGCGGGGTCGTGTGTGTGAGGGATGGGAGCGGGGTCGTGTGCGTGAGGGATGGGAGCGGGGTCGTGTGTGTGAGGAGTGATGGGAGCGGGGTCGTGTGTGTGAGGGATGGGAGCGGGGTCGTGTGTGTGAGGGATGGGAGCGGGGTCGTGTGTGAAGGATGGGAGCGGGGTCGTGTGTGTGAGGGATAGGAGCGGGGTCGTGTGTGTGAGGGATGGGAGCGGGGTCGTGTGTGTGAGGGATGGGAGCGGGGTCGTGTGCGTGAGGGATGGGAGCGGGGTCGTGTGTGTGAGGAGGGATGGGAGTGGGGTCGTGTGTGTGAGGGATGGGAGCGGGGTCGTGTGTGTGAGGGATGGGAGCGGGGTCGTGTGCGATGATGGGGAGAGGGACGGGGGTGAAGCAGCTTCCTCCTCTCTCTCGTTCTGTTATCTCACGATTCCCTCTCTCTGTCTTTCCTGTCGCTCTCTCTCCTTCTATCTGTCATTCCCTCTGTCTTTCATCTCCTCCCGCTCTTTTGGAGCTCTGATGGAGGAGTACGTAACGGCTTTGCTAAATGGGTTCCCCTCCTAGCCTCCTCGCCTCACTTAGATAAAGATTGCATTTCAATATTTCAGGAGAGACATTTTCATTCATCGTCCTTGCTAAGAGATAACGATTAGATGTATATTGCTCCGGTTCACATAAATCAACTTGTTTTGGGTGCACTCCAAGTACCCCCCGCCCCTTCTTTAGGCACATTCTCACTCCTCAGCCAGCATTGTGTTCAACTGATTTTGCATTGACCATTGACTGTTGGCTTTAGGTGCAGTTAATTTAGGGTGTTGTGAATGGCCAACTTTGAAGGGCAATTGATCGTTACAATCAAACGTTTCAGTCTTATACATGATAGTAATTATAGCAATTGATAATGAACATTGGAGACTATTTACAAAAAGAGAAAGGCTGGGCCAGTTGTCTCCTTTGAATATCATAAAGTATGTCACTCAGTCCATCACAACATCCACTTCCTACCTGTCTGCTGACATGGTTTTACAGCCCTATACTTCACAACTGAAGCTCTCTGTCTCTCCACCTGCCAATATCCAGCATCGCTGTGGCCTAATGGACACACAGTAAAGACTGAGCCCATTAGATCCCATTATAGAGCCATGGGAGAGAGGAGAAGGGAACAGCCAGAAGCATCCCCACTATGGTCCTGTGATCTTTCAGGTTTAGTACCAAACATTTCAGAAAGTTTACTAATCCTGTCTTGAACATAATGACATGGTGAAACAGGTGGTAGTGATTTGTAGGGGAGAATCTGGGTATCACAGTGAAATGTGTCCGCCTCCATCACCACCACCATCTCCCTTGTGAAATATGAGCCAAAGTGGCTGTATGAGGTTCATGGAATTGTAGAGACCACAGTATGGACGGAAGTAGAACTTCTGAATAGAAGAGACTGATAGGAGGTAAGTCGATGGATAGTGACACACGCACACGCACACGCACACGCAGTTGAAGGGGGAAGGGTAAACTGTACCCAGTGAGCAAGTATTTTAGCCATAGACCGTTTAGGCAACATGAAAGAGGAGGATGGTATTGGCGTGATCTCTACAAGTAGGGTGAGTCAACATGTTTTTTCTACTTGCACACACACACACACCACACACACACACACACACACACACACACACACACACACACACACACACACACACACACACACACACACACACACACACACACACACACACACACACACACACACACACACACACACACACACACACAGTTGAAGGGGGAAGGGTAAACTGTACCCAGAACAGACCTCTCCTCTGCCCTCTCTAGCTGAGACTCTAGCTGTTCCTTGACCCTTGCCAGGATAAGCTGCTTTTGGATAATCAATGGACACCAGTTAAATGTAATTGCCATGTCACAATGTCAGGGACACCATTGATTCACCATTGTAGTTGTTGTGGGGACTGTCCTGGTAAGAGGATTATGGAGACCAGATGTCCTTGTTTAGTCCTGTTACAGTCTTACTTTACCCCAGACATGTTGAGGCCAGACAGGCCAATTTAGTCATTTAACGTACTTCTGCTATTGCCAAATCCCAAATCGACCTCTAGCCTTTACCCTGTAAGAACTTTCAGTAGCTCTGAAAGGAGTAGGTAGGTGTTATCAATATTCACAATAGGATAGCCACAGCTAGGCTAGGTGTCAGTTTGCCTATAATGCCTACACATATACAACCTGAATCTAAACAAATGTATAGGGGTTAGAGGCTAGGGGTCAATTTAGGGTCTAGGGTCAGGTTTGGGTCTAGGGGCATTGGACTGTATGGGTGCATGTTTTCTGAAAAATGGAGGCGGCTTAGATCACTGGAGATGTCTGTTAGGGTCTATTAACATGGTGAGAGACCCTGGTGCTAAAGCTACAGGCCCAGATGATTACAACTGTAAGGAAACCCATATAGCAGCGAGCGAGAACATGTGTTACAGCAACATTACGTTATCATGTGAGGTTAGAAACATGGCCCCATAATCAGGAGACAGTGCTGCACTAACCTACCGCGTCGCTGTTTGCAGAACAGTTCACTATAACCTTCATGTAAATAATTGAACTGCTATTGTGAATTATTCATCAAAGTGCCTGTAAAACGAAGGTAGCAGCTCTCCATAGGGCAATATATTATTTTGCTTTTATGTTCTTTACAGTAGTGACTACATGTATTTATTGTAAATGCTATTAAGGCATTGATTTACAATATATTGTTTATTGGTGGCAGGCTTAATGCATATTGCATGTTTGTTCATGGACATGTATGGGCCATTTACATAGTCATAAAGCACATTTCTGTTGCCAGTATGTCTACAGATATGTAAATACATACAGTTCACAAAGACATTAGAAAATAAAGGTAGCCACACATACAGGACTGTATATGGTAGCAAATTACTTTGCAATGTAGTAACAACTTTTCTGTTTGGATCAATAAAAAAATGTCATAACATGAATTAATTGTATAAACCGGTAACAGGTCAGGAGAGTGGGTTTCAGTTCAGCTTCTCAGGATGAATAGAGGTGTACTGTAGTGATTGTCATCGTACTGTAACGTTCCTGTACTACAGTAGGTTGGATGTTTCTGTGCAGCAGTGAGAGCTGGTCCTCAGGGCTCTATGCAACCTGTGTCCTGTGGGGAGTGGAGCAGCACCAGAGAGAGAGGAGGTTAAGATTGATTTGCACCTCTTTATAAAGCTGCCGTGTAGGCCTCCGGCTCACACCACTGCAGGGCAGAGAGAGAGAGAGAGAGAGAGAGAGAGAGAGAGAGAGAGAGAGAGAGAGAGAGAGAGCTGTGATAGTGATGAAGAACCAGATAGTGAAAAGGCCATGCGGGATATGAACCAATCTGCTTCCTCTTTAAACCCCCAAACCTCAAGCTGTCAAGCTTTTAACATTCATCATAAAGCCCCTACCTGCCTCTCTCCCCTACCTGCCTGCCCCCCCCCCCCCCCTCTCTCTCTCTGCTACTCTTCCAGGCTTTTGTCGCTGTCACCATCTCTCTTCGCCTTGACTTATGTCCCCCCAGGCATCCCAGAGATTCCATTACCTCTGCGTGCATTGTGGGAATGTTAGGTTCTCCCTGTACGGAGTGCACGCTGCCGTCACCACGCCGTCTCGGATTGATGGGCTGAGGTCCGACAGTGACCTGGCTGACTTTCACTCTTAGCAGGGACTCAGAGAGACAGATTTACATGGAAGAGAAATAGAGGGCTGATGTGGTATGGGCTAGCCGGCGCTAGCAAGGCTAGCAGACACCACATCAAATCATATTTTATTTTATCTGGGTACACAGAGAGGAATGGCTTATTTTAAGGGTTGCAGTCAGGAGAAAAGAAGATGGGGTGTTGTGGAGGTCTGGTATAGCTTGGCATGCTGTGATTAATGAAATAGTGTTTTGTTTGTATATATTTCTTTCATTTACCCAGCAAGCTTACCATTTCCGAGAACTTCTTTACACACGCCCTCGTGCACTTACTTCCAGACTCCAGTTGTCTATGAGTGTGTAGAAGCTGTTTTTCTTCACCGGGGCCCAGAGAGCTCCTCGCTTTAACGCTGTAATCAGGGCCTTGCCACTGTCTGTGTTTGTGTTAGTATTGGACCTGACAGCCTCTCCACGGGGGAGGGGCCTTGAACCAAGAGGCTCCGAGTCTCCCTCCTCGGCCTTCACCTTGCCCCGTCCTCACCCACCTCTTCGTTCTCCTCCTCGGCCGCCCTCCTCTGCTCCCTCTTCGGCCCCCTCCTCTGCCCACTACCTCGGCCCCCTCCTCGGCCCCTTCCTCGGCCCACCTCCTCACCCACCTCCTCGGCCCCCTCCTCACCCACCTCCTCGGCCCCCTCCTTGGCCCAACTCCTCGGTCCACCTTCTCGGCCCTCTCCTCGGTCCACCTCCTCACCCCCCTCTTCGGCCCCCTCCTCGGCCCCTTCCTCTGCCCACCTCCTCAGCCCCCTCCTCGGCCCCTTCCTCTGCCCACCTCCTCACCCACCTCCTCGGCCCCCTCCTCACCCACCTCCTCGTCTCCCTCCTCGGCCCACCTCCTCGGCCCCCTCCTCAGCCCACCTCCTCGACCCCCTCCTCTGCCCACCTCCTCGGCCCCCTCCTCGGCCCACCTCCACGGCCCACCTCCTCGGCCCCCTCCTCGTCCCATCTCCTCGGCCCCCTCCTCGGCCCACCTCCACGGCCCACCTCCTCGGCCCCCTCCTCACCCACCTCCTCGAACCCCTCCTCGGCCCCACCTCCTCAACCCTCTCCTCGGCCCCCTCCTCGGCCCACCTCCTCGGCCCCCTCCTCGGCCCACCTCCTCGAACCCCTCCTCGGCCCACCTCCTCGACCCCCTCCTCTGCCCACCTCCTCGGCCCCCTCCTCGGCCCACCTCCTCGGCCCCCTCTTCGACACCCTCCTCGTCCCCTTCCTCTGCCCACCTCCTCGCCCACTTCCTCGGCCCCCTCCTCGACCCCCTCTTCGACCCCCTCCTCGGCCCCTTCCTCTGCCCACCTCCTTGGCCCCCTCCTCGGCCCCTTCCTCTGCCCACCTCCTCACCCCCCTCCTCGGCCCCCTCCTCACCCACCTCCTCGTCTCCCTCCTCGGCCCACCTCCTCGGCCCCCTCCTCGACCCCCTCCTCGGCCCCCTCCTCGGCCCACCTCCTCTGCCCACCTCCTCTGCCCACCTCCTCGGCCCCCTCTTCGACCCCCTCCTCGGCCCCTTCCTCTGGCCACCTCCTCACCCACCTCCTCGGCCCCCTCCTCACCCACCTCCTCGTCTCCCTCCTCGGCCCACCTCCTCGGCCCCCTCCTCGGCCCACCTCCTCGGCCCCCTCCTCGGCCCACCTCCTCGGCCCCCTCTTCGACCCCCTCCTCTGCCCACCTCCTCGGCCCACCTCCTCTGCCCACCTCCCCGGCCCCCTCTTCGACCCCCTCCTCGGCCCCTTCCTCTGCCCACCTCCTCACCCACCTCCTCGGCCCCCTCCTCACCCACCTCCTCGTCTCCCTCCTCGGCCCCCTCCTCGACCCCCTCCTCGGCCCCCTCCTCTGCCCACCTCCTCGGCCCCTTCCTCTGCCCACCTCCTCTGGCCCCCTCCTCGGCCCCTTCCTCTGCCCACCTCCTCACCCACCTCCTCGGCCCCCTCCTCACCCACCTCCTCGTCTCTCTCCTCGGCCCACCTCCTCGGCCCCCTCTTCGACCCCCTCCTCTGCCCACCTCCTCTGCCCACCTCCTCGGCCCCTTCCTCTGCCCACCTCCTCTGGCCCCCTCCTCGGCCCCTTCCTCTGCCCACCTCCTCACCCACCTCCTCGTCTCCCTCCTCGGCCCACCTCCTCGGCCCCCTCTTCGCCCCCTCCTCTGCCCACCTCCTCGGCCCATCTCCTCGGCCCATCTCCTCGGTCCACCTCCTCGGTCTACCTCCTCGACCCCCTCCTCGTCCGCCTTTAACACAGCCCACTAATCACAGCATAGGAAACCTGACCAACCAAAAACAAACATTCACTGCAGGAAATACTGGGAAAAGAGGGTCGGCCCCTAACGGCATAGGTCACTGGGGCTTTTTCTTTTACAGCCGGGCCTTTATGGAGTCGGATGCCAGAGATGGACAAATAGCAGGACATTAGCTGTCAGCAAGCCAGGTAGGAGCCAGCGGCTGACGGCCCGTTAATAGTCTGTTTGTTAGTAGGGAGGAAGAGGCTCGTAAAAGTGGAGACTCTTATCTGTCGAGGACCCTGTGTGTGAGTGTTTGTGTCACAGACGCAAAGCCGAGCAGTCTATAGACTGCTCAGCCCAGCGGCTGCAGTTCATTAGATCAACATAGGGCTTCAATTGCTACTCTTGGTCCTCTAGCTGGACATATCTACAATCAGATATTTTACTATCCCACTAATGGTTAAAGTTGGGATTGTGCTAGTCTAATCTGATCGTAGAGCTGTGTGTTAAAGGCCACCTCTACCTTGAGCACTGAACAACCTGCCATGCACCCAGCCTTCCCACCGGAGGCATCCATTTCATATGTGTCTAAAATACTGAACAGATGATTTGTCAACACACTAAATACATCTTCAGAGAGGGAAGTTGGGTGAAATGTGTGGGTGGGATTTTTCTGAAAGCATAATCAGTTCATCCAGCCATGTTTTATGTCCTGACAGCAACGGCGGTCTCTTTCCGCCTGAGGAGCGCCTTTGGCCACGTTCTCCTGGTCCCTGTGCACACACCTTTAACGACTTCTGAAATGTCACTGAATGTCAGGCGGAAGGATAAAACCAGTGTGAGTGTGTGTGTGTGTGTGTGCGTGTGTGTAAGCGGCAAGGACCTGCTTGCTAGTGATCCTTGGTGGGGTTTTAGTGCAGTATTGAGGTGATACTGCTGTTCAGGGTATCTCTGTTCAGGTGTGGCCCAGATTTCACCAGGCAAGCTGGTTGGCTGGGGCCATGATTGCATGAACATGCTACTAAGGAGCAGACTGAGGGAAGAGCCTTATCAGTTGTATAACAGTGAGTGAATACCGCTTTCATTTTAGCTACACAGAGGTAGTTATTGTATTTCTTCTTGTAGAGGGTGTAAAATGACCTGCTACACATAGTGAGATTTTCTAATCATATCAGCTTAAAGCTGTAACTTTTTGGGGCCAGCCAACCAAATTCACATAGAAATGTGAATTCTAGATATGCATTCTCATTGGTAGGTCTGTTCTATAGGCACTATTTCTATGCTTACCATTCTTAAGTTTAATTTTTGCGTCTTTTACTTTCAGTTTTGTACACCAGCTTCAAACAGCTGAAAATACAATCGTTTTGATAATGGAAAATATATTTCACAGCGGTTTAGATGGTACAATGATTCTCTATACTTTACTTGCTTGTTTGTCACATAAACGTAAATTAGGCAAACTATTAGAATTTTAGCAACCAGGAAATAGCAGAGCGATTTCTGCATAGTGCACCTTTAACCAATGTCCGATAAACCAACCAGGCACCCCTCTCTATCTCTTACCATCTCCTCTGTGTCTCTGTGGCTGTGATCTCGCCAGCACGCTGTGTATGATCTTGTGTGAGCTCTCCCTGTCTGTACTGTGAGCCCTACAGCTGTGTGATCTCAGGCTGTGTGCAAACACGGCAGGGTTTCTGTTAAGCCCAGCAGCGTGAGCCTGTATCAATTACGCTGCCGCAGCGATACGGACACAGCCGGCAGTTGCTCCGCTCCTCACAGACAAAGAACCAGCGTCAGTGTCCGCTCAGTGTCCACTCTCTCTCAGCTCTATGACCAAAGGAGTGGCCCAAAGACTGGCTAACCTTCAGCCCAGTGAACAATTCACTTAAACTACAGTAGGGGGGATGCGATGGAGGAGAGTGGGTATAGAGAAAGAGAGGAAAGGAAAAAGTGAGGTGGAGAGGGAGGGGGATTGGGGGTTAAATTAAATAGAGAAGGAGGGGGAGGGAGAAAAAGAGAGAGGTGGCCAGAAGAGATGAAGAGAGAGATAGGCGGTAGAGAGGAAGATGTAGGAAGGGAGGGAGGAGGAAGAAAGAGAGGAAGAGGAAAATAAAAAGAAACAGAAGAAGAGAGAAAAGCAGTGGCTTCAAAGAGGAAGGTCATGACCCGTGGCCGCTTTCACCCCGTACCGTTGGCAGTAAAACTGATAGGCCCAGTTCTCCTCAGAGAGACATAGATCTGTGTCTCAGACCAAAGCCTGGTGCTATAGATGTCCTTTAAGCCATGCAGCTCACTCTCTACTATCCAACTCAATCCAATACCTCTGTTCCTGGCCCTTTACTCAATACTACACCACTGGGCAAACTAACATCATTGAATCTTAAGAATGGATGTGTGCGTTTGAGAGAGGTTTCTTAGGAAAGCACTGTCATGCATAATATGTATGTTATTACCTTGGTGAGCTCATGTTTAGAGGCAGGGACTGGCTTATCAACCAGGCAGACTGGGGGTTTAGGGTATGTTAATGAGAGGGGTAAATGGCAGGGTTTGAAGCACTACTTCCTATTGCAATTTCACACTTGTCAGCTCCCGTGAGGAAACTTCACCTTTACTGGGGCGAGCAGAACAGAGACGAAGAGAGCAGACCACTCGATGGAGAACCCACACAGACAGTATGTCTAGATGGTGTAGGTGAGTTTTATAGTTTTCTCTCAGGTGTTTCCATGTAATTGCAGTGGATTCTGAGGCTCATTATTAAAAAGGTAGACATTTTACTGGCCAAGTATGTTTCTCTTGACATTGGAAAACATAAGGATACTGTATTGTGAGGCAGTCAATATGGCTTAGTGCATGGACAGGCATGTCAGATCTGTTATTCCTAACTGCTGTAGGTCTTGGTAAGGTCAGAATAAGGTCCATTATTCTAGTTGCCATGGTAAACATGGCAGATTAGTAGTTTATCTCTACAGTGACCTTCAGTAGTCATCTGTTGTCAATCTCATCATGTAAAATAGCCTGAGATTTTAATAGCATATGTCTAGTACATGATGAGGCTGTAAAGTCACAGTCAGGTGTTGTTAGGATTGGAAGTGTTCGTCTCTAAATCACCCCTAAATATGTGTGGGTGAGTATTTGTGCGCGTGTGTGTGTGTGTGTGCATGCATGTGTTTGTGTGTGCGTGTGTGTCTGTCAGTCAGTTCTTTTACACAGTTTGTGTCGTTAGTGAGCGGTCACCGTCAGGGTCATAAAGAGGGCGCTGTGTAAATATTACCCCTCCATGGCGGGCTGGGGAGGGGATGGAGGGAGGAGAGGGTACAGCTTGCCCTGCGTATAGATCATCCTCGGCCTACACACTACACACTACACACACACACACCGTTCCCCCTTCGCCCGGTGTCTTCGCACAGACGCAGCATTCTGATGGGTGTATTATAATTAGTGTCTGAGGTGGAGAGGTGAGGAATACAGACGCATCCTTGTGACATTCATTACACACAGCCCTAGAACATATGCTCATTATGGCCGTGATTGAATTCATTAGGCTGTGATGTGGACAACTTGTGATTAATAATTTATGTGTGTGTGTGTGAGTCTAATGCACCCATGTATTATGTGTGTGTGTGTGAGTTTGTGTGAAAGGGCAACTCCCTCCTGTCCTCACACATCTTCCTTGCACATACCACACAAGCATATCTGTGTACGCGCACATGTACACAAGACAAACCAATAGGACACTGGGTTATTTCGAATGCATTTGTGAAGTATTTTGGGAATGTGCCAGAGCATGTTTGTGGCTTGTAGAAGGTGAGGTCTGTGAGTGCAAGTGACAAGAGTAAAATATTCAATCATTCAACACTAGTGGGAGAAATATTTGAGAACTGATTCGACCATTAGCCCACTTTTTGATAAAAAAAAAAATCACATTCATATATTAACATAAATACTATATTTTGTGTCAGTCTGACACAATATGAAGAGGATTGTTGAAAGATATTATCTCATTATTAGACTGGGGTGTATCTAATTGAGGCAGACACGTTGTTTCAATAATATGTAGCCTATTTCAAACTGAAATATAGTCTTGAGTGTAGAACACTAGTCTACTCCGCTGCCAAATCCTTTATGGTACCGTTGTCCTCGCTGCTTCTATCAATGAATCATGCTCTCACTGTATTGTCTGCAGCCTAACAGGGAGGAGAGCGCATTTGTATCTGTGTTTGGGTGTGTGTGTGTGAGAGAGAGAGATGGAAAGAATAAAACAAAGAGAGAGAAGTACAGATAGAGAGCGTGAAAAAGAGAGAGAGGGAAGCTCAGGAGAGCCTTCTCGGAGGACCTTAAACAAACTGACTAAAGTAGGCCTGTTTTCTGATCAGGCACAGACAGGAGAACACTTAGCGCTGCTGGAGACACTCTGAACAGCCACTGAGGAATTACCCAGTTACTGTCTGTGGAACTGCAAGTGCTTTTGGGACTGTGGAGTGTCCCCAGCTAACAAACCCCACACTCACAGACAGACAGAGTTGCTAAATGGCATACAAATACTAGTAGTAGACACACTCTTTGACTGATACAAATGATAGGCATGGCTAAATCAAACTCTGACGTACAGATGAACACACACACACACACACACACACACACACACACACACACACACACACACACACACACACACACACACACACACACACACACACGTAAGCCAGGTAGATCATGATTAGCTTTGTCTCAACCCACTGAGTGTCTCAACCAGGTAACTTGAAACAAGCACCAAACAACACATTCTCACTGGGGCGAAGCAACCACCTTATTCCTTCTACTGGTTGATATTTAGTTGTGTCTGTGATCTACGTACTGTAACCAGGTTTCCCCAAGTAAAGATGAGCTCAAAGTTAGGTCTCATGATGTTGCAACACAAACACACCCAGAAAATTCACCTTAATTAGGTATTTCCCTCCCAAGTAAAGTTCATTTCAATTAGTCCCACCTGGGCCCCTCTTCCAGCTCCCTGTGATTTGTCAATGCCCCAACTTGTATTTAGTGCATATGTGGCGGTCACAGCACCATACACTGTGTTTGTGTACATGTGTTTATTTGCGTGTGTGTGTGTGTATGTGCACGTTTGTGTGTGACCTAGAGAGAAGGGACTCCTGTGCCCTTGACATTTCCTTCTTGTACTTGTGATAAATTGCAGAGGTTATTTACTTGTTCTAGAGAAGGATAATCTTACAGTCCTGCTTTTTTCCCAAACACACACAGAAGATGCACAACGTTTCTGTTCCCCAACTGCTCTGTTCTGAAACACTGTGGAAATCCACTCCCTCTGTTTGTTTCTCACATTTCTTTTTAGATTTCAGCCATTCAGTTTTCACTAAATGTTGTGCCTTTCTAAACTGTAATTAGTTCCAAAATAAAGAAGAAGAATTCCTAGTTTGGGGAATATATTAAAAGAGACAAGAACAGACAACGCATATGATTATTTTTGTGTTCAGAACAGTCGATCATTCTGACTTTAGTCTAAATACTCTGAAGATGGTTCTGTGCGTGAAAGCGTTAGATAGCCTACAGTATGTCTTATGTTGGCCGCTGAGGGTGTACTGAGGGTGTACTGAGGGTGTCCTGAGGGTGTACTGAGGTGGTACTGAGGGTGTACTGAGGGTGTACTGAGGGTGTCCTGAGGGTGTACTGAGGTGGTACTGAGGGTGTCCTGAGGGTGTCCTGAGGGTGTACTGAGGTGGTACTGAGGGTGTACTGAGGGTGTACTGAGGTGGTACTGAGGGTGTACTGAGGGTGTACTGAGGTGGTACTGAGGGTGTACTGAGGTGGTACTGAGGGTGTACTGAGGGTGTCCTGAGGGTGTACTGAGGTGGTACTGAGGGTGTACTGAGGGTGTACTGAGGTGGTACTGAGGGTGTACTGAGGTGGTACTGAGGGTGTACTGAGGGTGTACTGAGGGTGTCCTGAGGTGGTACTGAGGGTGTACTGAGGTGGTACTGAGGGTGTACAGAGGGTGTACAGAGGTGGTACTGAGGGTGTACTGAGGGTGTACTGAGGTGGTACTGAGGGTGTACTGAGGGTGTACTGAGGTGGTACTGAGGGTGTACTGAGGGTGTACTGAGGTGGTACTGAGGGTGTACTGAGGTGGTACTGAGGGTGTACTGAGGGTGTCCTGAGGTGGTACTGAGGTGGTACTGAGGGTGTACTGAGGGTGTACTGAGGTGGTACTGAGGGTGTACTGAGGTGGTACTGAGGGTGTACTGAGGGTGTCCTGAGGTGGTACTGAGGGTGTACTGAGGTGGTACTGAGGGTGTACAGAGGGTGTACAGAGGTGGTACTGAGGGTGTACTGAGGGTGTACTGAGGTGGTACTGAGGGTGATATGAGGTGGTACTGAGGGTGTACTGAGGGTGTAATGAGGTGGTACTTAGGGTGTACTGAGAGTGTCCTGAGGGTGTACTGAGGGTGTACTGAGGGTGTCCTGAGGGTGTACTGAGGGTGTACTGAGGTGGTACTGAGGGTGTCCTGAGGGTGTCCTGAGGGTGTACTGAGGGTGTACTGAGGGTGTACTGAGGGTGCCCTGAGGGTGTACTGAGGTGGTACTGAGGGTGTACTGAGGGTGTCTTGAGGGTGTCCTGAGGGTGTACTGTGTCCGCCCGTCCGTTTTGTGACACCCTCACATGGGCAGATCAATCTGCTGAAAGGAAACCCATCAGGTCACCTTTGGAATTCATCATTTTTGTGCACGTAAAACGAAACGGCCCATGATGGGGCGTATGCTAAATTTAGATTACCTATATGCTAACGTATCTCTCTCCTAAAAAAGGTTTCATGGATTATGCTGAGAGGCCAAATCCATGTTCCTGTCCTTGTCAGGTCATTTCAAAGACCCAGACTGCTCTGTACTTGGCAGCTTGGGTGACTCTCTAGTCAATAGATTTAAGAAGAATGTGTACAGTATGCATTTATAATTGTGATCCTTTAAAAATCTACAAAACACATTGAAATGCAAGTCAACAAAACATGAATGAAATAAAATACAAAACTGAAGTTCATTCATAGAGGGAGAGAGGGTTTCAACATTGGCATGTAGAGAATTGAAGTATCTCCTTTGGTTCCTTCAGAAAAAAGGAAGGAAAGAAGGCAGGATATCAAGTAGAGAAGTTTATAAGGTAAAAAAAAACAGGCATTGAGCAATCACCTGAGTTTGACTTTGTTTGTGTGTGTGTGTGTGTGTGTGTGTGTGTGTGTGTGTGTGTGTGTGTGTGTGTGTGTGTGTGTGTGTGTGTGTGTGTGTGTGTGTGTGTGTGTGTGTGTGTGTGCGCTAGAGCGTGATAAAAACTGGTTTAAGAGATTTATTACGTCTTGTTTGCATGTATGTATATGTGGGTGTGAGTGTGTGTGTGTTTGCGTCGCTTGCAGAGGTTTGAGATGCTTAGCGTCTCTTGTTTGCACACAAGCCCCCTGTGATTATTGTGAGCTCTAGACGATGCACACGGTGCTGCCTCTGCTCTCAAACAGATTCATTTGCATAGCTATCACTACAAAACCCTTGAGTCTTAAGTGTCACATTTGTGTTCCAGACGAGAGATCATAACGACAGATCATCTTCATTTGTGTTCCAGACGAGAGACCGTATCAGTGCATGCAGGCACAGGGTAAAAGAAAACAGCTCTACAAGTCAAACGTTCAGTACAGTACCATCAAACGTCTGTGTTTGTGAGTCCTATGGGGGTGTATTTGCGGCAGTGAGGTGACTTTTCCACAACAGTCAGGAATTTCAGAGCAGTTAGGCCCAACTCATGCCCCACCGCAATCAAAGTCCGGCACTACGATTTTTCTGCAGTTGGCACACAAAAAGTGCCTTATCCGAGCATTTGCTAAGGCGACAAAATGAGCCGTTTCTTATGTTTGTTAATTAGTTTATTTATTTATTTTGTTGTTGTTGTTTTTTTTCTGCTGAACACAGCTGGTCAGGCCCCTCCATGCAGAAAGGACCAGTATGGCTCTGTCTGTAAATGGGAGTCCAGGGGCCTGAGACAGAATGCAGGGAGAACCACCCGCAGAAATTTAGCATGCGATAGCTCCCAGCGGGTGTCATTTGGGGACCAGAGCAGAGAGTTGCTTTTTTTCTATTTTATTTCCTGAAACTGTGAGCAGGTTGGAGAGCTCAACCCTGGCAGCGGTGCTGACACAACCACTCAGGGATGGCTGTAACAGCTTTCTTAGCACAGCACCTGCTATTGAGCAGTCAGAGAGGGAGGGAGGGAGGGAGGGAGGGAGGGAGGGAGGGAGGGAGGGAGGGAGGGAGGGCCAGGTAGGGGGGAGGGAAACTCAATTGTAATCTCAGTACTGTCACGGTGCTGAACGTTGGTAATTCGGCTGCTGTGTCGGGGAGCATCCCAGACTGCCACTACCTCAAGATTGAACACGCTGTCTAACGCCACGCTATATCCACCAATACAGAGATGTTACACCAGGCTACCTGTACAGATATGTTACACCAGGCTACCTGTACAGATATGTTACGCCAGGCTACCTGTACAGATATGTTACGCCAGGCTACCTATACAGAGATGTTACACCAGGCTACCTGTACAGATATGTTACACCAGGCTACCTATACAGATATGTTACGCCAGGCTACCTATACAGAGATGTTACACCAGGCGACCTGTACAGATATGTTACACCAGGCTACCTGTACAGATATGTTACACCAGGCTACCTGTACAGATATGTTACACCAGGCTACCTGTACAGATATGTTACACCAGGCTACCTATACAGAGATGTTACACCAGGCTACCTGTACAGATATGTTACGCCAGGCTACCTGTACAGATATGTTACGCCAGGCTACCTGTACAGATATGTTACACCAGGCTACCTGTACAGATATGTTACACCAGGCTACCTGTACAGATATGTTACACCAGGCTACCTGTACAGATATGTTACGCCAGGCTACCTGTACAGATATGTTACACCAGGCTACCTGTACAGATATGTTACACCAGGCTACCTGTACAGATATGTTACGCCAGGCTACCTGTACAGATATGTTACACCAGGCTACCTGTACAGATATGTTACACCAGGCTACCTGTACAGATATGTTACACCAGGCTACCTGTACAGATATGTTACACCAGGCTACCTGTACAGATATGTTACACCAGGCTACCTGTACAGATATGTTACACCAGGCTACCTGTACAGATATGTTACACCAGGCTACCTGTACAGATATGTTACACCAGGCTACCTGTACAGATATGTTACACCAGGCTACCTGTACAGATATGTTACACCAGACTACATGTACAAATATATTACACCAGGCTACCTATACAGATATGTTACACCAGGCTACCTGTACAGATATGTTACACCAGGCTACCTGTACAGATATGTTATATCAGGCTACCTGTACAGAGATGTTATATCAGGCTTCCTATACAAAGATTTTACACCAGGCTACCTGCATAGAGAAGAGACAAATCTCTTAATTTAGATAGGAGACACCAGGCTACCTGTAAAGAGAGAGACAACGCTCTTCATATAGATAGGAGACACCAGGCTACCTGTAAAGAGAGAGACACATCTCTTCATATAGATAGGAGACACCAGGCTACCTGCATAGAGAAGATACACATCTCTTCATATAGATAGGAGACACCAGACTACCTGTAAAGAGAGAGACACATCTCTTCATTTAGATAGGAGACACCAGGCTACCTGTAAAGAGAGAGACACATCTCTTCATTTAGATAGGAGACACCAGGCTACCTGCATAAAGAAGATACACATCTCTTCATATAGATAGGAGACACCAGGCTACCTGCATAGAGAAGATACACATCTCTTCATATAGATAGGAGACCCCAGGCTACCTGCATAAAGAAGATACACATCTCTTCATATAGATAGGAGACACCAGGCTACCTGTAAAGAGAGAGACACATCTCTTCATATAGATAGGAGACACCAGGCTACCTGCATAGAGAAGATACACATCTCTTCATATAGATAGGAGACACCAGGCTACCTGTAAAGAGAGAGACAACGCTCTTCATATAGATAGGAGACACCAGGCTACCTGTAAAGAGAGAGACACATCTCTTCATATAGATAGGAGACACCAGGCTACCTGCATAGAGAAGATACACATCTCTTCATATAGATAGGAGACACCAGGCTACCTGTAAAGAGAGAGACACATCTCTTCATATAGATAGGAGACACCAGGCTACCTGCATAGAGAAGATACACATCTCTTCATATAGATAGGAGACACCAGGCTACCTGTAAAGAGAGAGACAACGCTCTTCATATAGATAGGAGACACCAGGCTACCTGTAAAGAGAGAGACACATCTCTTCATATAGATAGGAGACACCAGGCTACCTGTAAAGAGAGAGACACATCTCTTCATATAGATAGGAGACACCAGGCTACCTGTAAAGAGAGAGACACATCTCTTCATTTAGATAGGAGACACCAGGCTACCTGCATAGAGAAGATACACATCTCTTCATATAGATAGGAGACACCAGGCTACCTGTAAAGAGAGAGACACATCTCTTCATTTAGATAGGAGACACCAGGCTACCTGTAACGAGAGAGACACATCTCTTCATTTAGATAGGAGACACCAGGCTACCTGTAAAGAGAGAGACACATCTCTTCATATAGATAGGAGACACCAGGCTACCTGCATAGAGAAGATACACATCTCTTCATATAGATAGGAGACACCAGGCTACCTGTAAAGAGAGAGACAACGCTCTTCATATAGATAGGAGACACCAGGCTACCTGTAAAGAGAGAGACACATCTCTTCATATAGATAGGAGACACCAGGCTACCTGCATAGAGAAGATACACATCTCTTCATATAGATAGGAGACACCAGGCTACCTGTAAAGAGAGAGACACATCTCTTCATATAGATAGGAGACACCAGGCTACCTGCATAGAGAAGATACACATCTCTTCATATAGATAGGAGACACCAGGCTACCTGTAAAGAGAGAGACAACGCTCTTCATATAGATAGGAGACACCAGGCTACCTGTAAAGAGAGAGACACATCTCTTCATATAGATAGGAGACACCAGGCTACCTGTAAAGAGAGAGACACATCTCTTCATATAGATAGGAGACACCAGGCTACCTGTAAAGAGAGAGACACATCTCTTCATTTAGATAGGAGACACCAGGCTACCTGCATAGAGAAGATACACATCTCTTCATATAGATAGGAGACACCAGGCTACCTGTAAAGAGAGAGACACATCTCTTCATTTAGATAGGAGACACCAGGCTACCTGTAACGAGAGAGACACATCTCTTCATTTAGATAGGAGACACCAGGCTACCTGCATAAAGAAGAGATGCATCTCTTCATTTATATAGGAGACACCAGGCTACCTGTAAAGAGAGAGACAACTCTCCAAATGTCTTAATTTACACCAGCCAGGATAGAGCTTCTCTTTCACACCAGTATCTGCTCACTGTGGCTTCCTTCAAAGGCCTTTTTAATTGTTATTTTCTGCTCTTCCAATGCATAGAATTGCCTTTTCAATCATGCTTTAAATAACATGTGTATCTTTCTAATTCCCCTAAGTAGCATGGGCTCTTGGAGGGAGACTTGTCTGCAAAACTATGTTTAAAGCTGTTACTTAAGCAATGTTTTATAATGATTGCTTACAGTATCTGAGACCTTACTTTCAGATAATAAAATCTGTAGAGAATGAGGAGGAAATAATAGAAAATGTATGTCTTAAAGATGTTTTCCTCTCAGGATACAGTATCAGACAATAGTTTGCCATGTGTGGCGGAACGCCAAAGATTTTTATATGTTGATGTACTGTAATGAAGACATAACAGAGATGGGAAAATATTGAAGTAAGTAGCAATATTGTAATTCATCTCCACAGCTAGTCATCTGAGTATCGCACGCACCCACGCACGTGCGCACGCACACACACACACACACACACACACACACACATATGCACACACACACACACATACGCACACAGCATGCAGCTGTCCATTCAGCCGACACTCAGACGTCCCACTGCAGAGCAATCAAAATGGATTGAACCAACTCCGCTCCACCCCCACCCCCCCAATCAGATATGCCTGCGATTGGTGTTTGTGATGATCAATCCATAGTAAAATAACAGAGCATAAATCTGATACTGTTGTTCCAACATTTTTAATAACATAGATTTGAATATTGCCATGTGCGTTGGAGTGATTCATTGGTGAAAAAGTGCTATCAGGCTTGTATACTGTACATGTCCAGAGTCCTGGTGGCGCGCCAATAATGCCATTAACTGCATTGTTCAAACTCATTATGAGATGAGGAACACAATAATAATCACGGGACTACAAACGCATCATTTCTCCCACTGAGCTAATCACTTCTACTGTTATTAGTCTCTCTCTTTCTCCCCTTCTCTCTCTCCATCTCTCTCTCTCTCCCTCTCCTTCTCTCTTCCCTCCCTCCTTCCTTCCCTCCCTCCCTCTCTCTCTACCCTTCCCTCTCTCTCCCCCTCTCTCTCTCGTAAATTGCAGGGTGTCTGCTGTATAAATCCCATGGTGTTGAATTAGTATTGTAATTTCTGGGTATCCCTGCATGCCTTGCCAGGGCGGACCTTGGAGTTATTAATCTGAGGAGACAGGTGCCATGGAAACAATATGCTGAGCGGACGCTCGCTTGGCCAGGCGGTGGGTACTGGAATGACCCTGCCCGTGCCAAAGTCCTCAGTGCATTCAATTAGAATTACAAGGCGTGCATTCAATTAGAATTACAAGGTATGGACGCGGGCCCAGCCTCAGTGAATATAAACCAGCTATAGATCACAGATCGGCTTGCTGCTGTTCATGTTGAGAGGAAATGGTTTTAGATGAGTAGCTGATCACTGTGGCCATAGGGAAGTAGAAAGTAATTCATGTACAGTACCAGTCAAAGGTTTGGACACCTACTCATTCAAGGGTTGTCTTTATTTTTACTATTTTCTACATTGTAGAATAATAGTGAAGACATCAAAATTATGAAATAACACATATGGAATCATGTAGTAACCAAAAAATATTAAACAAATCAAAATATTTATGCCAAGAGTGTGCAAAGCTGTCATCAAGGCGAAGGGTGGCTACTTTGAAGAATCTCAAATATAATTTTTGGTTACTACATGATTCCATATGTGTTATTTCATAGTTTTGATGTCTTCACTATTATTCTACAATGTAGAAAATAGTAAAAATAAAGAAAAACCCTTGAATGAGTAGGTGTCCAAACTTTTGACTGGTACTGTATATTTCAGAATATACCTTTATAACACATTACTGACACACACACACACACACACACACACACACACACACACACACACACACACACACACACACACACACACACACTCAAATACACACGCCTAAATGTGGCCCACAAGATAAGCTACGCTCACAATTGCAGCAAGCTTTAAACATGAAACAGCAGTAGCCAAGCATTAACAGTGAATCGTTGTGCTTCTGCTGCCTTCGTTGACTGCACTGAGTGTTATTTGAGCTCTGTTGTTTTCTGGACGGCCATAATGTGTGATATGGAGTGGATACTTCAGTCGTTTACCTCCTCTCTGATAGAACAGCTGTTAGAATGCACATATGGCCCACTGACGAACATGACAGATGAAACACTTTGTCTGTTTGCTTTTGTTTAAGCGACGGCTCCTCTCCTAATACCAGCCTTTTAAGTGATCAAAAAGACCCAGCGATATTTGATGTTGACTCCGGAGAGAGGGAGAGAGAGGGAGAGAGAGGGAAAGAGAGATAGAAAGAGGGAGAGAGAGAGAGGGGGAGAGAGACCGTGTCACCCATTGATATACAACTCCAGTCTTCTGTCACACAAGCGCAATGTCTGTTGGGAAATAATGTGACAGCTTGCGCGCCACACAGCTCTGTGACATGATAGAGGGAAGAAGGAAAGGAGGGGGAGGAAGAAGGGAGAGAGTGATGGGTGAGGGAGCGAAGAGACAAAAGAGAGAGAGGAATAAAGTATCAAGGGAAAAATGAAAGACAGAGAAAGAGAGAGGAAATAGAGAAAGAGAGAGAAAGAAAGTGACAGAGAGAGAGAGAGAGGGAGAGGAGCAGGGAGAAAAGACTGAATCAATTCAGTTGGCCTGTCCCTCCAGTCTCCAACATGTCATCGCCTGTCAGGATGGATTTAGAATTCAGGCTTTAGAGAGAGACCTTTCACCGATGGCCTGCATGAACACATTCACTAAAGTCTCAATGACAAACATCAGCCACGCGGTCAGCAGACGCTTCAACCCCATTGTGACCAAATCACTGGGAATTACTGTGCCACAGACCCCTGCCTAGATTGACTTGCATGTGATCTGTGTAATAGTGTTTGGTGAGGGCTTGCATGAGTGATTCAAGTACATTCGGTTTGTCAAATGTTCTATTACGGTTGAACAGATTTTGTTCCACCATTAATCATTTTGAAAATACATCACTAGTAAGTCTAACTTTTCAACTAAATTTGAAGAGTATTGATTTGAAAGACATGTCACAATATAGAACTATAATTGTAGTACTTGAAATCAGTGCTGAATTTCACCCAGGTCTGACACTTACAGTACACACAGCATGCCTTCACATCCTCCACTAGAGATCCGGGCTGAGCTGGGACTACCAGGGGAGTGTGGCAGGAGTCCAGGCCCAGAGCGGCACACTTTCTTTGGGAAGGGGAGGGTGAGGTGTCAGGCTGCCTGTAGAGGGGGATGAGTAGAGGAGAACAGAGAGCAGGGTGCGTGAGAGCTGGAGTGCCTATGGACAGGGCCATTAGGAGAGAGGAAGAGAGCCAGAGAGAGAGAGGTATGAGGAAAAGGGGAAAGAGAAAGAAGGAGAGAGAGCAGGAGAAATAGAGAGAGGAGAGAGGGATAGTGAAGAGGGAGGGAGAGAGAGAGCGGGTGAATATATCGAGTCATTAGGCATGCGTTTGTGGGAGACTGACTCCCATATGACATTGCAGGGTGGCAGTACACAGCTAGCTTCTGTTCCTCTTCCCAGTAAACAGACAAACAGATTGGTTCGTTTGCATTTCACTCCTCTGGGCGGCCCATCATTAGGGTTCTGGGGAACACTTTAGGCCTTTCTCCTAGCTACTCTCTCTTGGCTCTCCTGAGAAAGAATATTGCTCATACTGTATTTATTTAGTTTTCTGTGTTTTGAAGAGAGTTTCCGATTGAGAATCAGATACACTATGTTGCCTCCTGTCTCTGCCATTGACAAGCAGAGAAACAAAATGGGGAAATGATAATAATCATGAGAGAGGCTAGACAGGACCCAGGGCGACTGTGCATGCGTGCGTGTGTGTGCATTCGTGCATACATGTGTCAATGTGTGTGATGCACATGCATTTGTGTGTGTTTATGAGCGTCTGTGTTGAGGGCCAGAGTCATTGTTTACTTTCGTTGTGAATTTTCTCCATGACACTTCAGCCAGTATCTCTCCCCATTATGTTTTATTATGTAGTGTTTACCTTGGGCCGAGGTGTGGAGACTACAACAATAGACAGTGTAGAACAAGAGGCAGAAAGTGCTGCTCTTGGCCCAGTATCAAACACACACACACACGTCTCATTGAGGTAAGATTGGAGAGTCCGACACGTTCCACATTATATTCCTGTTCTTCACCGTCAGACATTGATGGTCCTGGCTGGCCCTATACTACATATCACCAGACTCTTCTCTTCTCATGGCACCGCTGGCTGGCTTGATTCGTTTATTTTATGAGGTGGGATTTTTTTAGTGTGAAAGAAAATATGAAATGTGAAATTGTGAAAGGGGAGGTTATAAGCTGACATATGGAATTGTTTTAAGATGGTCATGCCATGGATCACTTAGTTATTTGATTTAGAATTTTAGGACCCCTTTAGGTATCAAAAAATAATATGCCATTTCTGTGTTTTTATTTTTATAAATTTGCAAACATTTCTAAAAACCTGATTTCACTATATCGTTATGGGGTACTGTGTGTAGATCGATGAGGCTAAACATGTATTTCATCCATTTGAGAATAAGGCTGAAATGTAACAAAATGAGGAAAAAGTGAAGAGGTCTGAATACTTTCCCGAATACACTGTACTGAACAAAAATATAAACGCAACAATTTTAACAATTTGACATATAAGGAAATCAGTCAATTGAAAGCAATTCATTAGGTCCTAATCTATGGATTTCACATGACTGGACAGGGGCACAGCCATGGGTGGCCCAGCCAATCAAAATGCGTTTTTCCCCAGAAAAGGGCTTTATTACAGATCCTCCTCAGTTCCATCAGCAGTCCGGGTGGCTGGTCTCTGATGATCCCGCATGTGAAGAAGTCGGATGTGGAGGTCCTGGGCTAGCGTGGTTACACGTGGTCTGTGGTTGTCAGGCTGGTTGGACGTACTCCCAAATTCTCTAAAATGATGTTGGAGGCAACTTATGGTAGAGAAATGGACATTCAATTATTTGGCAACAGCTCAGGTGGACATTCCTGCAGTCAGCATGCCAATTGCACGCTCCCTCAAAACTTGAGACATCTGTGGCATGGTGTTGTGTGACAAAACTGTAGATTTTAGAGTGGCCTTTTATTGTCCTCAGCCCAAGGTACACCTTTGTAATGATTATGCTGTTTAATCAGCTTCTTGATATGCCACACCTGTCGGGTGGATGAATTATGGGTTTTGTGGACAAATAAGAGAAATACGCTTTCTGTGCATATGGCAAATTTCAGGGATCTTTTATTTCTGCTCATGAAACATAGGACCAACACTTTACATGTTGCGTTTATATTTTTGTTCAGTATATATATATATAAACAATTTTTTACACATATTTAACCCCATTTTTTGGGTAGGCACAAAACTACCTCCATACTTCCATTCATTTTTTAAACCGGTACCGGTTACCTCCAGACAAGTCCCTTTTCACAGTGAGGTCACATTAGTTTGTAGCCCAAATGGTTCGGACGCTACAAATAGAAGTTGGCATATCGACGGTTCCGTCTTTAGACGAGTCCCGCGGGGCTTGTGGGGATCGTAGAGCATAACGGTGATCATGTCACAGGCGTCAAAGTGAGTAGACCAAGGTGCAGCGTGGAATATGTTCATCTTGAGTTTAATGAAAGAAAAGAATGAACACTTTACAAATTAAACAAAAATTGACAGCAGACAGTTCCGTCAGGTGCTTACAACTAAACGGAAAATAACTACCCACAAAAAAACAAAGGAAAAACAGGCTGCCTAAGTATGGCTTCCAATCAGAGACAACGATAGACACCTGCCTCTGATTGGAAACCATACCCGGCCAAAACATAGAAACAAAAACATAGAATGCCCACCCACCTATCACACCCTGGCCTAGCTAAACAGAGAAAACACAGCTCTCCTACGTCAGAGCATGACAGACCACCATCGTGTTTCTAAGAGTCTCATCTTTCCATGGAGTATTAGTTATTAGTTAATAGGCTATAGCCGTTTTTGTAAGAAGACGGATTTTCAGGATGTGTCATGGTCTGACAAATATCGCTGTAGCTCGGCCACCTTCCACTGCAGATGCAGAAGACAGCCATAGGTGGATGCGGTGGATTGAGATGCAGCCCATGCACAACACAAAATGTATCTCAAGCTTAAACTTGATGGGGTCTTTTTTATTATGTTACTTAAATTGACGCACCGGTGCGTCAATAGACTCTAGGAGGTTTTACACACTTCCAGATAACGTCTAGATGAAGTTGTTTTTAGTAGAATTTTGAGCTCCATCTAGAAGTACAGTTATTGAAAAGATGATTATCGCTGGGCCTTGACACATTTGAGAGCTATTTAGGGATGAAATAATGATGGAGGAAGTGCTAAGAGGCAAAACTGCCAGTTGGGTGGAACACATTTTCCTCTGTTCTCCAGAAAGGAGAGAACCAAAGTCTGTGTCCTAAAAGGCACCCTAGTCCCTATATAGTGCATTACAAAGGTATTGCACTATATTGGAAATAGGGTGCCATTTTGGACGCATACATAGTGATTCTGTCACCACTAAGGAGAGGAAAAAACCCACCATGGGGATTAATCAGTTCAGAACCTTATCATGACCCGACTAACACTAACTTTAGCACCTACTATAACTCTCTCTGTTTTCTATCCCTCTGTCACCTGTACTCCCTCTTTTCAAGTGTCTATTCAGTTTGCTTGCTCTCTCGTTCATGTCATCTCTCTTCTCTTTCTTTTCATGTAATCTCTTTCTATCTCTCTCTCTCTTTCATATCATTTATCTTACTCTCGCTCTCTCTATCTTTCTCTCTTTCTCTCTCTCCCTCTCAGTTTATTCTATGTCTGTGTGGCTGGCTGTTGCAGGGTGAGTGATGGTGTCCATCAGTGTAGTGTGTGTGTTGTAAAACAGTCAGCCGCTGACAGATTGACTGAGACGTCCAGCCCCTCAATCACCAGGCTCACAGAGAGGGAGAGAGAAAGAGAGATAGGGAGAGAGGAAGGGAGAGAGAAAAAAAGAATGAGAGCTACGCAGAGAGGAAGGGAGAGAGAAAGAGAGATAAGCAGAGAGGAAGTGAGAAAGAGAGAATGAGAGATAGACAGAGAGGAAGGGAGAGAGAAAGAGAGATAGGCAGAGAGGGAGTGAGAGAGAAAGACAGAATGAGAGATAGGCAGAGAAGAAGGGAGAGAGAAAGAGAGAATGAGAGATAGACAGAGAGGAAGGGAGAGAGAAAGAGAGAATGAGAGATAGACAGAGAGGAAGGGAGAGAGAAAGAGAGAATGAGACATAGGCAGAGAGGAAGGGAGAGAGAAAGAGAGAATGAGAGATAGGCAGAGAGGAAGGGAGAGAGAAAGAGAGAATGAGAGATAGGCAGAGAGGAAGGGAGAGAGAAAGAGAGAATGAGAGATAGGCAGAGAGGAAGGGAGGGAGAAAGAGAGAATTAGAGATAGGCAGAGAGGAAGGGAGAGAGAAAGAGAGAATGAGAGATAGGCAGAGAGGAAGGGAGGGAGAAAGAGAGAATGAGAGATAGGCAGAGAGGAAGGGAGGGAGAAAGAGAGAATGAGAGATAGGCAGAGAGGAAGGGAGGGAGAAAGAGAGAATGAGAGATAGGCAGAGAGGAAGGGAGGGAGAATGTGATGGAGAAAACAAAGAAAACAGGTGAACATGGTCAACATTTTAATGAATTTAATTGCCCAAATAAAACGGACCTTTAAGCTCCAGCCACAATAAAACAAGTACATAAAAAAAGAAAGAATGGAGAAAAAAAAAGATTGATAGGGAAAGAAAGTGTTGTTCTGTGTCATTTCGACAGCTGTTGATTCAAAGAGAAAAACTTTATTGGGTCCAGATGGTCCCAGTCAGTGGCAGAATGAGAGAGCTGACTCCATTGGCTCCAGCCATGTGTTTCTCCTCCTGATCGAAATTAAAATGGTAGTTCGTTTGTCACCGCTCACTACACAGCTTAAAATGTAGCCCTGAAACGTTACTTAGCGATAATGCACCATTCTTACTCAAAAGCCTGTTTTTTTTACTTTTACAGTTGGAAGACAGAAGGAGTATTTCCTTTTAGATGAGATTTAAACTAAAGACATGCAGAGTTTGCCCAACTTGAAGCAATACTATTATTCTAGTTTCTGAGGCAATATAAGTATTGTTAACCATCATTATCCCTTCAAAACCAAAAAACATGGCACCTTGACCTTTTCACTGGTAATGATATCTCTGTAGTCATTGAGTCAGTGAATTGGTCTATCTATGCTCCCAATCAGAGGTAACATGCAGGAGTAGTGTGACTGTAGTCAGCCTGTATCATGGTGTGATGAATGTATTTATTGATGCCTATTGATCCTCACAGCCCCTCTTCTTAAAGACACAGTCAGAGATCAGCTCAGGACTGAAGCAGTGTGTGCTAACTAAGGCTCTGCTACCACATAACACACACACGGACACACACACAGACAGAGGCACAGACACACACCGCAAACTAGGTGATGAACACACTCACTCATCGGTTGAGGCGTGGAAAGGTTAACTGTCACAAGTCAGAGACGACACACACACACATACACCCACAAACGCACACACACCCAAACACACACACACACACACACACACAAATTAGAAAGGCAGTAGCTTACGGGAAATGAAAGATCAGACTGGAGGGTTGAGAATATGAACAGTCACAAATTTAAATGATCACAGGAATGAGAACTTGACTCATGGTGACAAAGAGATCACACTGAACTGGCCATGATCACAGTCAAACACACACACATGCACACACACACCCACTCACTCACACGGAGGGCATGTTAAACAGAGACGTGTCCGTGACCTGTGCTTGTCTCACTCTGTGGTACCTTGGAGATACCACGGCAACCTCCAGCTCCTAGTAGCGCCACGGTAACTGTGACCTTGACGACCGTGGCATCGCGTAGCGCTATGCAGCCGAGCGTGTTAAGACATATTATTAATGTTTCATTACAACTGCCCTAACCCAGGCCTCCACTCCGCTCCCAAGGAGTTACACATATCCTTTATTTTCCTCTTAATCTCTCTCTCTCGTGCTCCCGCACTCGTTCTGCTGTTCTCTTTTTCTCTCTCTCGTAGAGAAGCAGAGTGATGGATCGCTCATCCAAAACGAATGATCACATTTCTGTGAGCTCTCAATCTTACTTTCTCTTTTCCTCCTCTCTCCACCTCTCTCTTTTCTGAGCTTTTCTATTTACCCTGTCTCTCTCACTATCTCTCTCCCCTTTCATGTAATATTTGACTTTTGCTTAATTCTCAGAGAGGCAAGGGAATAGTATAATACTTTAGGGATGTTAAATGGTAAATTGTTGCATAAAAAATTGGATTAGTGTATTGTTTTTTCACAAATTAAATGAACAAAAAAAATGTCAGCAGGAATTTCATCAGAAAACAGCACTGATCCAGATATCAGAGAATGTATTATTATCCGTTTGCATAACAGTCACTCAGAATTCATGTGCTACTTTTTAAGAGCAAGGTTTCTTTTCCCACTCTGACCACAACATGCTTGGAGAATCCTCAGTAAAAGAGAAATCACTGGCCCAGATTTGACTAGCCTGTATGGGGAAATGAGGCACTGTGTGGAATGGGGTAATTGTTTGCATATGGGTCATTGACTGTGAGACTGGTTTAGATTTTCAAGAGGGCCAATGAGCAATAAGCCAATATAATTGACTTATTTCACAACGATACTCATTCTGTGTACTGGCCATGCTAACAACCTATGAGCAATCTCCAAATTATATATTTCAACAGTTTTATTATGACACGCACAATTTCATTTTAACAAAGTGCCTTTTGAGAAGGTTCCACGGTTCATGTGTTGTGGAGTTTTAGAGCTGGACGGCTTCTTGACATATTTTAGTTCCCAAATTGAAATTATAAATATTTCCACTCGGTTCAATTCAGGTGCCGGGTCACAACCATACTGTAGTATCAGGACATCAACAATAGTATTGTAAGAATGGAAATTAAGATGTAATTTCACAGATATTTTGTCCCATAAACTCCTCATCCTCTAGTCTACAGCCTGATGACGGTCCCGACGTTTGATTGAATTGAATGTTTTGTTTTTGTTAGATCTTTCGCTAGGTGAACTCTTTCAGATATGAAGTGCACTTATGGTCATCTACTTCTCAATTTTGAGATGTTTTGGTATTTAGGTTAATCAATATTAGTATTTTCAAAAAGTAGTATGATTGGATTATTATACTACCGTCATCAAAATGTCATGAATTGTAACCACTTTTAAATGGGCATACATCCATAATTTCAAAGTCTCACTACATTGAATCACAAATCATTTAAAAGCCCATTTCATAGAGAATGTTACAAACTGGACTGTATGTCAATGACTTTAAAGAGATGGTGATTGGGACTAAGTACAGGTAAATCGTTCGCGTTCAGTGTCTAAATTCAGTGTCCTTGTCTTTGACTGCCATTTCCCAAAAGTCAGACTCTTCCCAAACGCCAACAAATTTTTCTCAGACTCAGAAGCATCTGCATTCACCAAATGTTGTGTGGTTATACTTAGGCGTATTCCCCAGACGTATACTGTAACATAGGTCATTGTTGATATGTTGTAAATGTTTTATTCTATATTTACATTTTCTTCTGAAAAATGAATTATCCACAAACAGTCCGGTCCTGCAGTGTCTTAACAAAACGAAACCAAAATATTTAGTCTGACTTCATCCAGTGTCCAGAATAAAGGTATTTGCGTGAGGTGCAAATATGCGCATATTTAATTAGATGTTGCCTAATTCGCATATTTTAATACAACATTTCATGTTTTTATATACAAAAATGTATATTTGTGTCTGGTTAAAATTGACCCTATTAGGGTGTGGTGCCTGGCCTTAAACCTATGAATAAGAAAACATGATTCGGCCATTAGTTCATTTTATGCACTTTTGCAACTCATACTGTTCATCTGATGTAGAAACCACAGCGGTTGAAACAAAATGCATGAAATATGCACATAAGGTAGCATTTCTTGCATTCATTCTGATAGTAATCTTTTCCGAGTTTAGCAGAATTCCTGCAATTAAAATGTTCAAAATTGAACTTCTTTTAGACTCACTGGGCAGTAAAATGTTATTACGGTTGGAGAAGTAATCTATACTAGACGTGTACACATCAATATGAGCACATATCCATTCGTTGATTTGAGCGTATTTCTGTGTGTGTGTGTGTGTGTGTGTGTGTGTGGTGTGTGTGTGTGTGTGTGTGTGTGTGTGTGTGCATGCGTGCATGCGTGTGTGTGCATGCGTGCATGCGTGTGTGTGTGTGTGCATGCGTGCGTGCGTGCGTGCGTACTGTGTGCGTTCTTGTGAATCTGTGTGTTTATGCGTGTGTGTGTCTACATCGGTGTGTATGTTTCCGAACAGACACTGGTGAACAACTGCAGATTGTGAAACACCAAGTGGGCGTGCTACACTCTATGATCTATGGTACGGAGCTCATTGTTACTGTGTTCTAAAAATACAGGATCTGATTGGGTAATGTGTGTCTCTGCTCTCTGTGGTCTCACTAACAGTACATTTAGTCTGGCCGACAGAACCACACTTCTCCAGAGTGTTCTACTTTCAAAATATTCCTGAATTAGGGAAGATAAGTCCCGTGTAGTTCCCCCTCCCTCACCAAACATATTAGCTGAACATTTCCACACACCGAATACCGGCTGCTCTGCAAAGGCCGTGCAGAGTTTTTTGTGGGTTTATCATTGTAGTAACGTAAGATACTGTAATCAAATGTATGTAAGATTATTGCTTGAAACATTAACGTTAAGGTCATTATTGCAGTGCAGATAGATTTTATAAACTGTCAGACCTGCATAATGTGTTACAGGAGCTAATTGTATGTAGATGTAAATGCATGTGTGAGTGGTTGTGCTTTCTTCTCCATGTGTGTTTGATTAGGTCTGAGTCTCTGACACACAGTGTTTGGGTTATGTGTTGAGAGATGAGCGGACTGGCGATGAGATGGATGACTAACAGCCACACACAGGCCCACCTCGCTCTCCTCTACCTCCCATTGTACAAACACATGAGTCACACAGGACAGCGACTCAGGGCCTGGTTCACTGCTCGCTGAGCCCAGATCAGTGGAGGGACAGTCCTCTACAGTCTACCATAGCAGGGGCAGAGGAAAACCTGATTGGGACGTGGATGTGTTTTTTATGTCTCCAGAAAGGGTTTCAGCACTAGCTTTTGTTCTTTCTCCTAATAATCTCAATTTGACTTAATTGTACCTTTCCCTTCTGAGCTTGATATTTTAAAATGGAAAGTTGAGAAGTATCATAACCTTTCAGATGAACAGAGCTGTGTGTCAAACCCCTGCCATTTTGGCTTTGGCTGTGTGCAGTTTCCTTGGTTGTAATGAGCTGTGATATTTATCTGAGGCAACTCTTATCTCTGGCTGGTTGTAGGTGTTCCTACATAGGCCTCTGGGTCACTCACTCCCCAACACCTACACCAAGCACTGTGAACACAGCCACTGAACAGAGGCAAGGGAGCGTTACGGCAAAATAAGACTCAGATAAGCAGAAGGTCATCTGGAATTTTCCACAAGTCGAATCCTCTGTTCCGTTAACCTTGTAGGGTGGAAAAGAGCACAGTGTTCTCATCGCAGCCGTACGCCGGCCGCACTCGTCTATTTCTCTTTTGTTTTCTCATCTTTCAATTGTGTTTTTCTGCCTCCGGACATCACATCCCACCAGCACGTTTCATTCATCTTTGGATCAGGGACAGGAACAATGCCAAAACAGGAGAAATCATTTTATTGTACACTTCTGCAATTTAATTCATGAACAGTTTTTGTGTAGAATGCATTACGTTTCTGTATTCAAGTAAAAACAAATATGAAGAAAAAAATGCAGTTCAACTTAAAGACGTATGTAGTTGTGCTAAAACACCAGAATTGTGTGTGTGTGTGTGTGTGTGTGTGTGTGTGTGTGTGTGTGTGTGTGTGTGTGTGTGTGTGTGTGTGTGTGTGTGTGTGTGTGTGTGTGTGTGTGTGTGTGTGTGTGTGTGGTGTGTGTGTGTGTGCGTGTGTGTGTGTGTGTGTGTGCGTGCGTGTGCGTGCATGCATGCATGTGTGTGTTTGTAGAGACAGAAAGAAAGAGAGAGAAAGAAGACAGAGAAACAGATGCTCTGTACTTGGTGGCTATCTGCAGTTAAACCACAGGCATTTGCATCGCAGGAAGTGTGACATCCGTGTGCATATGAGAGGGACAGTCCCAAGGCAAAGACAGTCAACAACCCACTTCGATTTTTTAAACACACAAACACATACACACGTACGTAACAATGGTGTGGGCATGATATAACACCACCTCCATGTGGTATCTGGTGCGTTTATAGTGATACAAGGTGGTGAGAAGTAAAAATGGCTTACATTACTGTGCCTAGGGCTGTTACAGTGACCGTATTACCGCCACACCGGCAGTCACAAGTCATGAATTGCAGTCAAATTCCACATGACCGTTTAGTCACAGTAATTAGGCTTCTCCAAGCTCTGATGCTGCTGATGGTCATTAGTAGCCTACCTAACTTGCTAACTGCCTGGTACTCAGCACTCTATTGTCCCTCTAATCACTCTGACATCAATGCAAATGTATTCAAAAATCTAATAAATGTGGACCGTTCTTCCAATATCTTCAATATGTACCTTGGATTTGGATAAGGACGCTCGCAGTTGCGTCCCCGATGTGTCTGTCTTCACTTATAGCCTGTGAGAAAGACCCGATCACGTGACGGAGAGCCATGTGAGGCGCTTCGTATTGCGCAGCACACTCAGGGAGAAGGGCACAAGGCAGCACTCCCGGCCGCAAAAGGCCTAGATTTTTTTAGGGTGCAATGCGGCCACAAAGGGGATGCCGCCGTGAAATTCGAGGATTATCAAGTGCTTGTCAAATTGTAAAAAAAAAACAAAGTAGAGTTCATGCCTTTCAAGCAACTTTTTTCAAATCATCATTAGAGACTCATAATGCAGCCTTACAATGTATTGAACATCAAAACATATAGCCCAAAGTTTGTAGAACAACTAAAGTTACATTAATAACTCTAAATTAAGCATATAGGAGTACCTATTTCTTTGATAACCGCTCAACACAGAATAGCCGCGTGTGCACTCCCTCAAATCATTTGGAGAAAATATTTATATTTTATTCAGCTTTGTTCAATTGTATTCTTCATTCTATAAAATAATGCTATGGAATTATAAGCAAATCTTGTCTGCTAAATGAACTAATGTAGCCCACAGCCATTTGGCATAGCCAGATCAGGACCTAACATAAGGACAGCTCAGAGTAGGCTATTCTGTTCTTCTGAAATAGACTACATTTTCTTTATATCATGCTTCTTTAGACCTGTCTAAAATAAATTATGGATTTATTGTGAAGATGTAGGCTGTATTACCGTGAAAGTGAAAGTTATTTGCATGACATTCACCGGCTGACGAAATTGTGTGACCGCCACAGCCCTAACTGTGCCTCAAGATTTCTGGTAAATGTGGCACACTGGACATGATGCAGACAAATTAATAACACATCCGGTCGAAAGAACATTTAAGTGGTTTCAATTGATTTAGTTTAAATCCTCAGACTGTGACAAAAAAGTCCAGTTCATACGTCCAGTGTTTTATGTTAGATATGATATCAAACCCATTTTCACTCCCTCCAATAATTATGTATCATTTCTCCAATCTGCTTATTACAGGATATCCCGGCCACTTGCCATCTTTCACAGATCAAGACTTTATGGACCTTTTTAGATGAAAAATTATCAATACAGGAAGAAACGTCAGCAGAAATGCGGTGACACATTGGCAACGCCGAGCCACTATCCATGCCAGCATCAATAATTTAGCCGCCAGCTCATAACTTATTTTTTTTAATGCATAATTGAATCTGACCAATGTTTTCTTCAGCCGTTAAAATGTAGAGCAATTTTTAAACAATAAAAGGAGTGCTCCATTAAGTATTTTATTGGCTTCTCTTTCTCTTTTGCATAGCATATGTACAGTAGATATATAGCGCTAGACACTGTAGCAGCCATTCCTACTATAATCTGTGCATCTTAGCCTACAGAGGTAAAAGGGGTTGTATTTATTTACAACTGTTTGCTTTCTCCAGTACCTTAACTTGCTATCCATGTAGAAAGTGTGGTGAGATAGATAGTCTGCACTCACCTTTTTATATCTGTGGTTGAAAAGGGGAAGAGGGTCTCGTTGAGGTGAAGTGTGTGGGTGTGTATGTATGTGTGTTTGTGCGTGAGTGGGTAGGTGTTTGTATGTGTGTGCACACCAGTATGTGTGAGAGCGCCTCTGTGTGTTCCTGTGTGTGTCCGCCTCTGTGCACCTGTGTGTGTCTGAAATAGGAGGTGGAGGTGTCACAGTGTTATTTTAGGCCCATTAGTCTTGGGTTTGCGTGACTAGGGCTGGAAGTGGGGCCTTGGAGGGCTGACTTAGCTGAGCTGGGTTTTGGGTACAGTAGGGGAGGATTGTCTGACCTCACCCTGGGTTCTCTCTACTGTAGTCTGCCCTGCTGTGCTCCAGACAGACAGACAGACAGACCGTGTGACAGTGAGCAGCCAGCGCTGCTGAGATGGTTTTATGCACAGTGAAGTGTAACGTGAGCAGAGTTATTCTCAGCTACTCCGTTTACAGAAGAACAACAAGCGCTGAAGGACGAGTGAGAGAGAGAGAGCTCACCTTCAAGTGCTCCCCCCCCTCGTCCAGACGCAAGCACAAACACACAGACTAAAGCATACACACAAATACAGTATAGCTATGCACACACCTGCACATACGATTGCACACATACACACACATACACACACGCACACACACACACAAATGTATTATTACATTTGTTTCAACAATTGATTGAGAGAAAGGTGATGTATGCATTTTACATTGTCATTATAAATGAAATGAGGTCATAGTGGGTGCATTTTATGCTGCAATGTTTTATATGAAGCTGCTAGTATAAGAGACAGAGAGAGAGAGAGAGAGAGAGAGAGTTGAACGGCAAAAGGAATCGTTGCTCTCTTGGCCCCGGCAGGCAGTGGCGACCCTGCAACAATTCTCATTTGTTTTGCAACAGAGCTTAATAAATATTGATTTACTATTTTAATTACATGCTAATCTCAAAACACATAGGTGCCAGCTTTATGGGTCTCTCAAGACATATGGAAAATTTCCTCTTTGCAAATATTTATTAGTGACGTGGTCCAGAGAGGGCTATAAAAGTGAATAGTGATCATTAAACAGACAGTAACTGTCTACAAGTGTCAATATCAGCCATGCCAGTGGACAGGCCAACCAATCAATTGTAACATAATTGCGCTGCCCCTTTAAGGACTATGTAAATCAAGTAAGGAGATAAAACTGCTCCAAAGTTGTTACTATGGAATAGTTATGATGATTAATAGTGAATATGCTGCATAGGTAGGTTGAAGACATTACATTACAAATATGTTTTAAAATTATGTACTGAGGAAGTCAGTTCAGCTGTGTAAAAGAATTATGAGTTTTTATCTCAGTCTAATTCCAATAAAATGCTACATTAAATAAGAAAACAATTACTAAAATACAAATATAACAAATGTGAAGTATGAAATAAATTTGAACGCAGGGAAACAAATATATTTGTTAGCAATTGTTTCTCTCCTCTCTCTCTCCTTTCTCTCTCTCTGCCTTTCTCATTTTCTCCCTCCTTTCCTAATCCTTCCATCAGTGAGATATATTGAACCTGAGACTGCATTAAGGTGATTAGAAAGCCGAGATATTAAGGGGAAAGCTTGTCTTTTTCAAAGGGGAAAAGCCATGAGTGAGTATGAGTAAACAACTTACTATTCATCTCCTCAGTGTTTCATTTGAACTAAACAAAATGGACATCAATTAGTATAGTATATAGTATTTTTGTTGTTGGTATTACGTATATGTGAGTATATTTGCGTGTGTGTGTGACGTGTGTGTGAATATGTGTGTGTTTGGGAATAATCTTTGCGCTGTGCAAGGTTTGCATGGTTTGTTCCTCAGATCAAGGTTACTAGTTTAATTGAGCCTTAACTGGACCCAAAGCTGAAAGAGCAGAGAGAGCTGCATTGATTAGCTATGAAATGGTTCCAATATGGCCGCTCAATCAGGCTTCGCGAGCAGCTCCCTCAGGACTTTGATTTCTCTGTCAAACAACAATCCTGGACCCTGGCCTTCAAAGAGAAACGCCATCTTTGTTGTTGTTTTCCCCAATGTTTGAGCGATGTCACCCGGGTCGATGTTATCCTTGTCCATAAAGACTCTCCCACACCGGAATAGCCATAGAAACAGCTCCAGCTGGCCCTCTCCACGGCAACGGCCAATACTGGTCAATCCCCCATGGTGACGGATTTGCAGTGTGCTCCTAAAGAGGCCTGTGCAACACATTGACAACATTTAATTCTGTAACGCAGCTCACATTCTACCCAGTGGCTTCAGCAGCACATCATTACATTCTGCAGCTTTCCCTCTCTCCTTATCTGAGTGTTGACCAGGACCACTCTGTCAACAGTGTCTATGACAGGACCTGGTGCAGCTTAGCGTAGTGTCAGAGGAGTGGTGCTAGCGAGAGGCTAACCGTCTAACCGTTTCTGCTAATTGCCTCATTAATTATTCGCCGGTGTGAGCCTGCTCTAGCACTTCGTTGTGGGGAGCAAATTGTTCTGATTGGTTTGCCTCTGTCAATTATTGATGAGGCAAGCGAACTCAAGTGCTAACACCTGGCTTTGGTGCTGCGGAGTGGCCCACTGTTCCCATCACTGGGTAGCTGTATTGTTCACACTGCTAGAGAATTTTGTTGCTCCCAGACGCAGCTTACCTCTTAGCCAGGGGTGTATTTAGGACTGTGTTGGTTCTCTCAGAGTGCATGAGTGTAGCCCTGGGGCAGTGACTGTGATATCTAGTTCTATGGATACAGCACAGTGAGGTTACTGGATGGAGACTTTACTGGGTGATTCCACACAAAACTAGAACAGAAAATTACTTTATTTAGGAGGCCTGGGTCAGCCCAAAATGCCACAAGTGTTCCAACTTCAGTTCATTATTTATCAATTATGCTTTAAGATACAAATGTAATATATGTCAACAATACTTCCTCCAAAGGACCTTTCTATGGGTCCTGTTTATTCTAGTTTTGTGAGGAATCACCCTTCTGTACTGGGACAAAGCAGTAGTTGTTTTTTCTGAATCTGGTATGTAAGCAGTACACACTGTATCCTCACAGGGAAGGCCACGTGTGTGTGCTGCCCTGAACCACCTGCGTATGTTGGGCCTCAGCCGGAGAAAGAGAGGCTTTGTTTGTGAACAAGTGACTCACCCGGGACATACTGATATGGTAGTACACACTGAGGCCTTACTCTCTCCTGTTTTCATGTAGGAAATCATGCCTGACCATTTTGGAAAATGTAAAGAGATGATGATGAAAGTAGATGGGAGGCAGGCAGTGATAATTATTACCACCTGAGATTAAAGCTAAATTATAAACTGGGTGGTTTGAGCCCTGAATGCTGATTGGCTGACAGCTGTGGTCTATCAGACCGTATAACACAGGTATGACAAAACATTTATTTTTACTGCTCTAATTCCGTTGGTAAACAGTTTCTAAAAGCATTAAGGCACCTCGTGGGTTTGTGATATACTGTATGGCCAATATACCACAGCTAAGGGCTGTGTCCAGGCACTCCGCGTTGCGTCGAGTATAAGAACAGGCCATATACCACACCCCCTCGGGCCTTATTGCTTAAATATCACACATGGTATACAGTAACCACATCATTATAGGTTATCATAACGAGAACAGGGATTTTAGGATCCTAGGATTTTAGCTAAGAGTTGTTTCGAATAGCTGTGTGTGTGTGTGTGTGTGTGTGTGTGTGTGTGTGTGTGTGTGTGTGTGTGTGTGTGTGTGTGTGTGTGTGTGTGTGTGTGTGTGTGTGTGTGTGTGTGTGTGTGTGTGTGTGTGTGTGTGTGTGTGTGTGTGTGACTTCTAATATTTTTCCACAGTGTACTGTTCTCCTGTCCTTACATTAGGGTCAGTAAATGGAGCTCCAGTGCCAGGTAGCTGTGTTCTCTGTCTAATGGCCCACCCACACACAGCCCGTATTAATCATCCCAAACCTCTACTCTACCTGGGGGGTAGGAAACCTTTCAAGCGTTTTTTCAGCAAAATATCAACCCAAAACACTCTCTCACAGTGGCGTGACGGACTGGCTTTAGAGAGTAAACACAGGTTAGATAAAGGAACTGATGTGTCAGTTATTGATGTGTAGTGCTCCTTCACCGTGGGCCTGTGTGTAATCCCTTTGTTGTTGGTCATGTTGTTATACACTGAGAGTAGAAAACATTAAGAACACCTGCTCTTTCCATGACACAGACTGACCAGGTGAATCCAGGTAAAAGCTATGATCCCTTATTAATGTCACTTGTAAAATCCACTTCAATCAGTGTAGATGAATGGAAGGAGACATGTTAAAGAAGGATTTTTAAGCCTTGAGACGATTGAGACATGGATTGTGTGCCATTCAGAGGGTTAAATGGGCAAGACAAATGATTTAAGTGCATTTAAAGGTGGTATGGTCGTGGGTCCCAGGCATATCAGTTTCTGTCAAGAACTACAACGCTGCTAGAATTTTCACGCTCAACAGTTTCCCGAGTGTATCAAGAATGGTACACAACTGTGGGAAGCATTGGAGTCAACATGGGCCAGTATCCCTGTGGAAAGCTTTCGACACCTTGTAGAGTCTATGCCCCGACAAATTGATAGGTGTTCTTAATTCTTAATGTTTGGTATACTCAAGTGTTTTTTTTGTGTGGCTCAATAATGGCTCAAGGACATCAGAACTGACCAAATAGATACTGTAGGATGCATTCTAGAGATGAACATCTCATAAAACTATAAACTTCATGAATATTATTCTAAAGACTCAAACCCAGAGAGTGATCTTTGACTGAGGGGTTGTGTTTAATCCAGAGGTTAGACTCATCCGTGCTGTTAGTGAGCGGCCTCTGTAGCCATCTCTGTCTCTCTGGCCTTAATTGAAGCTGATGAAGGAGTCACCCCCCATGCAGCCACCGCTGTCGCTCAGAATCTCAGTGTCGATGCAGTCAGACCGTACACACTCACAGGGTGGTCACCGGCCCTTTGTTTTTACACAGGCACCAGGAAGGGCACCACCGTCCCAAATAACAGTGAGTCAGCCTGTGTCATGGCTGTGACATGGTGGGCCCAGTGTCTGTGGAGGTTATGGTGGGGTCCCTTCGATGCGGGCCTCTCGCTCTTTCACTAACAGTCATGGTGTGTGTCTGTTTGTGTGTGTGTGTGTGTGGGGGGGGGGGGGGGGGGGGGGGGGACACACACACACACACACACAAATGGGTGGTCTGACTCATACACATTTAATGACCTCTACTGTCTCTCTCTCTCTCTCTCTCTCTCTCTCTCTCTCTCTTTCCTTCTCCCTCTCTCTCTCTCTCTCTCTCTCTCTCTCTCTCTCTCTCTCTCTCTCTCTCTTTCCTTCTCCATCTCTCTCTATTGTTTTCTCTCCATGTCTGCAGATAACCTGGCGACTGAACGCTGATGACTTAAGAGTGACTGACCAATGGCATGAGGAACCTCACAAAGCACAACAACATTTAAAGATGACTTCACTGGAGAAGAAGAAAAGACCCCCTAAAAACCTTGTAGAGAAATGCTTCAGAGCCTCTTCCTACTCCCACTTCCCTCTCCGCTATTTTACCTCCAGCTTTTTTGTAAGAAAACAAAAACAAACAAAACACTGACTCAAATGATGAATCAAGATGATTGACAACATCAGAAGAATATTACGGGAGAAACCATTTCCTTTGTATGGGGGGGAATCAAACTTTGATGCATGTTACTGTAAGTAGTTCATCTAAATCCTTTTCCCCCCAAGTGGGATCCTCCACTAAGAAGACTCGTCCAAATCCAGTGGTCCTGATTTAGGATAAAATACACAAGCAACCCACCTCCTCCCTCTGAAATCCCTTACTCTATCTTCCCTATCAGAGGTCATTGTAACTACCATTGACAATATGTTCCTCGTTTTAGAGAACTTACTTCCTGTATCATGTTGGAGTTAGTTGGACTGTAAGACTACTATAATGTATACTATTTGCATAATGAACCAGTCTTCCTTTCCAATGGACATGAGTGATGTACTATAGCATGGATCTGACTTTACTGTATTCCTCAGTATGCTTGTAGATCACAAAACTCATAATTGTGGATAGTACAACAATTACACCATTTTAATCCTAGATTCCTATCTTTACCAGGCAGTATTAACTTACTGTATACCAAGTAGGGCATTTTGTTGACCTGTATATTTGACTAAATGCATAGAAATGCAAGTAATAGCTCATTGTATTATTTGAATACCTGCAGACATATTAGGGAAACATTTCTGTCTATAAAGACAATGGGCCTGTGACTGAGTCATATAGCGTTGACTATATTATGAAGGTATAACCCAGAATAAAGTCTTAGAGAGTAAACATACTATAGTATCCTCAGCAGGGGCCCCGCTGCATCTATGTCATGTGTCAACCTGAGATCCGTGGGGGGCCAATCTTGTATTTTGTTTGTTTCTTTGTTGTTTCCTCATCCCTTTTGAATAGCTTGTACCAATGGCCCCTCTGGGCTCTGTACTGTGGCCTCTCTCATGGATCTCTCATAGGGCAACACATGTCCTCAGCTAAGGCAGGTGTCTCTATCTCTCTCTCCCACATCACCTGGCATGGTTTACCCAGGTGCTTCTCTGTATGACCAACAAGGAGAACGGAACATCACAGTATGATTTCAAGGTTGCAGAAACCATATTGACTTTTGACCTATCTCAAACGGTCTACTGAAGACATAACAACAACCAGACAAACTACAGCTGGTGGTGCAAGAGAGGATACTGTGCATGGAACGCAACGCACGCAAGATAACCTGAAAGCATCTTCATCCTCTTGCATCCTCTACCTATCGATGTGCTTCCAGGACAAACCTGATACCTAAACAGCCCCTCGCCTGCTCCCACAATCCTCTCTGCTCCTCCTCTCGCCCATCCCAGAGACTCGTGAGGCGAGCGCCAGTTGATCTGTTTATAAACGTTACGGATGGACGCTCATCGTGACGGTTAAAAACAAACAAACACATACACATACACACGCACATACACCCACCCACACATACATAAACACTCTCAAAGGGAGACAAGTGGAATACAGTGGTGTATGTATGTATATTCTGTATGTATAGAACCCTCAGCTGTAAGTAGTACATGTTGACATGTTGATGAAAATATGCATTGTGATCATAATACCTACCGTAGACAGGCTGGTGGCCGTTGATTCAGACAGAGGAAGAGACACTCTCTCTAATCCGATGGAAGCACTCTATCCTATGTTTTCAGGGTACATACTCTAAGTTTCCTTAATGACAGAAAATATAATGTGATGGAAATACTGTTCCTTTTAAAAAGGACCTCCTAAGCAAAACCACCGAGCTGAATGGGTTTTAAGCACTTTGATGGGATGCATAACCCCCCCCTTTGATGTCAGAAAGAACCTGGCCAGAGTGAGAGAGCAGGGGGTGTGGAGGGTGTAGGGGGCAAGGGGAGGGAGGGAGGGCAAACTGGGGCGCTCCAATTAAGTGGCAGTGCACAAAGTGGCGTGGGGCGCCCTGCCAGGAACTGTCTATTCATCCTATGTCAAAGGGATTTACACATCTCAATGAGTCAAGAGCACTGCCAGGGCCTAGCAGCATGATGAACAAGGGAGGAGAGGAATACAGGAAAAGAGGAGTGCAGAGGAAATGAGAGATAAAGGCAGAGATGTAGATCGACAGAGAGGAGAGAGAATGGCAGAAATGTAGATTGACAGAGAGGAGAGAGAACAGCAGAGATGTAGAGTGACAGAGAGGAGACAACAAGGAAACAATGTGACAATGTTGAAGTTAAATGGTTCCCACATTTAGGAATGAAGGGCAGCATTTCAGACAAAACCCAACATTCTCTCAGCTAGATCTGACCAGACAAAATCTGCTCTTCTCTCAGGTCATCTCCACAACTTCTCTCCTACCCTTCAGCCACAGAGTTCACTGACCCCTCCACCCCAGCTAGTGCCACTTCCCCACAGCCCTTTGACCTCACGTCCTATCTGGCGTTGACTCTGTGTTAATGAACAATAGCTCTAAGCTTAACCAGATGTTCAGGCTAGCCGTTAAATACCTGTTGCCCTTCCACCCCAGCGATTCCTTTATCCTTCCCCAGTGCAGCTGCACTCTCCCTGGGCTGGGCTCCACGTGCTTCAGCCCCTCTATGGAGGGGGCCTCCACACAACCTGACTCTGCTCTGATCTGCTCTGCTGTCATCATCTAACAATAGCAGTGCTCACTGACTGATGAATCATGGCTTTAACATAGGGACTGATGAGGATTGATGAGGATTCATGGGCTTCGGTGATGACAGGTCTGATGCCAGGGGTGTTGATGGTATGGCAGAGACATCATAATGAAGCAACTATTTGGGTTTACATTGGCTTATATTGTATGTTTCATAAAATTATACACAGACCAATCAATGCAAGTGAATCATGTACAGTGGCTCTCCAGTGTAAAGTATTACCAAACCCAAAACAATATTTAACAGTGGATTAAACAATGGGAAGACATCAGAGACGGAGAGGGATGGACATAGACTGTGACCAGGGACAGTTAAGGAAGAGTTGGCCCCATTAGGAAAGTAGAGTAGAGATAGAAACCAGTTCAATTTGGTAAACCATCTTCTTCCCTTCTCCCCCGTCTGTGTGTGTGTGTGTGTGTGTGTGTGTGTGTGTGTGTGTGTGTGTGTGTGTGTGTGTGTGTGTGTGTGTGTGTGTGTGTGTGTGTGTGTGTGTGTGTGTGTGTGTGTGTGTGTGCGTGCGCCTGCCTGCCTGCCTGCCTGCCTGGTGGGGAAGCAGTAGTAGTAAAAGGCGTTTGATGTGTGTATTAGCGCCCGTCCTTGCGGTCAGCGCGTACACAAACACAACATCAAAAGGAGGATGGGAGCGGCGCTGCTACCTGGCTCTGTGGTGATAAGTTAATGCAGATCTGTTAGGCAGAAACATATTAAAGGATGAAGATGTCAGTCACACACACGGCAGGAGACATCACGTTGAGCTACTGTTGATGTCCTCCCGAGTTTGAAGCTTTCTGATTTCGCCAATATGAAGCAAAACCATTTTTCTGAGGAGTTAAAGAAGGTATAAGTGACAGAGACAGTTGTGATCCCCCCTCGCCTGTTTGAAGAACACGGTTAGTGTGTTTTTCACTGAGATAAACTAGCAGACTGCACACATGCCGTTTTATCAGAGTATGACCCTGACCACAACATTTCCCAGAAGCCTCAGTGTTATTCACAGGTTTTTGTAGACGCTCACACAGTCACACGCATGCACACATGCTCTTATACACAAACACTTACACACACACACACACACACACACTCACACACACACCCGTACACACACTCAGACTAATCTAAACAATCGGACTGTATGTAAACAGATCTGCAAAATAATGGATTCTTCAGTGTGCAAAAAATAAGTTGTTAGCGTATTCACAGGTCAAAGTTATGTTACCCAGAGTGCCACGCTGGGGGTATATTAACATGAGGGATATTTGGGAGGATGGACGGAGGGGGGGATAGAGTGCTGTCCTGATTCAGATTTACCCCTTATTGGGCACCCCTTACCTCTTCCTTTATTTATTTCTCTCCTCCACTCCAATACATACACAGACCCTGCATTTAATCAGGCTCACCCCTCCCCCTCTTACTTTATTTTCTCTCTCCTCTCTTCTCACTGCTCATTCCTTATTTCATATGTCTTCTCTGTCTCAATCCCCTTCCTCCTCTCTTTCCTCTCCCTCCTCCTTCTCTCTATCACCTTTCCCATTTTCTTTCCTCTCTTCGCTTCACCTCTCCTTTTCTCCTCTTTTTCTGCTCTTTCCTCTCTTCTCCCTTTCTCCCCCTATCCCAGACGGAGGCAAGCTATTGAGGTGAAGCACTCCATCAATCTCCCTGGAGAGAGAGAGAGAGAGAGAGGTGAAACGGACCCAGAATCTTGTTTTTGGATTAAGCAAATAGGGGAGTGGGTAATATAGGGCCATCAGGCTGCTTGGTGGGTCATTTGTCAGTCCTTCGCACGGCCACACAAACAAGAGACAAGAGGAGAGAGAAAGTCAATTACCACTGTCAGTGGAGAGGGGGAGAATGAGAAAGATAGAGGGAGGGAGCCATATCCACTTTCATTAGAAGCCTATGTATCCTCTAGCCAGTGTTCTGCAGTGACTACCATGGCTTATGCATGTGTCAAGTCACATCCACAAACAAACCACTAGACCATTCCAGTGTTGTGTCTGTTAGGATAAAGACTCTGTACCTTATTTGCTTTGGCCTCGTAGCTTAACAACTTAGCTGGCCTGTATTTGTTTTATCACCTAGCTCCTTCTCATGCCTGGTTAATAAGTACATGCCTCTCTGGTTATACAGTTCATTAGTGTGATGGCTAGCTGGCTAATGTGTGTGTAGGGTAGGCTCCTGTCCCATTGGAGCAAGTGCACATAGGGGCGGTGTGGCAGAGCAAACAGTGGGGAAGGACAGAGAAGAGGAAAACAGCTTATAAGAGAGACAATGTGACTGGTCATTTAGCTAATGGCAGTGATGTAATAGTGAAGCCGGTGCCTCCTGTGATTCTGTGGACTCTAGGGGCGTAGTGGTGTGTAGTGGTGTGTTAGAGCAGACGGTCACATAGGGGGACTGTAGAGAGACCTTCCAGTGTTGTGACTGGACATGACACACACACACATGCTCACGTTCCAACGCATGTCTGTATCTGTGTGTCATTTTTGGGTTGGCTCTGTGATGATTAGGCTTGACCTGAGACCTGAGACTGACCTTTGGCCTGAGGCCGGACAAGGTATTGGCAGTGAGGTCACAGGATTACTGTATAGACCTTCCCCTCTTTTAAGCCAGACCCCCATCTGCCTCCATGGCTGTCCCAGGTCAAATCAACCTCATAATGCTGTACCACAGTGGCAGGGACAATGAGACTACCATACTGCTGTAATGTCATCAGAACAGAGTGGTGGAGCCTGGCTTAGGCTACTGAGATAATGAACAGAGGGTTTAATATGGTGATAAAGCTCCCAAAGCCCAGCCTGACCAACCGATTGGATTGGGCTCAAGGGGGCCCACTAGCCTCACATCAACCCCCTTGACCCCTCACCGAGCTGGGATCGGCACCCAAGAAGATTTGGGGGTCTGGATAGAATCGGATTAGCCAAATGGTCCTGACGTGATGTAATTGCCAAGGGACTGACCCCTGTGTAACACCATAACCATAACAATGCTGAATCCTCAGCATCTTGCCTAGTTAAATAAAGGTTAAATAAAAATTAAAATCTGATTGGCTTACAAGGAGAATGTTGTTCCTGATTTCCCAGTAAGGTTCAGCTAGGGTGACACGGATATGTCATGTGAGGTGTCATATTTAGCTATTAGCTAAATCTGGTCTGACACATGTTTTCTCAGTGCTTTGAGACTTATGTTTTTGTTGTGTATTGTCCCTTCCAAATAAACTTCATAAATAAGAAAATAAAACATAAAAAGGTTGTTGGTAAATGCATAAAAGCCCAAACCTGGCTGAGGTTGTTATAGGGGAGGGAACTTCTAGAAAACCTGAGTTCCCGCTCGAGAAATAAATAAATTGTGGAATAATAAATCGCCCAGAGACAATGGACAGGTGGCATTTCAGGCTGCGCCGTTTAGTCGTGCAGTCTGCTTTCTGACAGCTTGATTTAGGCACCTGCAGCCGAGCCAGAATAATTGAGAGAGAGACAGAGACAGAGACAAACAGAGAGACCGAGAGAAACAGAGAGAAACAGAGAGAGCCAGAGAGAAACATAGAGTGAGATAGAGAGAGACAAAGATAAACAGAGAAACAGAGAGACAGAGGGAGAAGGAAAAAGAAAACCAAGACACACAAATCTTTATTCCATCTTCAATTCTCAGGCCTGAACTGCACTGATTGCAGAGGATACCATTCTACCACTCAAATGGCTGCACCCAGATCAGCTCAATGAGGTGGAATAAGGAGCTCTGCCCATTCTACGTCACTGTGAGTCGTGATGCCCATCTGACTCAGGGTCAGGTGCGTAGAGTGGTCACAGAAGGGATTGAGTCACCCCTCCACCGTCACAGCCACCTGTGCCTGGCCCTTTCTGAGTCATATAGGACTCATTGGGGGCAAGTGGATTAGGGTGCAGAGAGGGGGAGTTTTGGGGGAACTTTGGTGGGGGGAAGGGGGGTTGGCATAGGGTGTCCCCCACTGAGAGATGGGTGTAATCCCTCTGTATTAAAGCAGTGAAACCTTGTCAGGGTCCAGAACATTCTCCCAAAAACCATCCTCTTCACCCCTACCCCTTTTCATGCCCCCCAGCATACAGAGAGTTAGAGCAACATGGCGGGACAACCATACGCTTTCACAGGGTTTCCTAAAACAGAGTGCCCCCCAACTCAATCAACATGTATCATTAAATTCCCACAAATAAATAATTGTGATAAAATCTTTATTACCAATTGGCTACATACTATGAAGTTCAATACACCAATATTCACAATAAAACATTTTTCTTTTAGATTGGCCTCTATTTAGTTTTAGGGGTAATATTTTGCTGTGGTTATGTCCCTCCTAATCTCGAGGTCAAGCAGTGATGATTTTTTACCCAATCTGTTTTAAAAGTATTGCCATTAGAGGACAATTAAACATTTACAGCTCCTGGTGTAAAGCTGGTTTAAAGCCTGTTTCAATAAGCCCCACCTCCTCTCGCCCGCCCAAGTTAATTTGCTCTTCCCCCTCATTTCAATTTCACTGTAGTAAACGTCTTCCTTATTCCCCATGAGGGCTTCCATGGTGAGGTTTTGATTGTCCAAGGGGGTGGGCTGTGGTGTTGGCTGTGGTGGAATCGTCAAAGGGGTCGTCAAAGCCTCGGCGATGCTTGCCGGAGTCTTATTGCCGTGGCAATCTGCCCCCTGCTACTTGGCCTGGGTGACCCCAGTCAGAGATAAGCTTTATGGGATGGCCCATTAACATGCTGGGCAGGCCACCTCCCTCGTTTATCAAAGGCGCTGCTGTGAAATCAACTGTTTAAGGACCCCCAGTGAGAGGATAGCGCTGCTGATTGCCTATATTAGGGCCTGGCTTGTAAATGAGGCGCCCATAGACAAAGAACCTTCAGTAGACTAGAGATACATATAATTATATGCTAGTGTTATTCTCACTAACTGAGCAATATATTTAATGACTACTGCAATAGCCGCAAGAGGGTTGGCATTGCAACCCCCAAACCTGAAAACTCTGGGGGAGGATGTATGTGTTTATCCACGTCTTCCATGTACAGCATGAACCCACAGAATACAACAATCAAACAACACCTATATGACGTTACACGTAATGATGTTAAAATATATATTTGTCTATGTATGGCTATATAAATGTCCACTCCCATGATGCTGTATCTAAAGAACTCAATAGTCTTCCTTTCCTTCTACCCTGTCAAGGCTTCCTATGGTCCGGTGGATTTCATGTTGTTCTGTGGCTGTTTTGTGGAGATGGACATGTTAGCCACGTTAGCCGTGGAGTAGTGTAGCCTCATGTTAGCCACGTTAGCCGTGGAGTAGCGTAGCCTAATTTTAGCCACGTTAGCCGTGGAGTAGCGTAGCCTCATGTTAGCCACGTTAGCCGTGGAGTAGCGTAGCCTCATGTTAGCCACATTACCCGTGGAGTAGCGTAGCCTCATGTTAGGGAGGTGAGGCTGCTGCGGCATGGTCCGCTTAAAGCCTGATCACTGGTGAAGGCCTTGTCAATATGTCTTCCGTGATGGATGGTGATGGCCCACCGCGTCTTTGTACACAACAGGGGGCCCAAATGTTTGTCGCCTGAGAGATAGAGGGAGGGAGGGAGACAGGGAGGGAGGGAGGGTGCGTGCGAGACTCAGCTTAATGTCCTTCACCAGTGCTGTGCATGTTCTCCCAACTCTGTGCTATTTGCTTTTCCCTTCACGGCATGGTTAACACCGTAAATTAACCTTTCCAATCACTCTGTGCTCAGAGTTTGGTGCACAACACAGACAGAGACAGAGATGGAGCGAGAGAGAGACAGAGAGCGAGAAAGACACAGTGTTACACAATGCGATAGCACTGACTTGAGAGAGAGACAGAACATTCTCTTTTATGTGCATGTCTTGTGTACTCTGCAATATGTCCGTATCAAGCTGCTTTCTCTTCACCATTCTAGAGATGTAAATGAAACACATGAAAGATGATGTGCTGTAGAATCCCTCCTCCTTGTAGCCCATGTCTGTAAATAGAATGTAAATACCAAACAGCTATGCATGCTGATATACTAGCAATTCGTTCAGGTACTTTTGTAATCCAAGATTCTCATTTGGCATGTACTGAAGAAGAAGAAAAAATCTAACAAGAAAATGAAATAAAAAATAAACTATAAAAATGGATACAGTTTGTTAAACAACTTCAAAAACTGGGGGATATATGTCTTTGCTGTTAATGTTTTCTTACTGATACTTAAAATGCGATAGCCTGCCATTATTAACAGTGCTCTGCTCATGTTACTTGTTACTTGTTATTATGTTCGTTAAGATAGGGTTGAGGCAATATAGGCCATGAACCTCCCGTAGGTTAGTGGATTGTCTAGGTCGGGGTATGATCGGAGAGCGAGGGGAGGGGTGGAGAAAAGCTCTGACTCATACTTATCATAGATTATTTCAACTCCATTGCACGTTCATATACATACTCTAAAATGAATTATTACATATCCTTAGTCGCTAATTCAGCCAATTAAATGCCATGGCCAAACGGTTTCGCTTGAAAGCTACTAGTTGAGTCGGCAGGATCTGAGAGCCAGATTGAGCTGCTTATTTGATTTATTTAACCAAAAAGAAAATTCACCAGCTTCAAAGAGTGGGCCGCTTTTTAAAAGGTACACATATGTTTCTAACACGACAACACAAAATAATACTACAACAAAGCTCAGAAGAAGCTTGGTAGAGAACAACTTTGTAATGTTGATTCACTTCACTTATAAATTGAGTGTGTAATTAATTAGTTACTAATTACTTGCAAGGAGAATTAGTCATTTAAAGCTTGGACTGGACGAGTCCTGTGTTTCCAGTATGGTCTTTGCAATGCGTGGGTATATTGAGAAACAAGCAATGATTATCAAAAATTCAAATTTGCCTCGGCCCTAGCGACTGAAACGTTCTCAGAGGATGAGAAAAGAGGAAGGTTGGTTGGATGAGAATGTTTTTGTTTTCTAAGAGTGTTTATTTTCCACCATGTTAGAATCTGAATCCCATGGCGCTCATGGTAGATGGAAGTGTCTAATTTTTAACCTGTGCTAAAGATATTTTAAATTTAATAAATAATCGTTGTAACAAGACAACTGCTGTCTGTGTCATAGTGTGTGTCATATTTTTGTGCAGGTCTAGTTAATGATGGTCTATACATATGCCAGACTGTGTGTGTGTGTAGTGTGACTTCTATAATATTTTTCCTCAGTGTACTGTGCTCCTGTCCTTGCAGTAGCGTCAGTAGATGGAGTGCGTGTGTGTGTACGTGTGTCTTTCAGAGTGTGTTTATATCTGCGTCAGCGTGTCTGCATATGTACTGTATGTACCACTGAGTGCGTACGTGAATGTGTGCATGTGTGTGTGTGAGTCGGTGCCATACTGACGGCCCATCAGGACTAGATAAACATGGACGTCAGGCTCTTTCAGGCCATCCTCCATTCAAGCGAGCCACTCAACCAGGCAGGATGGGATTTGATACATAAATAGCCAAATGGGGCCCTCAACCCTCCACTCTGGGCTAATGCTCCTTCCCCAGGGACGTGATAGTACCCTCAGCCCTCCACTCTGGACTAATGCTCCTTCCCCAGGGACCTGATAGTACCCTCAACCCTCCACTCTGGACTAATGCTCCTTCACTAGGGACCTGAGAGGACCCTCAAACCTCCACTCTGGACAAATGCTCCTTCACCAGGGACCTGAAAGGACCCCCAACCCTCCACTCTGGGCTAATTATCATTCACCAGGGACCTGAAAGGACCCTCAACCCTCCACGCTGGGCTAATGCTCTGTCACCAGGAACCTGAGAGGACCCTCAACACTCCATTCTGGACTAATGTTCAGTCCCTGAGTAATAAAGTGGACAAGCTCAGGGCGAGGATCTCCTTCCAGAAAGAGATCAGGGACTGTAACATACTCTGTTTCACGGAATCATGGCTCTCTCTGTATATACTTTCTCCATCCATACAGCCAGCTGGGTTCTCAGTACATAACATGGACAAGAAGAAAGAACTCTCTGGGAAAATGAAAGGTGGTGTATGTTTCATGATTAACTACTCATAGTGTGATTGTGGTAACGTACAGGAACTCAAGTCATTTTGCTACCCCGATCTGGAATACCTCACTATCAAATCCCAACTGCATTACTTCCCGAGAGAATTCTCTTCGGTCATCGTCCCGGCCGTGTATATTCCTCCTCAAGCAGACACTGCGACAGCGAACTACACTGGACTTTGTTCAAACTGGAATCTGCCTATCCTGAGGCCGCATTTATTGTAGCTGCGGACTTAAATAAAGCAAATCTGAAGAAAACGCTACTGGAGTTTTATCAACAAATCACTTACACTATTCGCTCCTCAAAAATGTGGGATCATTGCTACTCCCCCTTCCGAGAAGGCTACAAGGCCATCCTGCGCCCTCCCTTTGGCAAATCAGATCACACCTCCATTCTGCTCCTCTCTTCCTATAGGCAGAAACTTAAACAGGAAGTACCCTTGGTCTAGACTGTTCAATGTTGGTCTGACCAATTGGAATCTATGCTTCAAGATTGTCTTGATCACGTTCCAGGTTGCCTGAAAGAATAACATTGACGTATACACTGACTCAGTGACCCACTGAGTTTATCAGGAAGTGCATAGGGGATGTTGTTCCCACTTAGAACCTATCCAAACCAAAACAACGTGGATAGATGGCAGCATTCGCGCAAAACTGAAAGTGCTAACCACTGCATTTAACCATGACAAGGCAACTGGGAACATGGATGAGTACAAACAGTCCAGCTATGCCCTCTTGAAAGGCAATCAAACAGGCAAAACATCAGAACAGAGACAAAGTGGTTGCAATTCAACGGCTCAGACACAAGACGTATGTGGCAGGGACTCCAGACAATCACTGATTATTAAGGGAAAACCAGCCACATCGCGGACACCGTTGCCTTGCTCCTGGACAAGCTAAAAACCTTCTTTGCCCGCTTCAAGGAAAACACAGTGTCATCACCGCGGGCAACCGCCACTCACGTGGACTCTGACCTCTCATTCTACATTTACATTTACATTTACGTCATTTAGCAGACGCTCTTATCCAGAGCGACTTACAAATTGGTGCATTCACCTTATGATATCCGGTGGTGCATTCACCTTATGATATCCAGTGGAACAACCACTGGATATCCACTGGATATACATCTATATCTTTTTGGGGGGGAGGGTAGGGGGGGAGGGTTAGAAGGATTACTTAATCCTATCCCAGGTATTCCTTAAAGAGGTGGGGTTTCATGTGTCTCCGGAAGGTGGTGATTGACTCCGCTGTCCTGGCGTCGTGAGGGAGCTTGTTCCACCATTGGGGTGCCAGAGCAGCGAACAGTTTTGACTGGGCTGAGCGGGGGCTGAGCGGTGGATGAACGCAGCCCAATTCTCCGTGGCCGACATGAGTAAGACATTTAAGCGTGTTAACCCTCGCAAGGCTGTCGGCCCAGATGGTATCTCTAGCCTTGGCCTCAGAGCATGCGCTGAGCAGCTTGCTGTAGTATTTATAGACATATTCAATCTCTCCCTATTCCAGTCTGTTGTCCCCACTTGCTTCAAGATGTCTACCATTGTTCCTGTACCCAAGAAAGCGTAGGTAACGGATCTAAATTACTATCGCCCCAAAGCAACCACTTCTGTCATCATGAAATGCTTTGAGAGGCTAGTTTAGGATCACACCCTAGACCCACTACAATGTGCATACCGCCAAGAAAGATCCATGGATGATGCAATCACCATCTCACTGCATACTGCCCTATCCCATCTGAACAAGAGCAATACCTATGTAAGAATGCTGTTCATCGACTACAGCTCAGCCTTCAACAACATAGTGCCCTCCAAGCTCATCACTAAGCTCAGGGCCCTGGGTCTGAACCCCGCCCTGTACACCTGAGGCCTGGTCTTCCTGACAGGCCGCCCCCAGTTGGTGAAGGTAGGCAAACAACACCTCTGCTACACTGATCCTCAACACGGGGGCTCCACAAGGGTGCATGCTCAGCCCCTTCTGTACTCCCTGTTCACCCATGACTGTGTGGACACGCATATCTCCAACTCATTCATCAAGTTTGCAGACGGTACAACAGTGGTAGATCACCAACACAATGAGACAGCCTACAGGGAGGAGGTGAGGGCGCTTGCGGAGTGGTGCCAGGAAAATAACCTCTCCCTCAAGGTGAACAAAACTAAGGAGCTGATCGTGGACTTCAGGAGATGGAGCATGCCCCCATCAACATCAACTGGATTGCAGTGGAGAGGTTGAAAATGTTCAAGTTCCACGGCATGCACATCACAGAAAAACTGAAATGGTCCATCCACACAGACAGTGTGGTGAAGCAGGTGCAACAGCACCTCTTCAACCTCAGGAGGCTGAAAAAATGTGGGTTGGCCCTTAAGACCCTCACAAACTTCTACAGATGGACCATTGTCGGGCTGTATCACCGCCTGGTACCGCAATTACACCGTCCGCAATAGCAAGGCTCTCCAGAGGGTGGTGCGGTCAACCCAACACATCACTGGGGGCACACTGCCTGCCATGCATCGACAGCACCCAGTGCCACAGGAAGGCCAAGAAGATCATCAAGGACCTCAGCCACCCGAGCCACAGCCTGTTCACCCCGGTACCATCGAAGGTGGAGACAGTACAGGTGAATAAAAAAAACAAAGGAAAAAAACTGGTGGCCTGCATCTCCAGGCCACCAGTACCCTGCCCTGAACTTTAGTCACCATTACTAGCCGGCTACCACCCGGTACTCAACCCTGCATTTAGAGACTGCTGCCCTATGTACATTGTCACTGAACATTGGTCACTTTAACAATGTTTACATACTGTTTTACCCACTTCATATGTATATATTGTATTCAATGCCTATCCTATTTAACTTCTGCTGTACACACCCTTTCAATCAATATACTGTCCATAATGTCTATACATCCCATCGTTTACATTTATATTACGGACACAAGCGTTGCTCGTTCTAATATTTCTATATTTCTTAATCCTTTCTTTTAATTTGGGGGATTTGTGTGTATTGTTTTGTATTGTTATTACTGCACTGTTGGAGCTAGGAGGATTTTGCTACACCCGCGATAACATCTGCTAAATATGTGTAAGTGACCAATATAATTTCATTTGACTGAATGCTCCTTCTCCAGGGACCAGAGAGGCCAGGGGCACTGGGGACCTCATAACCAAATCAATGGGTTCTCTCTCTCTATCTATCTCTATCTCTCTCTCAAATTGTGTTTGATTGTATCAATAGTCAGGCACTATTGATACTGGGTCACATTTCAGTGAAGCTCTCATCCTTAGTGTACAGTATGTGGCCCCAGTGAGAATCAAACCCACAACCTTGCCGTTGCAAGCATCATTCCCCACCCAAGCTATCAAGCCACTGCTACTCATGTTTGTTGCTTTTGTCACTATACAGCATGTCATCAGCCGGAGACGGATGGGGATGTTCGAACATAGTATTTTGAAGCTAATCAATAAGATTGCTCCTCCCCCAGCACCCCCCCCCCCCCCTCCCTTCTTGCTAATGGTTGTGTGAAGGTTATCAGTGTCTTCATTCATTAAAAACCACTCACAGCTGAGAAGAGGGAGGAGGGGGTGGTGATTGGGTGTGTTTGTAAGTTTAAATAAATCGCTTATGAGAGGACACATTCAATTAGTTATTTCATTATACCCCTAGGTGTAATCAATCGGCAAACCCGATAACAAAGCCACATCAATTTGCCGTTCCGCTCCGGCAGACATTTCTCCAAATGATTGAAGAGCGTCTCTGTTGAGTGATGCTTTCAATGAGTCCTTCTCTCTGCTCTGCTCACAACTAAGTGGAGATGGAAGTTTAGCAGCAACCAGTATCACAAGATCTGGGTTTTCAATATGATATTTAAGGTAAATCATTTAAGTTAAATCATTAGCGTTCTAATTTTCAAAGAATGACATTGAGGTTTCTAGGTTATTTCTAATTTCACTGTGAGAAAGATATCTCTCTCTCTCCCTCTCTCTCTTTCTCCCTCCTCCCCTTCACCCATAGAGTGATATATGGCAGAGTAGAAGCCTTTCTCTTTCTTTCTCTCGTTCCCCCTCTCTCCCCCTGCACCCTGCAGCGTAGATAAACAATGTGCGAGTGACAGTCTCTCATCACTCTGGTGGCTGAATCTCTGGCCCTGACCTGATAACATCGAGTGTGCGTGTCACCTGCCAAGTGCCTTCTGTCACACTTCAATGGCAACCCAACAGCCAGAGTGTGGGTAGGGTGGTGTATGTGTGTGTGTCCGTGCATGCATGTGTGTGTCCGTGCTTCTGTGTGTTTGTGTGCTTGTGCATGGGGGTTTATGTGTGCATGTTGGCATGCCAGTACAGACCTTTGTAGGCTTGAGTGAGGGTGAACGTGGCAATGGGGGGTTTTGGAGGTATGCCAGGAAACTGAGAAGAAGGGGGGAGGGGGAGGTGTAATGACCCAAATGAGAAGGACTTGTGCAGGCACTGTGAAACTATCTCATTTTGTGGGCTCTGCTAGTCTCATTCTCATGTTCAGAATGGACATGGTGATCCGGGAACGCAATTATTTTCACCTATAAAAGGAAACATATGCCAAGATCATAAAAGTTCTTATTGGACAGTAATTTATTAAAGCAAGTCGTAGAAATGGAGAGAGGTAGGGCACATAGCTTCAATATAAAGGTGCTTTTCTGCTTCTCATTACGGGCCTAAACGCCAGGAGAATTCAATAACATACTGTCTGGATGTAGAGTGAAGGGGATGAGCAAAGTAGGAGATGTATTTTCTTTATGGGGATCATGGTTGAAATGGGATGGTAATCCATAAAACATTCTATGGCCGGTCGTATCAGACATTGAGGAACAAAGTGTCCATTGTCCACGGTGTGTGTGAGGAGGTGTGCATATTTGGATGTCAGTGTGTGTGTGTGTGTGTGTGTGTGTGTGTGTGTGTGTGTGTGTGTGTGTGTGTGTGTGTGTGTGTGTGTGTGTGTGTGTGTGTGTGTGTGTGTGTGTGTGGCTGTGTGTGTGTGTGTGTGTGTTGTGTGTTAGTGTGTGCTCTAATTACTTGTAATCAACCATCACAGTTAAATAATCACCCAGACCAATGTCATAATCTGTCCCACAATCACATCCTTATTGGACTCTGAACTCCTCACCCTCATGTGTCCATTGGTTGCCTCTGCATCTGTGGGCATCTCTTCCAAATGGCAAAACGTCACTTTGTGCCAAGCTTCAATGAGGAGCTTGAGGAACCTACCCATGCCGAAAGAAACACTACACAGATACAATCTGTATTCATGACTGGATTGGATTGGAATTGCCACGTTCTCCAATATTGGAGAGTGATCTACGGTAAGTGTATGTGTGTGACTGTGTGTGTGTGTGTTTGTGTTTCTATGTGTCTTGTGTGTCTATTGTACGTGTGTAAATCAGTGTAGAGCTTGAATGCGGTGGTGAATGAGCAGTAATACAGCTTCATTGTGATCCACACAATGGGGAATGATGTGGATTAGCCAATGGGAAGCATATTGTATTGAGGAGCTTATCAGCATCTTCTCATTATCTAATACAGTAAGTGGAGGGTAGCTAATTGTGTCGGTGCATGGTTTGACACAGAACAATGGTTTCCTATGTACCACTGTTCATCTGCTGAGGAGAAATGAGCGATAAAGGAAACATGGCATTGTCTGGGTTTATTGTAATGGTAAAATTCAGTTTTTGTTAATGTAAATGATTGTAAATGACTCTGGTTATTCTAGACAAGGCGGAGGTTTTGCATCCTTTAGTGTGATAAATACCAACACAAATGAAGGAGAACAAACAAAACAAAAGCAGGAAACAGACCATTGTGTTTGGCTGGCTGGAGGGGAGGGCTTATCTACTGTACAGTGTGTGTGCATGCTTAATGATCTATTCTGTGTGTGTGTTTGGTCATTCATACTTGCTAGACGAGGAAACTGGAAACATAGAAGGTAGGGCAAACACACTAACACAAACAATGATGGCGTGTATTGAAGCTATACAAATGACCTTTGACCCTAAGAAAGGATATGACATTAAATCAGGAACACTCATTTTGTTGGCGAGCGTCTCCCTTGGACAGTCTCCTTGGGTACGCGTAGCCCCCATCCTTCTCTCTCTCTCCCTTTCTTTCTTTTAAGGAGGAATGATGTGCCGGCCCATGGAGATAATAATGATAATGGTAGTCCTTTACAGGGCTATGTCATTTAGCCCATGAGTGGCAATCACAGATCTACCATTCTGAAGACCTTGACTATGTAGGGACTTGATTACTTTGACCTTGTCTGACCCCATGGCTGTACATTCAGAAGAAGAGAGATACAGACCCATAGAAGGAAAAGGTAAGCAGGGAACACACAGAATACAATGAGATACCAGCATACTGGCTGGCTCGCTAGCTAACGCTACGTGTATGATCTGTGTAGTAATGTTATTCATATCTCAGAGCCATTTGCATTGCTAGTTATAGCCTAATGTTAGCTAACTAGCTAACATTGAACCTAGCTAGTTGGTTAGCTTTAGGTACTTGTAGATTCATGCAGGGTAGTAACGTTATGAGTTGGGATTATGGTTTATTGTTTAGCTAGCTAGCTACATGTCTAAACAAAAGACGACACTGCAAGTAACCATTTCACAGTACCGTTTACACATTCTAACAAGCTAGAAATTAACCTAAAACACTGTTTAGAAAGTTGTGTGGTTTGCTAGATTGACATATACTATATATACATGTACAGTTGAAGTCGGAAGTTTACAAACACTAGCCAAATACATTTAAACTCCGTTTTTCACAATTCTTGACATTTAATCCTCGTAAATATTCCCTGTTTTAGGTTAGTTAGGATCACCACTTAAGAATGTGAAATGTCAGAATAATAGTAGAGAGAATGATTTATTTCAGCTTTATTTCTTTCATCACATTCCCAGTGGGTCAGAAGTTTACATGCACTCAATTAGTATTTGGTAGCATTGCCTTTAAATTGTTTAACCTGTTGACCCCTTCGAGATAGGATCCCGTTAACGGGATCATTTGACAAAATGATCGAAATTCAAAACAACAAAAAATCGAATAATTTCATTTTCTCAAACATACGACTATTTTACACCATTTTAAAGATACACTTCTCGTTAATGCAACCACATTGTCCGATTTCAAAAAGGCTTTACAGCGAAAGCAAAACATTACATTATGTTAGGACACCACCTAAACAAGAAAAGCCACATAGCCATTTTCCTAGCAAGGAGAGGCGTCACAAAAACCTGAAATACAGCTAAAATTAAGCACTAACCTTTGACGATCTTCATCAGATGACACTCATAGGACATCATGTTACACAATACATGTATGTTTTGTTCGATCAAGTTCATATTTATATCCAAAAACGGCATTTTACATTGGCGCGTGATGTTCAGAAAATGTTTAGCCTCCAAAACTTCCGGTGAATGAGCACAATGACCACACATATTACAGAAATACTCATCATAAACGTTGACAAATTATATAACAATTATTTAAAGAATTATAGATATACTACTTTTTAATGCAACCGCTGTGTCAGATTTCAAAATAACTTTACGGAGAAAGCACATTGTTCAATATTCTGAGTACATAGCTCAACCATCAATGCAAGCTATACAGTTAGCCACGAAGTCACGGTGTCAACAAAACTCTAAAATAGTGTTATAAATCTTTTCTTACCTTTGCTGATCTTCGGCGGAATGCACTCGCAGGATTCCCACTTCCACAAGAAATGTTCATTTGTTCGATGAAGTCCATAATTTATGTCCAAATACCTCCGTTTTGTTGGTGCGTCTAGAACACTATTCCAAAGGCACGAGACGGGGGTGCAAATAAATAGACGAAAAGCTCAAAAGTTCCATTACCGTTTGTAGAAACATGTCAAACGATGTTTACAATCAATCTTTAGGGTATTTTTTACGTAAAAATGCGATAATTTTCCAACCAGACAATAGCGTATTCAGTCCAGAAGAAAAAGAAGGAACGGCGCGCTCATGGGCTCGCGCATCACCAAGTGCCTTGTCCTCAGACAGGCCACTGATTGACTGAGCTCCTATATTCTGCCCAGTAACAGGAGAAGGATGAAAAAACTTTCTGAAGGCTGTTGACAGCCAGTGGAAGCCTTAGGAAGTGCAACATGACCCCTTAGACACTGGAGTTTCGATAGGGATTCAAAAGAAGAACTACAATTCTCAGATTTCCCACTTCCAGGTTGGATTTTTCTAAGGTTTTTGCCTGCCATATGAGTTCTGTTATACTCACAGACATCATTCAAACAGTTTTAGAAACTTCAGATTGTTTTCTATCCAAATCTACTAATAATATGCATATCCTACCTTCAGAATCTGAGTAGGAGGCAGTTTAATTTGGGCATGTTTTACATTTGAATGTGAAAACACTGCCCCCTATCCCCCTATGACCTTGGGTCAAACATTTCGGGTAGCCTTCCACAATCTTCCCACAATAAATTGGTTGAATTTTGGCCCATTCCTCCTGACAGAGCTGGTGTAACTGAGTCAGGTATGTAGGCCTCCTTGATCGCACACGCTTTTTCAGTTCTGCCCACAAATTTTCTATGGGATTGAGGTCAGGGCTTTGTGATGGCCACTCCACTACCTTGACTTTGTTGTCCTTAACCTCTTGGGGCTAGGTGGGACGCTAGCGTGCCACCCGTGGTGCACTCCATCAACAGCAGGTGCATTTCAAGAGCGGCAAATTTGAATCCAAATAAATGTCAAAATTCAAATTTTTCAAAAATACAACTATGTTACACCATTTGAAAGATAAACATCTCCTTAATCTAACCACGTTTTACGATTTCAAAAAGGTTTTACGGCGAAAGCATAAATTTAGAGTATGTTAGGACAGTACATTTACAAGAGTTGTGTGTAATGTTTTGTCAAGTCAAAGACAGGGTCACCAAAACCATAAAACCAGCTAAAATGATACACTAACCTTTTACAATCTCCATCAGATGACACTCCTAGGACATTATGTTAGACAATGCATGCATTTTTAGTTCTATCAAGTTCATATTTATATACAAAAACAGCGTTTTACTATGGCATTGATGTTGAGGAAATCGTTTCCCTCCAATAACCGGCAGTCAAGTCAGCGTCACAAATTAAATAATTAAAATTAGAAAACATTGGTAAAATATTATATTGTCATTTAAAGAATTATAGATTTACATCTTTTGAACGCAATCAACTTGCCAGATTTAAAAATAACCTTACTGGGAAATCACACTTTGCAATAATCTGAGCACTGTGCCCAGAAAAATAAGCGTTGCGATACAGACTAGACGTCATGTTGGGGAGATCTAAAATCGAAAATACTATGTAAATAATCCATTACCTTTGATTCTCTTCATCAGATGTCACTTCCAGGTATCACAGGTCCATAACGAATGTAGTTTTGTTCAAAAAAGCTCATCATTTATGTCCAAAAATCTCCGTCTCGTTAGCACATGATGTAAGCCAGCCGGACTTCTCGTCATGAACGAGGGGAAAAAATATATTTCCGTTCGTTCAAACATGTCAAACGTTGTATAGCATAAATCATTAGGGCCTTTTTTAACCAGAACATGAATAATATTCAAGGTGGACGAATGCATAGTCTTTTATAACGTATTGGAACGAGGGTACCCAACATGAAGTAGCGCGCCAGGTGTCTAATGGGACATCACCGTTCCATGGCTCTTGTTCGGTCAGATCTCCCTCCAGAAGACTCAAAACACTTTGTAAAGGCTGGTGACATCTAGTGGAAGCAATAGGAAGTGCCAAAATATTCCTAAACCCCTGTGTTTTTCAATGGGATAGGTTTAAAGTCAATACAACACATCAGGTATCCACTTCCTGTCAGAAAATGTCTCAGGGTTTTGCCTGCCAAATGAGTTCTGTTATACTCACAGACACCATTCAAACAGTTTTGGAAACTTTAGAGTGTTTTCTATCCATATATAATAAGTATATGCATATTCTAGTTACTGGGTAGGATTAGTAACCAGATTAAATCGGGTACATTTTTTTTATCCAGACGTGCAAATGCTGCCCCCTAGACCCAACAGGTTAAGCCATTTTGCCACAACTTTGGAAGTATGCTTGGGGCCATTATGCATTTGGAAGACCCATTTGCGACCAAGCTTTAACTTCCTGACTGATGTCTTGAGATGTTGCTTCAATATACCCACATCATTTTCCTCCCTCATGATGCCATCTATTTTGTGAAGTGCACCAGTCCCTCCTATAGCAAAGCACCCCCACAACATGATGCTGACACCACCATGCTTTATGGTTGGGATGGAGTTCTTCGGCTTGCAAGCCTCCATCTTTTTCCTCCAAACATAACGATGGTCATTATGGCCAAACAGTTCTATTTTTGCTTAATCAGACCAGAGGACATTTCTACAAAAAGTACGATCTTTGTCCCCATGTGCAGTTGCAAACCGTAGTCTGGCTTTTTATGGCAGTTTTGGAGCAGTGGCTTCTTCCTTGCTGAGCGGCCTTTCAGGTTATGTCGATATAGGACTCGTTTTACTGTGGATACAGATATTTTTGTACCTGTTTCCTCCAGCATCTTCACAAGGTCCTTTACTGTTGTTCTGGGATTGATTTGCACTTTTCGCACCAAAGTACGTTCATCTCTAGGAGACAGAATGCGTCTCCTTCCTGAGCGGTATGACGGCTGCGTGGTCCGATGGTGTTTATACTTGCGTTCTATTGTTTGTACAGATGAAGGTGGTACCTTCAGGCATTTGGAAATTGCTCCCAAGGATGACCCAGACTTGTGGAGGTCTACAATTTTTTTTCTGAGGTCTTGGTTGATTTCTTTTGATTTTCCCATGATGTCAAGCAAAGAGGCACTGAGTTTTAAGGTAGGGCCTTAAAATACATCCACAGGATGACCTCCAATTGACTCAAATGATGTCAATTAGCCTATCAGTAACGTCTAAGGCCATGACATCATTTTCTGGAATTTTCCAAGCTGTTTAAAGGCAAGTCAACTTAGTAAACTTCTGACCCACTGGAATTGTGATACAGTGAAATATAAGTGAAATAATCTGTCTGTAAGCAATTGTTGGAAAAATGACTTGTGTCATGCACAAAGCAGATGTCCTAACCGACTTGCCAAAACTATAGTTCGTTTACAAGAAATTTGTGGAGTGGTTGAAAAACAAGTTTTAATGACTCCAACCTGTGTATGTAAACTTCCGACTTTAACTGTAACTGTAATCCCTTGTTTGCAGTGGAATCAATGTCATATTGATCACTGAGTAATTATATAATCGTATTGGTATTTATGCCAGATGAAATTCATTTCCATACATTAATTTTCTTTCTAATAACTGTAGTTCATCTTAAGTAGTGTGCATGATCATATGAGCTGGTATAATAGAGGTAGACAGTCTTTGATAATATAAATACATTTCATACATAATAGCATTTCATTGGGAAAGGTTCCAAGTTCATCTTGTTTCTTTCACTGTGTTCTCATTGCATTAGATATAGTATGTTAATTCTGAAAAGAGCGGATAGCGGATAAATTATTTGAAGTCCAGCAATGAACTTCATTAGTCACAGGCATGCACACATGAACACAGACACACCCAAGTGCCCATACAGTAATAATGTGCATGTGTGAACACACATGTGAGCATGCAAAAACACCCACACACACACACACCCACCCACGCACGCACCCAGCCACCCACCCAGCCACCCACACACGCATGCAAACACACACACACATGCACACACACACAGGCACACACACACACACACACACACACACACACACACACACACACACACACACACACACACACACACACACACACACACACACACACACACACACACACACACAGCCCTTGGACATGTCTCATTAAATTCAGGTGAGCAGATTCATTAAAACGTTATTTAAATCCCTCAGGACTGTAATCTGCACCACTGGTGTGCCTGTCACACACACGCACGCACGCACGCACACACGCACAGACACACACAAACATACACACACAAGAAAACTGCATTGGAAGGAATGGTGTTGGAAGAATTTGCAGGTAAGCAGAAACATTGGTGTGACCTGTATACACAAGCACACCAACGGGGCAGTCACCGCAACTCTGGAATACACTACCGGTAATACAGTAGGAAACACCTCCACATCTGTCATACTCCAGTCTGTTTAATATCAATACAGTGCAATCTACCCCAAGGTTTGTTCTCTCCAATGCTTTACATTCAAACAAGAATTGTGAATGGTTCGTTTTTTTCTCAATTTGCAAAACCTTGGTTCCTCCAGACTCCCCCTTGTGTGTCTCAGAGTTGACCTTGTGTGTCCCTATCCCCTTCCTCCCCCACTCTCATACCCCCTTCCTACCCTCCCTTCCCAGCTCCTATACTCCTGCACTACCACAGACCTGACCTTCAGTGGGCCTGTAATTGGTGTACCAGGGGTACGCTTTGTTAGCCTCGTGTAATTTCTGCAATAACTTTACTGATTGCCTGACACTGTCCTACACTGTGAGCCGCTCCGCCATGCTACACTGAGGATAAATCAGAGAGGAACTTAGCTGGAGCTGAGAGGAGAGGTCACACACCATGGGGCTATCTAACGACTCAGTGGAATTTTGCCACATTCAATTCACTGAAAATGTAGTATGGTTTTGACTTTATAACAGAGAAGTAGATGGGGCTTTTACGTTCAATTCTATGTAGTGTTTGGCTCTTTTCTGTTTTTATCTCGTCGTTCTTGAACATCATGTAGAGATTTTCCAGCAGGGGTTTCTAAAGGTGACACACACCTCTACAATACATTGAATCCAACACTGAAAAACAGGAGTTGAAACCAATTCAAAGAGACTATGGTAAACGTCTTTAGTTCTCACGTTATGTTTATTTTTAACTTTTCTGAGAAAGAGTGTATGACCTCCCACTCAATGCTGGGGATTCTAAAGGTGTCACCACTGACAAAGCTGATATGTACATGTAGGAGTCACGTTTCACTTATTCTTCTTATTGAACATTTTCCCACCTATTTAAAAACAATAGGATAGAAACTGAAACGTGAGGCGTGGTTTGGTACAAGATTTCAGGGGGAAATCATGAAAGACATCATGAGATGTAGAGATAGTGAGCAAATGTTTTAGCATTTTTTACCACATTTGCTTTTTGACATTTACTGATGATGGATAATATTGTTAGGTCAAAATGTTTTTATGATTTCACGGGTGAAAGAGAATATAAAAATCAAAACATAATGTAAAACAGCATGTTCTCAGTCCACCCACCCAACACAGTGAACAGGCTCTGAACAGGATATGAGAAAGAGAGAAGGTGAGAAAAAAGAAAGAATGAGAAAGAGAGAAAAAAAAGGAAAAGGAAACCATCTCGGGTGCGTGCTGCGAGGCCCTCTCCTGACCTTCACCTGGGTGCCGAGGCAAATTGCATTAGAGAATGACATGTCATTCATCTGGGCTGTACTTGGAGGATCATTTAGCTAATTTAATGATTCATAAGTTTAACACCTCTTAATAATTTCATTTGGCCCCCTCGTGATTGAAATCGTGGCGAGTGAGCTGCGTGCGCGGCGCACGGAGGGAGGCAGATGAGATGAGCTTGGCTGTCTGTCTGGATGTTGGAGGGAGATAGAGGATGGAGGGAGAGCAAAAGAGAGAGAGAGGAGAAGAATCTCCCGGAGGATGGTAGATCAGTCTATTACCAGCCTGACCTTTTCCCTCCTCTGGATCCACCATTAGAGGGGAAATGTGAAAGTAAAGCATTGATTAACACAGTTATCCAGCCTGGTAGGAGAAAGACAAAGGAAAAATATGTTCATACATTAGGAAAATTCCCTGCATTATTAATGTAAGGATTTGTGTTAAGTGGAGAGCCATGGCGATCCTGTTTTATATGGGAAGTATAGTGAGAACTCACACTGGAAATAGAGAGGGGATTCAAATAGAAGAGGACTACTGTGATATTTACTTTAAACCGTGGAGGTAAAAGGCTGTTCATACCATTTGATGATTGCAAAAATGTCCTGAACTGTTTCAGGTTTAGGAAAGTAATGATCTTTGCCTTGATACCTTGATCTGCGTGTAAAGATGAACTACATGGCAATGCGGTGGGCCCTGACCTTCTATAAACACTGTGTTATTACAAATGACAGCCGAAATATTGTACATGAAACTCTCAGCAGTTTGCAAAGCTTTACAAAAAAATGTTTTCAATGAGTCAAGTTGCATACATGCAACTATTACATAAATGTAATGAATGAAACTGCATGGTCAGGAACTTGTATGAACATTGTGGGACTTTTTGATGTTTCACGTTCACATTTCACACCGTTTCTTATAATGGTGAATGTATTGTGACATCAGCTTGGAACAATCTGTACCGCAGAGTTGTGTAAGATCACCTAACTAGGCCACAGTGCTGGTAAAGAACATGAACATATTTAATAATATGGGTAATGGTGTCATCCACTGAAACTCATCACAAACTGTCGGTTTGAGGGCAGGTTGGCATTTATTGGGATGACTCATGTACTGGAGGCAGCTCTGCATAATCTGCTAGCCAGCACAGCCACAAAGTCATAAAATCTGTCATCAAACCTAACCTTAACTCTGACCACACTGATAACCTTATGCCTATCCCTAACCTTTTATGAAGACCCCAGCAAAAATGATTGTTTTCATGAATTTTTACAATATATAGCCAATTATGACTTTACTGCTGGCCCATGTAGTGGAAAACGCTCATCTCTGCCTCCAGGACAAGTTTTATCCCAATAAACGTCAACCTGCTGTTTGTGCAACCACTGAGGACCAACCATGGTTGCAAAGAGAACAGAACAGGCCAGGGTGTGATACAGGCTGATAGTCAGAGTGAGCTGACCACAGCACGTTGACTGATACCTCGTAGGAGGAGAGGAGAACACAGAGCTGAAGGTTGAGATGGTGGTGGTGGTGACACACACTCCACTGGTCGGTAATACACTCCTCCGGTCGGTAATACATTCCTCCGGTTGCAGTTATGGTTGCAGTTTCGGCTCAGCGCTCGTGTTTGTCTCAGATCTTCTACTCTCGGTTCCCAGGGGTTAGTGACTGTGTGATGGCCTACCATGAGGTTCACACTATCAGAGCCATATCAATACAGATTTCCTGGTCTGTTTTGACCTCTGGAATGAAAAAAGGGTTCTAGTATAATTGTCACTTGAGGGGACAGTGATTGCATGTGTAAAAATGGCTCCATTGTATGATGGGTAAAATAATGAGTGTGAACATTTCTTTTTAAGATAACTTTATATTATTTCATAAACTGTTTTACTGTGACACTTTGTGCATTAATAAGTACATGAAGTCAAATCCCATGCCAATAGCTATAACAGAGCCTATAATGGCTTCACGAAAACATGCTAAAAGGCACCTTGCAGGCCCTTGGCCCCAAACATTCAGATCACAATGTATTATATCAGCAGCAGTTGCAGATGAGTATAGGACAGAATCATGTACTGCACATAGTCTAATTCAGATTGAATTTAAATGGGATTTTTCCATTTCTCACCATACGTCTCACATCTCCTTACAAGCCCACCGAAGCCTATTAGCTTTGACCTTGTCTGTTTGCCATTGACTGTTCTCTCCATACCTCGTCGCCATCTCATTCTCGATGACCCCAAAGACACAAGGTCAAGACAGACCCACCTACATTCATCTCAGTCTCTTTACAGAGACCAGGAGCTTGGTGGTTCGTTGTGTTAACACGCGGGGCTGCCATAACAGTGGAGGACCTCCAGACAACCTTGGTGGGCCCAGCTCCAATCTACCCATCCAGGACGTGATGCTTATCTCCAGTTTAGCTGGGAAGAGAAGAGAGGACTCCAATTGTGTGGGCCCTATGTTGTCATGATGGACAAAGAGAGTCTATTAAGTTCATGATTTAAGGGTTTGCAAAGATGAGATGCTGAGATGCTATGTGTCAAAACAAACCAAGCCACAGCTGGCACCTGTGTGTGGCCACGTAGACGCACACATGCTCACATTCCATCTGTCAAGGCATCAGATATCCCTTTCACCATAAACATCTGCTTTATAGCAATGTATCTCTCTCTCACTCTCTCTCTCTTGTTCTCTCTCTTTCTCTTTCTCACTCACACACACATACAGTACGTGTATGATGCAGAGACAACATCATCTTTATATGATTCTCATAGCATACTGGCTTTTGGTTGCGTGTTGGAAGGTATGTGAAACAAACGAGACCAACAACCACACTTTAGCGTTTTCAACTTAAACTTTATGAAGCATTTAGCTCTGGATTACAGAACATGCAAGTCCAATTCACTTTGAAATCCACCCAAATGTTCTTTTTGTAGGGAGATCAAAAAGCACTGTAGCAATTTATTTGCAATAAACTTTCACTGGGTCCCACAGAAATGCAGCTCCGCGGACCTCCGACTATTCATCTTCAAAACAACCTGGCGTGTCTATGCTCATGCCCACAGAGGGAGGGAAGCACCAGAGGGGAAATGGCTGAGAACTCTGTAGTGGTTTTGGTGGGAGACCCTCGTGTAGATTGTGTATGCACTTAAAATGCATCTGTGAAACTCCAACCTATGTAAACGGCTCAAGAAAATAAACACGTCTTCTATTACAAATAAACGTTGGTATGGAATACAGACGCGGGGCCGCAGTCTTGGCTTTGGTGACTACCTGGGGAGAAAAATGAAGTACAATTTTTATAAATGGAGTTTTCTTGGAAGTCAGGGGAACTCAGGGGATTCTCACTTTGAGGGTCTTGGACATCAAGGGTGTGTCTGGCCTGTTTATTAAGGCAGGTTCCCAACAACCACAAAACCCTAGCCAAACACCCTTTACTCAACAGACCAAGCCCCCTAACTCAACAGGGTGCACCTGGAGGACATAGAACCCTGTGTTTAGCTCAGATGTATCTGTAGACCTTTTTTCAACACCTCCTCCATGGTGCATGTCGTTTCTCTCCCCCCTCAGAGTATGCCTAAGCAGGGCTGGAGAGCATGGCAGAGTTAAGCTCAACAGTGAAAAGCTACAGTGTTAGAGAGCACAAAGATGATAGACACACACAGACACAGACAACATTACAAACACGTATACACGCACTCCTTGTTGATTAGTGCTAATTGCTGTTTAGCTGGGATGATTATTGCTTCTGTTTAAGTGAGTGGTGTTGAAGTAGAAGCTTTTGCTGATTTGATGGCTGTTTATGGGTGTATATATCCAGGTCTGTGGTTGGCTGCAGCTTTGGCCAGTATTTAGCTACTCATTTCTGTTTTAATTGCTTCATCTCTTCCACCTGTACATGGAAGAAGAGATGGAAAGGTTTCTCCCCTCTCGCTGACGAACACAGCAGGCTTTGAGATGTCAGCCGGTCTACTTTAACGGGCCAGTGACAGCTTCCTCCTGTCACAACTCTGACTTCCTGTACAAACAGTGCCTCATTAAAATCACCACCCTGGTCTGTGGGCGGGTCTCCTGGTCCTCCCCTCCAATTAAGCGCAGTCAGGACTGTCGCCGTGACGACTCCCCACTTTGAGTTAAAAAGCAGGCGCTCTGGGAGCTAACGCCGTGTGTCAAAACATAATTATGATTTCACCCGATACCCCTGTCCAAAACTAGAGGGAGGGAAAGAGGGAGAGAGAGAGAGGAAGAAAGAGAGAAAGAGAGAGAGCAGAGAGAGAGCAGAGATAGGGCAAACTGGACTGGTGGGTGGAAGCAGTGGAGGGGATAATGAACTCGGAGGGATAATGAGAATATTAGACCAAAATGTGCATGTCGTTCCTCCCCCCTTCTCCCCGGGTTTGTCCTCCAAAATAACTACATTATTTATTCTGTGTACATCTGGCCAGGGCAAGGGTGTGTTTTCCACGTGTCTGTTGACGCTTCGCCTCTCCGCTCTCCGGGGCTTAGTCTAGCAGCAGGGGTTAGGGTCAAAGGTTAAGAAGTCACAGCCTAACGCTGTAAAGGATTCCAGGAGATGACAGAGCCTACACGTACCTATTCACCCTTGCACTCACAAATACAAATGCAGACAAACACACAGCGTATGCAGGTACTATACTCTGGTGTCATATGTGAATTCTAGGTCCTGTCGACCCCCAGATTGAGCGAGGGAGGAGAGGGAAGAGAGGGAGGGTGTGACGGGTCACAGATTACCCTGATATTAAATCCCCCCCCTCCTGTCTGCATCACGTAGTGGCCCAGTATGGTCTCACAGAGGTCCAGTGACCTACCCACCACTCACTGTGAGATCACCACTGCAGCTGGCACTCAGTCTGGCTTGGTGGATGTCAAGGATGGCGGTCTATGATGGCTTTCTAGGATGCCTGTATGTGTACCATCTTTAGGATAGTTGAAATGGTGAAATGTACCATTAGCACTCATTCTCAATAATGATTCACATCAGACTGGTACGCAAATATGTGTCAGTTGAGTTTCTCTGTCAGTCTGGAGGTTTGGTATCCTCATGAAACAAGGACACAGTCCCTTCCCTCCTTTCCTCCCTCCCCCTTCCCACAGTTTTGCCCTTCCCTTCCCCTACTCTCCTCTCCCTGGTTGGGGTGGTGATGGTGGAGGTGCTGGTGGTTTTCGACAGAAACAGACAGGTGTTCAGGTGTGTGATGTTCACACAGCGTGTGTTCATCACAGGGAGGAGACATGTTTGACAGGCCTGACTCCCGCCTGACTCCCGCCTGACTCCCAGGCCATGATTACATTATCTCTGTGTGTGGATCTGAAGGTCAGGGGAGAGAGCAGGCAAACATACAGGCAAACAATGATGCAAGGCTGGGGGTGTGGCAAAAACCTGAACATAAAACATGTCAGTAAAAATCCTATTTTGTGTTTATTTGCAAAAACATATTTTGGAGTTTGAGTTTCAGATGAGAATCTGGTCACCCTGTTTAAAGAATGAGTGGTTGTTGTTTTGACAAGGAAATGCAAAACAGCGTAAATTAATGGAAAAAAAGAAACTGAACGCACACACTCACACATGCTCACACACGTTTACCATGAGGTTTTTACCACTCACTCAAGTCACTGTAAGGTAATGATTTGACCTTCGAAGACAACATGACAAATATTTCATTTTGGGCACCAAATACTTTAGGGACACAACACACTCCTCTTGTGGAGGGATTGAGGAATGACCCTAACACCTTTACCCATTGACCCAGCACACCTCTAAATAAATGGGATTGAATCAAGATTCTTTGAATTTAATGTAAAAAATGGCCATGTAATGTTGAAATTCGGGAGGAGGACAAAATCAAGGTGATTGTTATCACTTTCACTGTATTGTTAGGCCCACCCCCCCCCCCCCTTCCACACACACACACACACACACACACACACACACACCTCTCCCTTTCTCCCACCCTCCCTCTCTCTTCTACTCTTCACCTGAAAGGCCGGGGCACTCCTCTGCCACTGCAGTGACATTAAATGTGACAAGGTTATCACTTCATACACTCACACCTAGCATATGATTTATGAGTGGGACTGTGTGGTGTGTGTGTGGTGTGTGTGAGGCCTCATCCTCCTTTAACAAAGGGTTCTCTCTGAATATGATTGCTGTATCTCTCTCTCTCTCTCTCTCTCTCTCTCTCTCTCTCTCTCTCTCTCTCTCTCTCTCTCTCTCTCTCTCTCTCTCTCTCCTCTCTCTCTCTCTCTCTCTCTCTCTCTCTCTCTCTCTCTCTCTCTCTCTCTCTCTCTCTCTCTCTCTCTCTCTCTCTCTCTCTCTCTCTCTCTCTCTCTCTCTCTCTCTCTCTCTCTCTCTCTCTCTCTCTCTCTCTCTCTCTCTCTCTCTCTCTCTCTCTCTCTCTCTCTCTCTCTCTCTCTCTCTCTCTCTCTCTCTCTCTCTCTCTCTCTCTCTCTCTCTCTCTCTCTCTGTCTGTCTCTGTGTGTGTCTCTGTGTGTGTCTCTGTGTGTGTCTCTGTCCTGCAGCCACTCCCCTGCTCTGTGGTGATACACTAACTCTACGGGGCATAAGGACAGGATAGGAGCAAAGCATTATCCATAATTAATACATGACTGAGTAATGAGTGATTATATTTGATCTTTTTACGTTTCAAACACGTTTGGCTTTTTAGCCACTTTAAAGGCAATTATGTAGTGCCTCAAACATGTACACTTCAAGTCGTTATGAGTTCATTAGTACTGAACTGGTAGGAACACAGCAGTAGTGAGAGGTGAGAGAGAGAGCAAGAGAGAGAGACAGAGAGATAAAGGGAGACAGAGATAAGGAGAGAGAGACAAAGGGAGAGAGAAAGCGATAAAGGGAGAGAGAGAGAGATAGATAAAGGGAGAGAGAGAGATAAAGGGAGAGATAAAAAGGTGAGATAAAGGCTGATAGATACAGAAAGAGAGAGAGAGAAAGAAAGAGAGAGAGAGAGACAGAGAAAGGGAAAGAGAGGAGAGCAAACTCAACCAAGCTTCTCCAAGGTTACTGACTGTGGCAGAGACAGTGGCATTCCGTGTTGCTGCCATCACTTCACCCCCTACTCCCCCACACTGCAGACCTCCCTGTGCCAACGTGAAGAGCCTTCAGAAGAACAAACCTCCACTCTACTGGCCAGTATCACGGTGAACTCTGGATAACTTCTCAGTCTAATATGGTTCCAAAGATATAAAGCGAGAGACTGAAACAAGGTTATTCCTTATATTTTTGTGCTGTTTCACCTCTACTTTACTGGGCAGTATGACAATGAAGTCTGCCTAGTAACAGCAGCACATTACTCATGTCTTTTCTGTTCACTTTGTCTAGAGACCTATGATACATTGTAGCATCACAGGGAGACAAGACAGAGAGAAACAACATTTTTCTACAATCTTCTGGCACTGCTGAACTGCCCCCCTTCAGCACCAACAACAGGGAGTATGTACCATGTTGGCCAGAAAATCTCTATCTGAACAGCAACAAACAATCAGTGCTGAAACCGGCCACATTAAGTCAATGGAGATGTCAGTGGTTTGAGCAGAGCCATACTGTGTACTTCCCTCAGGACTGCTGTTGGACTGAGAGGAGACTGAGAGGGGGACACATGGATAAATGGGCCCAGTGTGTGTAATGGAGAGGAGTGTGGCTGCGGGCCAGGCCTTTGAGTTAGCAGGCCTGGAAAGGAGTCCCGCACACACTGCCAACTGGGTCTGCCATGCAGAGAATGGCAGGGGGAGACCTCTGTGTGTGTGGGTGCGTGTGCGTGTGTGCGTGTGTGTGTGTGTGTGTGTGTGTGTGTGTGTGTGTGTGTGTGTGTGTGTGTGTGCGTGCATGTGCATGTGTGGGATTAGGGAACATCCTGTGAAGCATGCTTTAACTGAGGCCTCCTCCCTGATGTAAGCCCACAAAGGGAACGCAGCTTAGGACAGTTCAGAACATTGCCAGAGTCATCTCCAGGGTAGACATGGAGATTGCCTGTTCAAATTCCTTAGCAATAGTTATGTATGTTGAGAGGGTGCTCTTTGGTAGAGTATGGAGTACAATCCAATATATTTTAACCCCTTGCTTTTCAGAAAATAAGATATTGGAACACAGACGGTCACAGAGTATGTAAACCTACACACATACTGTAGACAAACACACACACACACACACACACACACACACACACACACACACACACACACACACACACACACACACACACACACACACACACACACACACACACACACACACACACACACACACACACACACACACACACACACACAGGGTTGGGGAGTAGCATATTACATGTAATCCATTAGATGTAACTGATTACAAAACATCTGTAACTGTAATGTTACCAGCAGAAATATTGTAATCAGATTACAGACACATTTGAAAAAGTAGATGATTACTTCGATGATTACTTTTAAATTCAGGAAGGATATTTGCAAAACAATACTTTATGAAACCTTTCTGTTTTCTCAATGTCATTCAAATCAGCTCTGAAAAGGCTCAAGTTTAAGTTTGTTCCGCCAAAGCGAGTCTAACCACAAGTTGTTGACCACTATGATGTCACCAAATTAGTTTGATGGATCGTGGGAAAAGAGCAGGAATGTAAGGCTCGGGCGTCGTGGGTGAGGAATCAAAACTCAGGAAGCAGCGAGCACAGGGTAGTGGCTTTTTAATGGGTCAAGAGGCAAACACACACAAGCCACCCCAAACAGCGAATAGCGCGCACACAAAACAAAGTGCCCCAAACACAGGGGAAAACACATGCGGCGCAAAACTAACGCACAAGCGTAAACACAAACAGGAATGACAATCCCGCACAATGAAAAGGCGGACCAGCTAATAATTATAGCCCCGCTAATCACCCCCACTACGAACAGGTGCAAACAATCACAAAAAGGGGGGAAAACAAAAAAGGGAATCAGTGGCAGCTAATAGGCCGGTGACGACAACCGCCGAGCGCCACCCGAGCAGGAGGGGGCGCCACCGTCGATGGGAATCGTGACAGTACCCCCCTCCTGACGCGCGGCTCCTGCAGCGCGCCGACACCGGCCTCGAGAACGACCTGGAGGGCGAGGCGCAGGGCGATCCGGACGGAGGCGATGGAAATCCCTCAACATGGATGGGTCCAAGACGTCCTCCGCCGGCACCCAGCACCTCTCCTCCGGACCGTACCCCTCCCAGTCTACGAGGTACTGCAGGCCCCTCACCCGGCGTCTCGAGTCCAGAATGGCCCGTATGCTGTACGCCGGGGACCCCCGATGTCCAGAGGGGGCGGAGGGACCTCCGGCACCTCATCTTCCTGCAGGGGACCAGCTACCACTGGCCTGAGGAGAGACACATGAAACGAGGGGTTAATGCGGTAATAGGAAGGGAGTTGTAACCAATAACACACCTCGTTTATCCTCCTCAGGACTTTAAAGGGCCCCACACACTGCGGCCCCAGCTTCCGGCAGGGCACGCGGAGGGGCAGGTTCCGGATCGAGAGCCAGACCCTGTCCCCCGGTATGAACACGGGTGCCTCACTGCGGTGGCGGTCAGCACTCCTCTTCTGCCATCCACTGGCCTCCTTCAGGGATTCCTGGATGGCTCTCCAGGTCTCCTTGGAGCACTGTACTCAGTCCTCCACCGCAGGAGCCTCGGTCTGGCTCTGGTGCCATGGTGCCAGGACCGGCTGGTAACCCAAAACACACTGAAAGGGTGACATGTTAGTAGAGGAGTGACGAAGTGAGTTCTGGGCTAACTTCGCCCAAGGAATGTACCTTGCCCACTCCCCTGGCCGGTCCTGGCAATACGACCTCAGAAACCTGCCCACCTCCTGGTTCACCCTCTCCTCCTGCCCATTACTCTCGGGGTGATAACCGGAGGTCAAACTGACCGAGACCCCCAGCCGCTCCATAAATGCTTTCCAGACCCTGGATGTGAACTGGGAACCTCGATCAGAGACAATGTCCTCCGGCACCCCGTAGTGCCGGAAGACGTGGGTAAATAGGGCCTCCGCAGTCTGCAGGGCCGTCTCCTCCCGGGCAACGGGAGGAGACGGCAGGACTTTGAAAACCGATCCACAACCCCCAGAATCGTAGTGTTCCCCTGAGACGGGGAAGATCTGTCAAGAAGTCTACAGACAGGTGCGACCATGGCCGTTGCGGAACGGGGAGGGGCTGTAACTTCCCTCTCGGGAGATGCCTAGGAGCCTTACTCTGGGTGCACACCGAACAGGAAGAGACATAGAACCTCACGTCCTTAGCCAAGGTGGGCCACCAGTACTTCCCCCTGAGACTCCGCACTGTCCTCGCCACACCAGCATGACCCGAAGTGGGTAGCGTGTGCGCCCACCGAATCAATTGATCACGAACACCGAGCGGCACGTACATGTGACCCACGGGACACTGTGAAGGCGCAGGTTCCAATACTAATGCCCGCTCGAAGTCCGCGTCCACCTCCCATACCACCGGTGCCACCAGCCTAGACGCTGGAGTTGGATCGATGGGCCGGTCCTCCGTGTCATAAAGACGGGACAGCGCGTCGGCCCTCGTGTTCAGGGAGCCTGGTCTATAGGAGATCGTAAACCTAAACCGGGCGAAGAACATGGCCCACCTTGCCTGATGCGGATTCAGTCTCCTAGCTGCCCGGATGTAGTCCAGATTTCGATGGTCGGTCCAGATGAGAAAGGGGTGCTTAGCCCCCTCAAGCCAGTGTCGCCACACCCTCAAGGCTTTTACCACTGCCAGCAACTACCTATCCCCCACATCATAGTTACGCTCTGCCGAACTGAGCTTCTTCGAAAAGAAAGCGAGGGGCGGAGTTTCAATGGCGTACCCGAGCGCTGTGATAGCACGGCACCCACCCCAGCCTCAGATGCGTCCACCTCCACTATGAATGCTAGAGACGGGTCTGGGTGCGCCAACACGGGTGCTTCGGTGAACAGCACCTTCAACTTCTTGAAGGTTCCGTCCGCCTCCGTCGACCACCGCAAACGCACCGGCCCCCCCTTCAGCAGTGAGGTAATGGGAGCCGCTACCTGGCCAAAACCCCGGATAAACCTCCGGTAGTAATTGGCAAAGTCTAAGAACCGCTGCACTTCCTTCACCGTGGTTGGAGTCGGCCAATTACGCACGGCCTTAACGCGGTCGCACTCCATCACCACCCCCGTGGTGGAAATGCGATAACCCAGGAAGGAAACGGCTCGTTTGGAAAACACACATTTCTCAGCCTTAACGTATAGGTCATGCTCCAGCAGTCTCCCAAGCACCTTGCATACCAGGGACACATGCGCGGAGCAGGTGGCGGAATATATCAGAATATCTTCGATATAGACAATCACGCCCTGCCCGTGCAGGTCCCTGAGAATCTCGCCTACAAAGGCTTGAAAGACGGCTGGAGCATTCTTCAAACCATACGGCATGACGAGGTACTCATAATGGCCCGATGTGGTACTAAATGCGGTTTTCCACTCGTCTCCATCCTTAAAATCAATTTTTTTGCCATTTTTCTCGTAGAAAAGCGATAATATTCCGACCGGGAATCTCCTTTTCGGCAAACAGAGGAAAAAATCACAAAGACGGGGGCGGCCAGGTCACGCGCCTAAGCCCGCAGTCCCTTGATCGGCCACTTGAGAAAGGCGATAATGTGTTTCAGCATGGGGCTGGTATGATGACATTCTGTTCTTTCCCGGGCTCTGAGCGCCCATGGACGACGTAGGAAGTGTCACGTTAGAGCAGAGATCCTTTGTAAAAGATAGAGATGGCAAAGAAGTTCCAGAAATGGTCAGACAGGCCACTTCCTGTAAAGGAATCTCTCAGGTTTTGACCTGCCATTTGAGTTCTGTTATACTCACAGACACCATTCAAACAGTTTTAGAAACTTTTGGGTGCTTTCTATCCATATATAATAAGTATATGCATATTCTAGTTACTGGGTAGGATCAGTAACCAGATTAAATCGGGTACGTTTTTTATCCAGCCGTGAAAATACTGCCCCCTAAACCCAACAGGTTAAAATAGCTTTTCGGTGAAAGCACATTTTGCAATATTCTCAGTAGATAGCCCAGCCATCACGGCTAGCCATTTAGACACCCACCAAGTTTAGCCCTGACCAAAGTCAGATTTACTATTACAAAAGTTTGATTACCTTTGTTGTCTTCGTCAGAATGCACTCCCAGGACTGCTACTTCAATAACAACTTGTCAGACAGGCCACTTCCTGTTCAGAATCTTCTCAGGTTTTTGCCTGCCATATGAGTTCTGTTATACTCACAGACACCATTCAAACAGTTTTAGAAACTTTAGGGTGTTTTCTATCCAAAGCCAATAATTATATGCATTTTCTAGTTACTGGGCAGGAGTAGTAACCAGATTAAATCGGGTACGTTTTCTATCCGGCCGTGTCAATACTGCCCCCTAGCCCTAACAGGTTAATACACACCAGGTTATACGCGCTCCTGAGATCCAGTTTTGTGAAGAATTTTGCTCCATGAAATGATTCCACCGCCGTAGCGATGAGAGGTAGCGGGTAACTAAACCCCACCGTGATAGCATTTAGACCTCTGTAATCAATGCACGGACGCAGACCTCCCTCCTTTTTCTTCACAAAAAAGAAACTCGAGGAGGCGGGTGAAATGGAGGGCCGAATGTACCCCTGTCCTAGAGATTCCGTGACATATGTCTTCATAGCCACCGTCTCCTCCTGTGACAAGGGGTACACGTGACTCTTGGGAAGCGCAGCATTAACCTGGAGATCTATCGCACAATCCCCCTGTCGATGAGGTGGTAATTTGGTCGCCCTCTTTTTACAGAAAGCGATCGCCAAGTCAGTGTTTTCAGGGGAATGCGCACGGTGGACACCTGGTCTGGACTCTCCACCGACGTGGCACCTATGGAAACTCCTAGACACCTCCCTGAACACTCCTCTGACCACCCATGGAGAACCCCCTGTTTCCACGAAATCCGGGGATTGTGATCAGCCAGCCAGGGGACCCCCAGCACCACCGGAAATCAATAAGAAAAAAACGAATCTGTTCCTTATGATTCCCCTGCGTTACCATGTCCAGTGGAACCGTAGACTCCCTGACTAGCCCTGACCCTAATGGTCGGCTATCTAGGGAGTGCACGGGGAAGGGGGAATCTATGGGCACTCGTGGAATGCCCAGCTTAATGGCAAGTCCGCAATCCATAAAGTTCCCAGCTGCGCCTGAATCGACTAGCGCCCTATGCTGGGAAGAGGGGAAAAAAATCTGAAAACAAAATTAGTAAGAACACGTGACCAACAGGGGGTTCTGGGTGAATTTGGTGCTGACTCACCTGGGGTGACCGAGAAGTATTCTGCCTGCCCAGACTGACTCCTCCAGCACCGGTAGGCCGTGTGTCCTCTCCGACCACAGCTGGTGCAGGAGGAGCCACCTCCTCCGGTGCCCCTTGGCACAGCCCCCCCCCCCCCACACCTCCATAGGAGTAGGGGCGGGGGTGCACGAAGGTGGACCGGACAGGACCCTTTCTGAACACCCGCGGGCAGCCAGCAGATTGTCCAGACGGATGGACATATCTATGAGCTCATCAAGGGACAGAGCGGTGTCCCGACAGGCTAGCTCCCTGCGGACGTCCGCCCAGAGACTACACCGGTAATGGTCTATAAAGGCCCTGTCGTTCCACCCCGCCCCAGCAGCCAAGGTCCTGAACTCCAGCGCGAAGTCCTGCGCGCTCCTCGTCTCCTGCCTGAGGTGGAACAGCCGCTCACCCGCCGCTCTTCCTTCCGGAGGGTGGTCGAACACGGCCCGAAAGCGGCGGGTGAACTCTGGGTAGTGGTCCCTCGCTGAGTCTGGACCATTCCAGACAGCATTGGCCCACTCCAGAGCTCAGCCCGTCAGGCAGGAAACGAGGGCACTCACGCTCTCCTCTCCTGAGGGAGCAGGTCTGACAGTGGCCAGGTACAGCTCGAGCTGGAGCAGAAATCCCTGGCACCCAGCCGCCGCTCCATCATACTCCCTCGGGAGCGCCAGACGAAGCGCGCTAGAGCCAGACGCAGTGGGAGGCGGAGGTGGCTGCGTCGGAGGAGCCGGAGGTGGAGAGAGGAGACAACTCCTCTCCCATCGGTCCATCCTCTCCATCATCTGATCCATCGCGGATCCAATTCGGTGAAGGACAGTAGTATGGTGGAGCACGCGTTCCTCCATCGAGGGAAGGGGGTTGGCCGCTGCTCCTGCTGACTCCATAGTATTGTGGTGCGGGATTCTGTAAGGCTTGGGCGTCGTGGGTGAGGAATCAAAACGCAGGAAGCAGCGAGCACAGGGTAGTGGCTTTTTAATGGGTCAAGAGGCGAACACACACAAGCCACCCCAAACAGCGAATAGCGCGCACACAAAACAAAGTGCCCCAAACACAGGGGAAAACACATGCGGCGCAAAACTAACGCACAAGCGTAAACACAAACAGGAATGACAATCCCGCACAATGAGAAGGCGGACCAGCTTATAATTCTAGCCGCGCTAATCATCCCCACTACGAACAGGTGCAAACAATCACAAAAAGGGGGAAAACAAAAAAAGGGAATCAGTGGCAGCTAATAGGCCGGTGACGACAACCGCCGAGCGCCACCCGAGCAGGAGGGGGCGCCACCGTCGGTGGGAATCGTGACAAGGAATAGGTTGTGTAGGCTACAGTGCAACTACTGTATGTCAATTATTTGCAGCTTACGGATTGTGGTTGTTGTGGATGGCTGTTCACAAATGTATAGGTGTATTTTACCGAAGTAATGGTTTATTTGAAGAAGTGTAGCCTAAACTGCCTATCAATCATTATTAAAGTGACCCGTGGATAGCCTGTGCAACAGCTGCAAAGTGCGGATCCCAGCCTATGGAATAAAAGTTTAAGGGAGTTCCTCCCTTGTAAACTCCTCCTTGGTATTGTGTTCCACATATACTGTCAAAAACCAGTTTAATTTAAAAAGACCACATGTAGGGCTTTTATTGTTCAATATAATTTCTGCTGATTCAAAAAATCTGGTCTAATGGACATATGCTTAAACTCGCGCACTTTTGATAGACTTCAACAGCCGCAAATTATCCAATATCAATGTGTCACCCATAGAGATCCAATTAAATTAATTAAAGATGTACTCTCAAACTTTTGCATAATTTCAGTAGTTCAGTAGCCAGTAGTTTTGAATGTGGTGCTCACGAGCCAAATCGGGTCTCCGTTTTTTGGTGTACTAAGTCATCCAACTGTGTACTACGTCATCTAATTCATGTGATATGTAAAATCAAAATCAAATCAAATTTATTTGTCACATACACATGGTTAGCAGGTGTTAATGCAAGTGTAGAGAAATGCTTGTGCTTCTAGTTCCGATCATGCAGTAATATCTAACAAGTAATCTACCAATTCCACAACAACTACCTTGTACACACAAGTGTAAAGGAATGAATACGAATATGTACATAAAAATATATAAATGAGTGATGGCCGAACGGCATAGGCAAGATGTAATAGATGGTATGGAGTACAGTATATACATATGAGACGAGTATTGTAGGGTATGAAAACATACAAAGCAGCATTGTTTAAGGTGGCTAGTGATACATTACATCAGGATGGCATAGAGTACAGTATATACATATGAGATGAGTAATGTAGGTTATGAAAACATTATATAAAGTGGCATTGTTTAAAGTGGCTAGTGATACATCTAATACATCAAGATGGCAAGATGCAGTAGATGGTATAGCGTACAGTATATACATATGAGATGAATAATGTAGGTTATATAAACATTATCTAATATAAATAATATAAAGTGGCAAGTGATACATTGATTACATCAATTTCTCCATTACTAAAGTGGCTTGAGTTGAGTCAGTATGTTGGCAGCAGCCACTCAATGTTAGTGATGGCTGTTTAACAGTCTGATGGCCTTGAGATAGAAGCTGTTTTTCAGTCTCTCGGTTCCAGCTTTGATGCACCTGTACTGACCTCGCCTTCTGGATGTTAGCGAGGTGAACAGGCAGTGGCTCGGGTGGTTGCTGTCCTTGATGATCTTTTTGGCCTTCCTGTGACATCGGGTGGTGTAGGTGTCCTGGAGGGCAGGTAGTTTGCACCCGGTGATGCGTTGTGCAGACCTCACTACCCTCTGGAGAGCCTTCCGGTTATGGGCGGAGCAGCTGCCGTACCAGGCGGTGATACAGCCCGACAGGATGCTCTCGATTGTGCATCTGTAAAAGTTTGTGAGTGTTTTTGGTGACAAGCCGAATTTCTTCAGCCTCCTGAGGTTGAAGAGGCGCTGCTGCGCCTTCTTCACCACACTGTCTGTGTGGGTGGACCATTTCAGTTTGTCCGTGATGTGTACACCGAGGAACTTAAAATTCTCCACCCTCTCCACTACTGTCCCATCGATGTAGGGGGCTGCTCCCTCTGCTGTTTCCTGAAGTCCATGATCATCTCTTTTGTTTTGTTGACATTGAGTGCGAGGTTATTTTCCTGACACCACACTCCGAGTGCCCTCCCTGTAGGCCGTCTCGTCGTTGTTGGTAATCAAGCCTACCACTGTAATGTCGTCTGCAAACTTGATGATTGAGTTGGATGCGTGCATGGCCACACAGTCATGGGTGAACAGGGAGTACAGGAGAGGGCTGAGAACACACCCTTGTGGGGACCCAGTGTTGAGGATCAGCTGGGTGGAGATGTTGTTACCTACCCTCACCACCTGGGGGCGGCCCGTCAGGAAGTCCAGGAACCAGTTGCACAGGGCGGGGTCGAGACCCAGGGTCTCGAGCTTAATGACGAGTTTGGAGGGTACTATGGTGTTAAATGCTGAGCTGTAATCGATGAACAGCATTCTTACATAGGTATTCCTCTTGTCCAGATGGGTTAGGGCAGTGTGCAGTGTGATGGCGATTGCGTCGTTTGTGGACCTATTGGGTCGGTAAGCAAATTGGAGTGGGTCTAGGGTGTCAGGTAGGGTGGAGGTGATATGGTCCTTGACTAGTCTCTCATAGCACTTCATGATGACAGAAGTCAGTGCTACAGGGCGGTAGTCATTTAGCTCAGTTACCTTAGCTTTCTTGGGAACAGGAACAATGGTGGCCCTCTTGAAGCATGTGGGGACAACAGACTGGGATAAGGATTGATTGAATATGTCTGTAAACACACCAGCCAGCTGGTCTGCGCATGCTCTGAGGACGCGGCCGGGGATGCCGTCTGGGCCTGCAGCCTTGCGAGGGTTAACACGTTTAAATGTTTTACTCACGTTGGCTGCAGTGAAGGAGAGCCCGCAGGTTTTGGTAGCGGGCCGTGTTAGTGGCACTGTATTGTCCTCAAAGCGAGCAAAAAAGTTGTTTAGTCTGTCTGCAAGCAAGACATCGTGATCCCAAATGTTATGAATTTGTTGTGCTTTAGATCCGGGAGTTCATCTTTAAGTATTCTAATTCCTAATTCTATGGTCTCACCAAGAAAAACATAAACAATAGGCCTATAGAAAATGCAGCATGTTAGATTAATTTAGCAAATTTTTGGTAGTGCTCAAAGCATGCCATTCCATAAGAGTAACATTTCTTTTGCAACCATGTTTTGAAGCAATGAGTCCAATCAGTCATCCATGACAAAAACAAACAACAGAGTAGGCTATTAAGTCCTTCATTTTTAGGTTATACTCAGGTAAAACAATAAGACTAATGTATATTTCCATATTTCCAAATCTTATTCTTGAAGAGCAAGGGATATATCATTAATTGGAATGACTGGAAATCTGACAGACTTTGGTTATTAATGTAAATATATAACCTAATCGTTTTATTATCTGCAGTAAAGTAGAAAGCAAGGGGTTAGAATCCTGCATAACCCATAAAGTAAAATACAACATACATTTACTGCCAGCTATGTAAATTCTAACATTAATTTATCTTGCAATAGATCGTTCAATTGTTAATATACATTTTTGTCTTCTGCTAATTCCTCTTAAGGTGAAAGTAATCTAAAAGTATCTGAAAGTAATCATATTACATTACTGAGTTTGGGTAATCCAGAAGTTACGTTACTGATTCCAATTTTGGACAGGTAACAAGTAACTGTAAAGGAATACAATTAGAAAGTAACTTACCCAATCCTGCACACACACACACACACACACACACACACACACACACACACACACACACACACACACACACACACACACACACACACACACACACACACACACACACACACACACACACACACACACACACACACACACACACACACACACACACACACACACACTAATTGCTGTAAGTGAGTGAGTGTTTGGAGCGGGTGGACAGGTCTGGCTGAGTGGACGGTTTCACGCGTTCATGCACTGCTGCTGCTGCAGCATAATGAGGTGTGACGCATCAGACTAAGTGGCTAATGGGGTGTGAAGTCATTAGAACAGTGCCTCTATCCCTCCCTCTATCTTTTTATCGCTATCCCTCTCTCTCTATACAACTCTCTCTCATTTAACTCTCTCCATCCCGCCTCCCCTTCTTTTTCTCCTCCTCCACCATTTTACTCACTTTCTCTCCTTCTCCACCCTTTGCCCTATCCTCCAATCCATTTTCCTGGTTGTCTTTTTCCCACTCTTCCTTCTCTTTCACTTCTTATCCTCTCTACACCTCTTTCAGCCCTTTTCTCACACTTCTTCTTTTCTATAACCCTTCAATATCACCTCAATGTTTCTCTTCCCCCCTCTCTTCCCTGGCCAACTCTCTCTGGGGCTATGAGTTGTGTGGTGAGTTCCTCTGTGTGGTCTGACAGAGAGCCAATAGCTCTTTTACAAGCTCAATTAATACACATATTGTGGATTGCCCCTCAGCCCTCAGAACAATGGTGTGGAGGATGGACATAGAACATCCATTGGGGTAAATCTGAACAGTCCCATACCAGTGTTAACATGTGTGTCAACTATTTTGAGGGGATTCCTGCTGTCGTTAAATGAGAGGCGTGTGAGTGACGGGTATTGATGTGTCTGACCCTCTTGTCTCACCACGCCCACTCATTCACGCACGCCCACTCACACACACACACACACACACACACACACACACACACACACACACACACACACACACACACACACACACACACACACACACACACACACACACACACACACACACACACACACACACACACACACACACACACACACACACACACACACACACACACACACACACACACACACACACACACACAAAACCAGCTGTCCCTTGGGGGATCAGACCCGCTTGTATACATCTTTAAGAACAGAGAGCACATTTTAGAGATGGGATATTGTGAAAGCAGATCTCTCCCTTCATCTGTCACTCCTTTTCTCTCTCTCTTCTTTTTTTCCATCTTCTGTTCTCTGAACAAGAGCAGGACACAGTAAGGCACAGACCAGTCATCACTTTGTGTCCTCTGTCCCATTGTGAGCTGCACACCAAAGCTGGTATGAAATTACTAAGACCAAGACTGCTGTCCTGCAACAGGTGGACTTTAATAAGGGTTGGTACATGTCATTCTGTATGGGTTAGCCACAAAAATAATAATTCAAGATATTCTTTTAATAAATATTTAAGCAATAAGGCCCAAGGAGGTGTGGTTACATCGTGCCTATGAACAGCCCTTAACCGTGGTATATTGGCCATAAACCACAAACCCTTGAGGTGCCTCATTGATTAATTATAAACCGGTTACCAATGTAATTAGACCAGTAAATAGTATTTTTTTGTCATACCCATATACCACAGCTTTCAGACAATCAGCTTTCAGGGCTCGAACCACCCGGTTTATAATTAATCAATAAGGCCCGAGGGGGTGTGGTATATTGGCAATATACCACAGCTAAGGGTTGTTCTTAAGCACGATGCAACACGGAGTGCCTGGATACAGCCCTTAGCCGTGGTATATTGGCAATATACCACAAACCCCTGAGGTGCCTTATTGCTATTATAAACTAGTTACCAACGTAATTAGAGCAGTAAAAATACATGTTTTGTCATACCAGTGGTATACGGTCTGATATAGCACAGCTTTCAGCCAATCAGCATTCTGGGCTGGACCCACCCAGTTTATAATATGTGTTATACCATGGCATTGTTGAATACTTGTTTCTTGTTTCTAATTGGCATTAAGGGCATTTTAGAGCATGCATTATTTCCATATATTTGCATGGTATAATTTAATGGCCATATCTTCTATGTTTGAGCTGCTTTTAAAAGCAAAAGTCGAATTGAAAGCATTATTGGCATTGTTGAATTTGATTTTCATAATGGCAAGCGGGGACTCATGGTTTGGTTAGCTAAACTAGCAAGTCTGTTTGGTTACCACGGTAACTAATGTAGCACTCTAGTAAACCTGCTTGCTACTTCAGTGGATGTTGAACACATTTCTAGCTGCAAACGTGTTAAATTGTTAAATTGTAGCCATGATATAAAAGGGACAATCAACTCAGGGCTCTATGCGTTCTCTGGAAAATAATGCAACTCTGTGGAAGGTCAGTTCCACTCCGCTAACACGTTGTGGACCACACCTTCCACGTCATTCACTATTTTCCATAGAACGCCTAGTTGATTATCCTTTACATATCAACATGTAAATATTAAGTCATAAGTAAATAAGGAAATTCATTTGATTTAAATTATTTGTGTCATTTTACTCTGGAAACTAATATTTGAGCCTAAGTTTATATCATGGATCATAATGTGTTATGTAATATTTAGACAAACGACACTGAATTATAGCAAATGTTTGTGACATATTTTTCACTAATACCACAATAAACATTCTTGGATTACTAGAAAGCTTGTTGTATGACAACATAATACCCCCTTATTATTGAATAAAAAATACTATTCTAAGAAAATCTGATACTCAGAAATGTGAAAATCTCATTAGGAATTTATTCAAGATGCCAAATAGAACAACAAAAGCTAAGACACATGAGAAAACTAAACTTGTGTGACTCCATCATATCTATAGAATGAAACAAAAAGATCCACTCTGGAGCTCTACCACATCTGTATGCCTACACTGCACAGCTGCATCCACAACCAATCTATGAGTGACAGGGCCTAACTGAGGTACAAGGAGAAGCTTACCTCGACCCCACAGATATTCTTTGAAAGGGAGTGGTGTTAGGGATGGGGGAGGTTGTGTGTCTGTGAGGTCCTAAGAGATGTTCTGAGCAGTGGAGAGGCCCTCTACTGCTTGAGTACGGGAAAAACAGCTGTGTGAGTAAGGGAAAGGGGAAGAGGGTGGTTAAGAGGGGGTTAACACGGTATGCCCGACACACATATACATGCCCACACACACATAAACACATTAGAGGATCTGTCAGCACCTGGACATGGACCCCTGTTGAAGCTCACAGACAGCTGAGCAGTCCACTGTGCACCCTCTGTGTACCCTACCCCCCCCCCCCCAAACTCCTTAGGCACTAGTGACAAGGGGCAGGGGCAGGCGAGCAGGACTAGTTGGGGGGGGGGCTGTGAGAGGGGGTCAGAATCCAGCTGAACATAGAGGGGTAGATGGAGAAGGAGAGGAGAGCACTCACAGATGGTCCAGACAGAACGATAGCACCAGGAGAGGGGACTCGACCGTCACCCTGTCCACAGAGAGCCTGCCGAAGGTGGGCAGAGCCTGGATATAATGCTAGTCCCTGGCTATCGAGAAAGGCAGAGATAGGCTACGTTGGTTTACAACAAAAGTGGCATTGTAAAGAAAGAGCTTCTCAATGTGGTTCCGATAAATGTGTTTTGCAAGCAAATTCGGAGAATACCTTTGCATACCTTTATACTGTAGTTCTCAATGACAAACACGATGCTTGTACCTCTCAATACCATTATCACTGGGAAATATACAGAGCTGTATCACGCATGCAGTTTAGCCACTCCAGAGCCTGTTAAAGCCTGTCCTCCTCAGGTTTCTGTTTCCTCTCTGTGTGTCTCAAGCCTGCAGCCTGCAGCCGTGGTGCGGTACGCTACATACCCCTGTGTAATTTCATTAACCTTTAGACAGCTAAGTGTGCATGTTCAGATCCTCCCAGTGGACCCTGAACACCGAGTCCTCCCACACATCTGCTGAGGGTTACAGCCCAGTGCTGTGTAAACGTTTACCTGTGTTTTGCGTGTGTGTGTGTGTGTGTGTGTGTGTGTGTGTGTGTGTGTGTGTGTGTGTGTGTGTGTGTGTGTGTGTGTGTGTGTATGGGGGGGGGTATCTGTGTGTGTGTGTGTGTGTGTGTGTGTAAAAGAGAGAGAAAGAGACAGACAAAGAGAGAGACAGAGATTTCACCTGCTGGGACAGCTCTGTCCTTGCTCCGGCAGTACACAAACACATATAGCCACAGTCTAAATATGGGGGGGTAGAGGAGGTTTGAAGCAGGGAGACGTCTATCATCTTGAGATGCCCATTGCCTCGCTTCTGTGTGCATCACTTCACTTGACCTTATTACTCTACAAACCAACATCTCCAGACAGCAGATCTGTCTCTAGCCTTGGGAACCCTCCCTATCAGTATATCTCACAAGGAGGTGTGTGTGTATGCATGTGCGTGTGTGCGCGTATGCATGCATGCATACGCACATGTGCGTGTGTGAGGTGTGGGGAGACTAGGAACACAGTGAAACACCATATCCCCCTGGTATGGGCCCAGGCTGCCCTTAGGCACTGATCCAGGTTAACTTTCACATTCTATCATATAACAGTGTGGTCAGGCAGTGAGATAAGAAAATCTGATCCTGAACCAGTGCATTGCGATAGCCTCTCCCTGGAGCCTCTCTTCTCCCCTCCGAGAGATAACGCTGACAGGCTGGGAGTTGGAGCACTCAGAGTTTGACGGGTCTGGTTGGAGGTATCGACATTTTAATGCTGCTGACTACTCTTAAGATCTCCCCACTGCCCCCCATAGATCCCAGGGTAGTTGTTTTTTAGGTTATAGCTCACCCCATAGACATACCCTCCTCACCCACTATGGTTAACCCATAATAACAAGTAGAAGGGGTCGGACATGGGAATGTATGAACTAGCATTGCCTCTTCACAGAGTGCCTATTGATTACAGCTAGCAGGCAAATCCCCAATCAAGTGCTGGTATGCAAAATGTTCCTCTTAGAAGTACATGTCTCAGAAAATCTAAATCTTAAAATCCCCAAAATTAAGTGTGTCCTATATTAAGCCAATTAGCATTTGAGTCTCAAGTTGTTCATTTGGAGAGGCATGCTTCTCAATTGGCTGTGTATGTACAGTGTATGTGTTCAAGCATGTAAGAGCAGGATTGTCATGCATGTATGTCAGTGTGTGTCGTTGGAAGCTAATCAGAACAATAAATCAGCTAATGCTAAAGGAAACAGTCATATAGAAAGGGAAATCACCTCCGAGCAGGTTGTTCTCTGCACTGAAGTCCAACTCCACAGACAAACTCACTCCTTGCTCATTTGGTGGTGGCTCATTTTCACTGCCATCAGCGCCTTCAGTGAGACATTTGATAATGACACACTTCTTAATCATCAGGTCATCATGCGGATTCCGGTAAGAACAAAAATTGTTCATTATTTATAGTCTCTACAAAACCCTGAATTTCCATAATGTTTACCACAGAACTCTCCTTTCTCTCTCTTATCATTTTTGTTGGTCACTTGCTCACACCCACCCACATCCTCTCAACCCCATACCCTGCTTGTGTCCCTTCTCTAATCTAGGCTTCAGTCTTACCTCCAAAAAGTGAAAGAAAGAACTGTGGGAGGTTAAAAGTCATACATGGCAGGAAACTGATATTTTTTTTAACTAGGCAAGTCAGCTAAGAGCACATTCTTATTTACAATGACAGCCTAGGAACAGTGGGTTAACTGCCTCGTTCAGGGGCAGAACAACAGATTTTGACCTTGTCAGCTCGGGGATTCGATCTAGCAACCTTTTGGTTACTGGCCCTACACTCTAACCACTAGGCTACCTGCCGCCCCGTATCAAGTCATCTCTAATAGAATGTTTCTTTGAGATAGCTTTATCTCTTATGAGCTCTGCACATTAGGTTTTCAGCCTTCCTGCAGAGATCTGGAGGTTCTAAGACAAGGGTTGAGCCGTGTTTCAATATTTTACTTCACAAATGTAGATAATGTTTCCTTTTATCAGACATACAGCTGTGGAATTCCTATAAGCCAACCCCATATGTGCCTGGAAACCTGACATAAGCACAAAAATGTAAGTGCAAAACAAAACAAATGAGCATTTCCAGCTCAGTGCACTGCAGTCCATTGGGTAAATCCTACTCGTTTGGCTTACATGTTATGTTCCACTTTCGTTTTTTTAGACATGTTGAGTGACAGAGCATGGTCTGTGGTGTGGTCTTTGAGTACCTCCAAAGTACATACAGTCCTATAAATAATGACATTCGTGTTATCTTAAAGTTCTCTGGGTCTCTGGACCATCGCACAGTGTCCAGTCATCATAGTAAACATAGTATAAAGCCTATTGATATAAAGGTTGCATTGCTGAATAGTGATGCAAGACTGAGTCACACTATGTGAGGATGTCAGAGAGATTTGCTCCTCCCTAACCACTGACTCACCCTAACCTCTAACCTTTCTGGACAGAGTTCTTGACTTCCCCTTACTGGGGGTAGCATGCATCTCAGATCTGAATACATCTGAGGGACAGACTGTATAGTGAAATAAAATGACAGACACTTGAACACTGCCTTGTCTCCTTGAAAGCTGCCTTGTTAGATTACTGTTAGATATTACTGCACTGTCGGAACTAGAAGCACAAGCATTTCGCTACACTCGCAATAACATCTGCTAACCATGTGTATGTGCCCAATACAGTTTGATTTGATTTATTTGCTGCTCATTCTTTTAAATGCTATGTAGGTATTCTATGTTTGCCCTCTTGAATACATATTCATTTTGACATGCAGAGCAGGGACGATATCGGATAGATTATTTATGCATCAAAAAGAGAGAGAAAAAAACAATGAGATTCTAATGGAAATCCTCATCACTCCAAGTGGATTTCGTAGCTTTCCCAATGCCTCTAACAGCATCCAAGAAAATGGAATGCACATTTAATTTGCTGCCGGCGCAGGAGTGATCCATGTGTAATTAGATCAATATTCACATTTGACTATTTAGCTTTTAATATGAAAAGATTAGAGGTGCCCCCAGAAGGATTAGGCGTTCATTTAAGGACTGGCGGTGTGTGGCCACTACCCCTGAAAGGATTAAAGAAACTAATTAAGCACAATTTGCATCTTGAGCTAATTGGGTGTACACACTTAGAGAGAGAAGGAGGGATCAGGAGGTTCAAGGGGTTTTCTCTCCAATCAGATTTATCCCACTCTCCCAGCACTCTGACAGAACACATTGGAACCCATTTGCATATTCTGGTTGTAATTTGCCAGAGAGATGCTTTCTATTAGCATGGCAAATGGCATCCAGTAGAGATAGAGGATTGGATAGAGAAAACGAAGCAGAGGAGAGAAAAGAATTAGAGAACAGAGAAGAAGAGATGGGGTAAAGCAGAGGAATAAAAATAAATAAAGCACATGAAAGGAAAGAGGAGATCGGGATATGGAAGAGAAAATGGGAGGATAAGCGGGGCCGGTGCTGAACCCTGTCTGGTCATCTGTAAACAGACACTGCTGTGGACCAGGTGTGTGACCATATGTACAACACTGCTGCGGTGCACCCTGATACAGAAAGAGGAGGCCACTCCGTGGCCGCGCCAACCAGCCAAGCGACAGTAAACAATGGAGTAAGACATCAGAACAATAAGGTGCTGGTGCCAAAAACAGGTAGCAATTACTGATGCACATATTATAGGCCTTATGGACTCCTTCTATTCAATACCGTAATGTTTCTATCCCATACTGTAATGTTCACGTCAGACACATAGCAGCTGCTGCATGGACTGTTTGGAAAGATGTGCCAATCAGTGGAGGCTGGTGGGAGGAGCACTAGGAGGATGGACTCGTGGTAATGGCTGGAATGGAGTTCATGTAGCAGTATCAAACACATCAAACATATGGAAACCACATGTTTGACTCCATTCCATTTATTTCAGTCGAGCCATTACAATGAGCCCGTCCTCCTATAGCTCCTCCTCCCACCAGCCTCTACTGGTCTTAATGCATCTGTCTGTCTCTCTCTGTCTCTTCAGTCATAGCTACAACCTCTAACCCAGAGCAGCAGCAGGGATAGTGAATGAGCTACTCTAGTAATAACCATTAGACCAATGGTTCTCCATTCTATTACATGCCATTCCAGTGACGCTCATGGTCATAACAGCTTGAGTGAAATTCACCTGCCATGACAGTCTAACGGCAGCACATTATGTCAGGAGGGGGAAGCTTCATGCTCCACGGTCCATGGGACTGCAACGATGGGGTCAATTCCTCAACCTCTAATGGATCTCTATGGGTCACGTGAGAGCAGAGTGCTATGGAACACTCGTTACTGCAGATAGACCCAGGAAATGATTATCAGGAGGTCAATTTATGCGAGGGAGAGTCGAGATGACAGAGTGAGGGGTCAAAGCCTCGTCCATATCTCTGGGCATTAAAGATTGACATGCAGTGATCGCCGAAGGCCTCGGCAGTCTGTCCTCGACACACACACATACGTTTCCACATTTAAATATCTGACAGATGATGAAAGTGCAGCCATTAAAATGTCTGCCGCGTGTTTCAGGAATGAAATGGGGGAGATAAAAGAATTCCCTGGGGTAATCAATGGGCCTATGAATTAGCCCCGGGTTTAAGATGGTGGAGGGGGGAGGAGGAGAGGAGGGTAATGTTTAACATTTTCCGTTGTTCGTTTGCACTGAAAACATCCGCTTGGAGAGGAAGCCAAAGTAGTTGGTTTATGTCCTCCATCTTATGCTTGAGCAGCCCAGGTAGGAAAAGAGTGTTTAATTAACCTGTAAACTGGGTTTTAGAGAAGCCTCTGCCATTTTCTTTACGTGGCGTAGCATAGTTAGCCATATAAAAACACACTCGATCAGATGCTCCCAAGCCTGTTCAACCTCTGGTAAGTAAATAAAGATATGATACAGTTCTCTCTGCCACTCACACATAAACACACACCGCCCACGTCCCTGTATTCTCCAGCTGAGAGATTAAACTGCCAGTTGTTTGACGCTAGGCTGAAAATGAGTCTGTCACACGAACAAGGCCAAGGCACTCAGGCAGGAGATGTCAGCTGAAGGGCCAATGAAGTCACTCATGGAGAAAAAGAGAAGAGAGAGGGAGATGATGGGGAGAGAAAAACACACACACACACAGTAAGAGATAATGAGAAAGATGGAGAGATACAAAGAGAAAGGGAGAGACAGGGACAAAAACTGGGACTGAGACAGACACAGAGACAGGACAGGCAGAGATTATAAACAGCAACATTGAAGTGTAAATGCAGTGCTCCCAAGCACCAAAGAGGCTGTACAGTATTGTCTGCTCTAGTCCAAAGTCGCTGGTACAAAGCCAGGTTTGACCTGCCATTCTGGGGACATAAAGCCCTCACTTGAGATTCAGAGAGCTGGGCTGATGCTATCACCCAGGTTCATTATCTCAATGTCAAGGTCAGGCTAACAGGCGAGGAAGCTAGCTACTTCACCTGATTTCAGCAGGCTCGAACTCTTCCAAAAGTCCCTTTCGGAATACAACCTCAATTAAAGGACATGACCACAGACGTGCTAGGAAATGTCTGTGTTTCTCGTTACAAATGTGCTATTTCTGTGTTACCTCCAAAGGGATGTTCATTAATGGGTAAATGTTTTGATATTATCAACCCAACACTCATTATGTAAAAAATAGTACTGTCACTACAATAACCAGTGTTGTTTGAATGAGTGTGAATCCCTTTTATAGAAGTATCTATTCTCTCCTACGACTCATGGAACCACCACTTGTGTATAAGCAAGCTAGGCACAGGACAGTGACACACTTATTTGGAGACTTTTCTTAGGTTAATCCTAACAGGTTTTCTTAGAAAACAGTGGACGATTTTGCCTGTGACTTATCAGCCCCTCCATTCCTGGATGAGTGTGAAGGGATGGGTAGACCAATAGAAGAGCAAGATATATTAGGATCCACACCACTGTATCAAACCATTTACTGTATACATCAGGGAATGGGGGAAGGCTCTATGACACAATCTTGGTGAAATTAATGATGGTACTCTAAGATCTTTCAACACACACACACACACACACACACACACACACACACACACACACACACACACACACACACACACACACACACACACACACACACACACACACACACACACACACACACACACACACACACACACACACACACACACACACACACACACACTGCTCTGTGTTCAATAGGCTCTCAGTCGCCAAGGCTACCCTTAGCGCAGAGCACCACACACCATCCATTACTTTTAAGGGCTCATTCGCTACAATTTCCTCAGCTTGTTTTCACTATGTACAGTGAGAGAGAGAGAGAGAGAGAGAGAGAGAGAGAGAGAGAGAGAGAGAGAGAGAGAGAGAGAGAGAGAGAGTGCGTGTGCGTGTGTGTGTGTTTGACTCATTGTCTACATGTATTGCAGAGGGATTAAAGGGAAGAAGGATGTCACTTGTGGAAACCATAACGTTTTATCAACAGCGGCAAAATCAAAGTGTTAAATTTGTCCATTTTAGAGTTTATGAATGATGACAAATACATACTTTAGCTCGAGGATTTTGGCTTTCTGGAATACAGTATTACAAAGGTCCCTTGGTAGAGGTTCCTATCTTGGTATGTTGACACATGGTATGGAGAGAAAGAGGGACACTGTTAGTAATGGGGGAAATATGGCTATGACATCAGGAGGAGACAGCCCCTGCTGTTTGAATTGTAATAGAGAATATGCTTGTCTGGATTATAATTTCTCCACTGTGTTGGAGGGGGAGGGAGTGGGCGTTTGGGGGTGGACACAAGGAAAAGTCTGGCGTGCGTCATATTTGGAAAATGTACACCACAATCCCTTACTATCTATTAGCACCATCTCTTAAACATAGACACACTTCCATCAGATTACACTGGCTGCAAGTCTCCTTTCAAACCAGGCGTGATATCATACCACCACCAGTATGAATATAAGCATTGTGCTCAGTTAAAATAGACCCTTAATGGCCATTCAGTATGGATAGATTTGCTTTAATGGAGTTTGTGTTCAAAATGGCTGTCTCGGAGGCAGAAGCAGAGAAAGTGGAATCGACATCTACTGTTTACCATAGGGAATAATGCAGTAGATTCAAAGTGAGATATGCTTATGGGGTGTTCATGTGGACAGCCTGCTGGGAGGAACAGATAATTTAGTCATTTAGAAAAACATGATTTCGAGCGAGTTGATTTAAATATGTTGCACTCTACTTAACTTTAAGACGAAAGAGAGCGCAGAGAGGTTGGTACATGGGCTGACTTGACTGTTGTTTGCAGGAAGATATGGCCTCATTTTCTACCCACCACGGTTCTATAAATCTCCTATAAGAAATGCGAGACACAACTTCAACATTTAGGAACAGTGATTTAGTTTGATTGACCAAAGTGAGGGGGAAATTAATGTTATTCCATGAAGCAATTGCCATAGATGCATGATAACCAAAGTGTGGAAAATATAGGTCACTTCTAAGCAACAGCCACATGGACCGTAGCTTACACTTTATATAAAATAAGCCTTTAAAAGGCCAATAAACATGTTAGTGATGCTTCGTTGAAGGTACTTATGCCACAGAGGGAGGTCTCACTATCTATCAGAATTAAACTCACTAGCGTGGAGGGAAACAGTAACTACTTGGTTCTCCCACAGGGAAGCACACATACACGAGAATGCACACACACACACACACACACCATACGCACACACACATATGCGCATATGCACGCAAATAAGCGTACAAGCATGCACCTTTACACCCACATGCACGTACACACACACACAGTGTACACCTGCTATGTCTTGGCCCTGGTTAAATTGCTGGTCATAGAAAGTGGCATCTATTTATTGGACTTATACTCTCCTGGCCTGGCCAATACATCCACCCCAGTATTTCCCTGGTACTGTCATACATGAGACTCTGAGGGTAACACCAGTTGGTGTCACTGAGCTCCTGATCCACATACAGTAGGAGACATTAACCAACAGACCATCTCACGCCAGAGACCCCACCACCGCCACACACTCTCTGTGTGCCTCAGTGTGTGTGCACCACAGTCTGTGGTGCTCTGTGAGTCTAGTGCAGTATCTTATGAGAGATAGAGTTAGTCTGAATGGGTTATACAGTAGCAAAACCTGAATTTACAGGAACTATGCCACCGAAGGTGAGCTCACACTCCAAAATGACGAAGTGGGACAAATCATTGAAATAAAAGTGTTGCCAACTAAGCCATACCTCCTGTAATTCTCCCTCTCAGTCCCCCAGCAGTGGCCCAGAAAATACCTTTTCAGCAGGAGCCAGGAGCAGTCGATCCAGAGGCCTGTCTAAACAACAGCACATAAAGGGTTAAAACTGAAGCGCCTCTCTGGGGTGGGCTTGACTGAGGATGGGCGGGGGAGGGGTAGTGTGGGGTCAGAGGGTTAGGAGAGGGGCGCTGTGCGCTACAAGGCCCTCTGTCCCAGGCCAGGCTGAGAGCCTTAGCCCCTCTGCTGATAAGACTGTAATAGTCCTCCTTAGAGGAGCCAGGGCTCGGCTCCCCTTATTAGTCATTTATCACACCTGGCAGCCTCGCTGAACCATAATTACTCTTCCCTTATCCCCCCACACTGTCATGTCCAGGAGAGAGGGAGGAAGGGAGAGGGAGAGGGAAGGAGGTGGGGGCAGAGGAGAGGGAGAGAGAGAGAAAATGATAGGAGAAACCGTGTTAGGAAGTCAGGACAGAGATGGGAAGAGAAGGTAGAAGAGGAAGAGAAGAAAGAAAAGAAGGAGGAGGAAGAGGACTATGACGAGGAGAAGGAGGACGAGGAAAGGGAGGAAGAGAAAGGGCTAGAGCAGACAAGGAGAGAGAAGGACAAACTGTAAAAAAGGATAGAGGGGATGGCCAGCAAAGGTCCATGTTATTGTACGACCTTCCATGCCTGACTATCAGCTGGACAGAAATGAAATTAGGATTTTCAGATATTCTGAAATATATATATACTGCTCAAAAAAATAAAGGGAACACTTAAACAACACATCCTAGATCTGAATGAATGAAATAATCTTATTAAATACTTTTTTCTTTACATAGTTGAATGTGCTGACAACAAAATCACACGAAAATAATCAATGGAAATCCAATTTATCAACCGATGGAGGTCTGGATTTGGAGTCACACTCAAAATTAAAGTGGAAAACCACACTACAGGCTGATCCAACTTTGATGTAATGTCCTTAAAACAAGTCAAAATGAGGCTCAGTAGTGTGTGTGGCCTCCACGTGCCTGTATGACCTCCCTACAACGCCTGGGCATGCTCCTGATGAGGTGGCAGATGGTCTCCTGAGGGATCTCCTCCCAGACCTGGACTAAAGCATCCGCCAACTCCTGGACAGTCTGTGGTGCAACGTGGCATTGGTGGATGGAGCAAGACATGATGTCCCAGATGTGCTCAATTGGATTCAGGTCTGGGGAACGGGCGGGCCAGTCCATAGCATCAATGCCTACCTCTTGCAGGAACTGCTGACACACTCCAGCCACATGAGGTCTAGCATTGTCTTGCATTAGGAGGAACCCAGGGCCCACCGCACCAGCATATGGTCTCACAGGGGGTCTGAGGATCTCATCTCGGTACCTAATGGCAGTCAGGCTACCTCTGGCGAGCACATGGAGGGCTGTGCGGCCCCCCAAAGAAATGCCACCCCACACCATGACTGACCCACCGCCAAACCGGTCATGCTGGAGGATGTTGCAGGCACCAGAACGTTCTCCACGGCGTCTCCAGACTCTGTCACGTCTGTCACATGTGCTCAGTGTGAACCTGCTTCATCTGTGAAGAGCACAGGGCGCCAGTGGCGAATATGCCAATCTTGGTGTTCTCTGGCAAATGCCAAACGTCCTGCACGGTGTTGGGTTGTAAGCACAACCCCCACCTGTGGACGTCAGGCCCTCATACCACCCTCATGGAGTCTGTTTCTGACCATTTGAGCAGGCCCGCTGGGGGTCATTTTGCAGGGCTCTGGCAGTGCTCCTCCTGCTCCTCCTTGCACAAAGGCGGAGGTAGCGGTCCTGCTGCTGGGTTGTTGCCCTCCTACGGCCTCCTCCACGTCTCCTGATGTACTGGCCTGTCTCCTGGTAGCGCCTCCATGCTCTGGACACTACGCTGACAGACACAGCAAACCTTCTTGCCACAGCTCGCATTGATGTGCCATCCTGGATGAGCTGCACTACCTGAGCCACTTGTGTGGGTTGTAGACTCCTTCTCATGCTACCACTAGAGTGAAATGTATTGTCAATCAGTGTTGCTTCCTAAGTGGACAGTTTGATTTCACAGAAGTGTGATTGACTTGGAGATACATTGTGTTGTTTAAGTGTTCCCTTTAATTTTTTGAGCAGTATATGTATATATATATGTATATATATATATATAGAGATATATATGTATATATATATATATAGAGATATATATATATATAGATATATATAGAGATATATATATATATAGAGATATATATATATATATATAGATATATATATATAGATATATATATATAGAGAGAGAGAGAGAGAGAGAGAGAGAGAGAGAGAGAGAGAGAGAGAGAGAGAGAGAGAGAGGAGAGAGAGAGAGAGAGAGAGATTTGTACATCATTACAGTACTGTATATATACTGTACATAATGACATTTGTAATGTCTTCATTCTTTTGTAACTTCTGTGAGTGTAATGTTTACTGTTCATTTTTATTGTTTATTTCACTTTTGTATATTATCTACTTCACTTGCTTTGGCAATGTTAACATATGTTTCCCATGCCAATAAAGCCCCTTGAATTGAATTGAATTGAATTGAGAGAGAGAGATGCGAAATGAGAGAGGGAGAGGGAGAGAGAGAGAGATGCAAAATGAGAGCGGGAGAGAGAGAGAGAGAGAGTGATGAGAAATGAGAGGGAAAAGGCTAAACGACCGGCCTACCTTTAACTCAATTTAATAGCCTAAAAAGGTGTTAGGATTTAAGGAAATGTAATCTACAAACTGCCCTTTGTGCCTCAAATAGGAAACCAGTGCAGAAGGTTCTGGCAATAGCCAACCTGCTGGCTTTGTTTGACAAGATGGGGAAAGACTTCCTAGACCAGCAGTGATGTTTCACCACTAGCCTCATACCATGTATTTAAGACAATAGATGATGAGGGCAGAATAATATCAAATCAGTACCATTTTGCTTCATAATGGCAATGATTACTCTGTTCCTTACTCTAGTCAGAATGAGCACAGTTAAACTCTCCACACCCTCTATTCTTTCCTAAACTCATTGCCTGCCTGCTGTTTTGCCAAGTTTCACTCCTGGTTGTTATGATTGTTTGCCATGCCAACGTTTTTCTAGTGAATTCTGGGGCCTTTTCCTGGATTTTTTTTTGTTGCCACGACCTGGTAAGCACATACAGATGTGGAACACATGGTTTTAATCTCAGGTCCATGTTGTGTTCACTACCAGAACAACACCTAACCCTTATCGGTCAAAACCAGGTCTGACAGACGGATGATTGGCATGGTACAAGCACAGGGGTTTCACCTGATAGAAATGTATAAACACAGACAGACAGACAGACAGACAGACAGACAGACAGACAGACAGACAGACAGACAGACAGACAGACAGACAGACAGACAGACAGACAGACAGACAGACAGACAGACAGACAGACAGACAGACAGACAGACAGACAGACAGACAGACAGACAGACAGACAGACAGACAGACACTTCAATATGGTGTCTTGTAAAGATAATAGTAGTCTCAGACTGTGTTGTGACTGGTTTTGTATCAAACATCAGTTGTATCCTTTGTTCTGACAGTGCTAGCATATTCCCATATCATTCTTGACCCCATTGGTCTGGAGGGCCAGCCTAGCTACGCTCCTACCCAGGCCCCCCTCTCCTCTCCTGGGCTCAGCCTTTGTGAGAGCCGTGCCTGTCCTGGAGCTGCTGGAGCGGCTGCTATGCTTTGTTGCTTTCTCACAGATGGGGAAAACACCAGGGCCCAGACAGCCAGCTCCAGATGTGTAGAGAGGGAGGAGGGATGGGAGGTGGAGAGGGAGGAGAGGGGGGAAAGAGGGAAGAGAAATGGAATCGCATGAATTTTGCTGTCATTAACAAACCTGACAGATGTGTGAGCCCCACAGGAAAGGACAGCTGGCTTTAGAAAGGGTGTAAAACGTCCCTCCCTCTCTTTCTCGCTCTCCCTCAATCTCTCTTTCCCTCAACAGGCACGTAAGGTGGGAGAGTGAGGAGAGGAGGCTCTTGGCTTTTTAAAGTCTGTATTGCTGCGATTCCTCCATTTTAACAGGGATTTTATGGAGCAGCTTCCTTAATAGCCACTCACTTATAAAACAAAGCTGTAATGACATGCAAATGAGTCACAGGGAAACGCTGTAAAGAAGACGTGATGTATGGGCCGTCTGTGCACCGTACACTGGGCTTAGCACTACCTGAGCTGTACAAACTCTATCTCACGCACACACACACACAACACACACACTCACATACACACACAGTGTTCATGCCAGATCTGAATCAAAGCTTGGAAACTGAGAGCAACCTAATAACAGGCCTGGTCTGAGCGAACAATAGAGTCACCCCACACACACACCTCCCCTTGAGTCCCTCTATACACACACACACACACACACACACACACACACACACACACACACACACACACACACACACACACACACACACACACACACACACACACACACACACACACACACACACACACACACACACACACACACACACACACACACACACACACACACACACACCTGCCTGTGTGTCTCCTCCAAGACAAAACATCTCTGTCACACAAACAAAAGATAACTAATTAAAGCCTGCCAGGGACTGCCAATAGTCTGCCCCTCAACAAGATTCACACACCCACACACTCTCTTTCTCTCTCTCTCTCTCTGTCTCTCTCTTCCTCTACTCATTGTATCTCTTCTTCTCTCCTCCAGTATTGCTCTCTCCCTCACTCCATTCCTCCATTCCGTACCCCTCAGGAAACAGATAAACCCCTGAACGCTGCGAGAGGAAATTGAAAACCCAAGCAATCTAAGGCAATAATGAGGACCTGGGCCTGTAAAGCCATGTTTTCTGAGAGTCTTTAAAAGAAACAATGAATGCCCTATGAATAGGGATGTATCTTTGCATTGTCATAAATCACCCTCTATATCATTAACCATGTAAATCAAATCAAATGTTATTTGTCACATACACATGGTTAGCAGATGTTAATGCGAGTGTAGCGAAATGCTTGTGCTTATAGTTCCGACCATGCAGTAATATCTAACAAGTAATCTAACAATTTCACAACTACCTTATACACACAAGTGTAAAGGAATGAATAAGAATATGTACATAAAAATATATGGATGAGCGATGGCCGAACGGCATAGGCAAGATGCAGTAAGTAATGCAGTTGAGATGAGTAATGTAGGGTATGTAAACATTATATAAAGTGTCATTGTTTAAAGTGGCTAGTGATACATTTATTACATCCAATTTTTTATTATTAAAGTGGCTAGAGATTTGAGTCAGTATGTTGGCAGCAGCCACTCAATGTTAGTGATGGCTGTTTAACAGTCTGATGGCCTTGAGATAGAAGCTGTTTTTCAGTCTCTCGGTCCCCGCTTTGATGCACCTGTACTGACCTCGCCTTCTGGATGATAGCGGGGTGAACAGGCAGTGGCTCGGGTGGTTGTTGTCCTTGATGATCTTTTTGGCCTTCCTGTGACATCGGGTGGTGTAGGTGTCCTGGAGGGCAGGTAGTTTGCCCCTAGTGATGCGTTGTGCAGACCTCACTACCCTCTGGAGAGCCTTACGGTTGTGGGCGGAGCAGTTGCCGTACCAGGCGGTGATACAGCCCGACAGGATGCTCTCGATTGTGCATCTGTAAAAGTTTGTGAGTGTTTTTGGTGGCAAGCCGAATTTCTTCAGCCTCCTGAGGTTGAAGAGTCACTGCTGACCTTCTTCACCACGCTGTCTGTGTGGGTGGACCAATTCAGTTTGTCCGTGATGTGTACGCTGAGGAACTTAAAACTTTCCACCTTCTCCACTACTGTCCCGTCGATGTGGATAGGGGGCTGCTCCCTCTGCTGTTTCCTGAAGTCCACGATCATCTCCTTTGTTTTGTTGCCATTGAGTGTGAGGTTATTTTCCTGACACCACACTCCGAGGGCCCTCACCTCCTCCCTGTAGGCCGTCTCATCGTTGTTGGTAATCAAGCCTACCACTGTAGTGTCGTCTGTAAACTTGATGATTGAGTTGGATGCGTGCATGGCCACACAGTCATGGGTGAACAGGGAGTACAGGAGAGGGCTGAGAACACACCCTTGTGGGGCCCCAGTGTTGAGGATCAGCGGGGTGCAGATGTTGTTTCCTACCCTCACCACCTGGGGGTGGCCCGTCAGGAAGTCCAGGACTCAGTTGCACAGGGCAGGGTCGAGACCCAGGGTCTCGAGCTTAATGACAAGCTTGGAGGGTACTATGGTGTTAAATGCTGAGCTGTAGTCGATGAACAGCATTCTTACATAGGTTTTCCTCTTGTCCGGATGGGTTAGGGCAGTGTGCAGTGTGATTGCGATTGCGAAGTCTGTGGACCTATTGGGGAGGTAAGAACATTTGAGTGGATCTAAGGTGTCAGGTAGGTTGTAGGTAATGGTTGTAGGTAATGTGAGGTAGGTAATGGTTGTAATGGTAATAGTTGTACTGAAAGAAGCAGGGGTCTTTCTTCTGACAATCCCAATGGTGTCCATGCACACCGGTTTAGCACTCAGTAAAGAAGAATATACAGTATTTGTAGATGTAAATATAAACATATATACAAAGTACTTGGTAATTTAGTAAATTATACGTTATCAAGGATGACATAATGTGATTGTTGATGATTGGTTGGCTTTGTCGATAGACTGAGGCAAAGTCAACACACATGCACAAACTGCCAAGCACACACACACACACACACACACACACACACACAATGCTCCCTTAGACAGTTGGGCCTTAAAGTCACTCAAAGCTCAGGGTCCTATACCAGCAACTGACAACAAGGAGGAAACATAAAGAGGACTCTTCTCATTCTGAATGGTCTGTTTGTTATCTAAAAGTCACAGTATACTGCTTCCTCCCTACAATAATAGGCTAGGCCAGGTGTTGCTGCGTGTTCGTGTGTTGGTTGGTGTGTGTTCGTGCGGGTGCATGTGCTTGGGTGTAGGTGTGTGTTGCACAAGATTAGCTCCTGTCTTTCTATCAACCTCCTTGCAGGTGTTCCTGTCTTGAAGTATGGTATGACCTCAAAATGGAGGTGCTGTTTGCATGTGGTCAAGATTGTATCAAAATCACTCCACACATCAAATGCAAACACTTAATCATGTGTGGTCAGTGGTTTAAACCCCCCTGGTGTTTCACTATGGACTGTGCTGGAGTTGGTTTGATTCATAAATGTTCCACTAGATCAGACAACTCATTTCAGATTGCAGGTCAAAGTAAATTGTTGTCAAAGCACTCATAGCACGCCTACACGACTTTTGAGAAAGTGCTTCTAAATATTCATCAAGAATAGTGTGACTGTTTTGAGTACAGCATTTTTATTTTATTTTTTCACCTTTATTTAATTAACCAGGTAGGCCAGTTGAGAACAAGTTCCCATTTACAACTGCGACCTGGCCAAGATAAAGCAAAGCAGTGCGACACAAACAACAACACAGAGTTACACTTGGGATAAACAAACGTACAGTCAATAACACAATAGAAAAATCTATATACAGTGTGTGCAAATGTAGTAAGATTGGGGACGTAAGGCAATAAATAGGCCATAGTGGCAAAATAATTACAATTTAGCATTAACACTGGAGTGATAGATGTGCAGATGATATTGTGCAAGTAGAGATACTGGGGTGCAAAAGAGCAAAAATAAATAACAATATGGGGATGAGGTAGTTGGGTGGGCTATTTGCAGATGGACTGTGTACAGGTGCAGTGATTGGTAAGCTGCTTTGACAGGTGATGGTTAAAGTTAGTGAGGGAGATATGACTCCAGCTTCAGTGATTTTTACAATTCATTCCAGTCATTTGCAGCAGAGAACTGGAAGGAAAAGCGGCCAAAGGAGGAGTTGGCTTTGGGGATGACCAGTGAAATATACCCGCTGGAGCGCGTGCTACGGGTGGATGTTGCTATGGTGACCAGTGATCTTGCATCATGCTATACTTTCAAAAGATAGAACGTACACAAACCTTATTTTGGTAGACTTTACTAGACCATACGCACCTTTTGCCATTACATGCAGAGGATAAAACGTCTCCAAAATTAATCAAAATTATCTCAGACAAAAAGGAATCAGAAAATGTTAGTATCCTGTCATTAGTCCGTGTATATAGGTGGCAGGGAAGTCAGGCGCAGGAGAAAACAGAGTGGTTTAAAAAATGGAATATTTATTTCCAAAAACCAACGTAGAAAAGAATCTGGGTAAAACAATAACCCGTCGCACACCGATACAGAAACAACACGTACATAACAAACAAACAATCACCGACAGAGAAATGAGGGGAATCAGAGGGTTAAATACACAACATATAATTACTGGGATATGAAACAGGTGTGTAAAGAGACCAGACAAAACCAATGGAAAATGAAAAACTGATCAATGGTGGCTAGAAGGCTGGTGAGGTCGACCGCCGAACACCACCCGAACAAGGAGGGGCATCAACTTCAGTAGAAGTCGTGACATATCCAGCCATAAGTTAAATCAAGCCATCAGGTATAGTATAACATGTTCGTCTGCACAGTCATTGTGTCCAACAAGCCAGTTCAACCCTTTTGTTCAAACACAGCCACAAGCATCCTTAATGACCACCAAGCACTGTCCAACAACAACAACTGTCTGTCCAGCCACACCACTTATCTACAAAGGAAAACAGAACTAAACAATGTGAATGGCTGGTCGGTGACTGCGCGGCTAACGGCTAATATCCTTTTAAACTCTAGTCTCAGTGAGGGACTGAGTGGGTTGAATGATAGCGAGCCGTGGGTAATGGATTTATAGGGCATGGTGGAGCAGTAGACCCTCTCTTCATTATGATAAGGAGGTTATCTGATGGCAGGCTCCATGGCTCCGTTGCCGTTTGGTGTTTTGGTGTGCTGGGCCCGGCTAGCTCAATGGTAGAGGGAACCATGGACAAGAGGGGTTCTATGAGGCCAAGTCTATGAGGACAGGTTATTCAAGGTAAGGCTTTATCCACCTTTACTAAATACCTCACCACTCCTTCGTTACTGACTTAGGGAGTCAAATTGTCGTTGTTTCATGCAAGTGACTGACACCTCGCTATAGCCACAGGAGAATGGACCTTCGCCAGATTAGTGAGATAATTCAATCAAATGACTGAAAAATATGCTGTGGATTTAAATTGTGTCATATTTTGATAATATAAGTTGTATCCATTTTCATATGAAAGCTTGGAGAACCCCTATACACTCCTTCTCCCCTCTCTCTGCCTCTGAGTTGGTTCAGTCCCAGTGGAAGTGTGCTGCGTCTGCCTGTCTCAAGCTGCCGTGGCATCTGCATCCTGACTCCAATTAGGGGAACCAACCGCAGGGAGGAGTACCCACCGCCGGCAGTTCAAAGGTCACCTGACAGGAAGTGGGGACGAAAGGGAAGGAGACAGGCGGCAGGTTGAGCAGCAGTAGCAGCAGCCGGAGCCTCCTCGCATCACCAGAACCTGACTGGAATAATTACCTTCTTTCTCTTTCTCTTTCTCTCTCTCTCTGGACTATTTCTACATTTCCCTATCTTTTCCTTGGTTTTCTTCATTTCATGACTTCCTCTGAAATCTCAGGTTCCTGCACACTTATGTGAGGTGTAAATCAGCCATTGAGAATGACAGTGGACAGGAAGGAAGAGAGAGGGAAGTTAGGAGGGGAGCTAACACTGTACTCTGAGCACCCATTTAAAGGCCCACATGAGAGCTCTAAAGCTGGGACCTGCTAGAAATATTATGCAGGAAGACAGGAGTCTCACCAACACAGACAGTGAGCAAATGGCTCTGTGAAGATATACTGTATCACTATCTGTTTAGCCCTGACAACAATAGCATACACAAGTGCTGTAAAGTCAACGAGCAATAACAAACCAATAACAAACCGTTTCAATGACTTATAGTCAAGTGATTTGGTCGTGATTTGCTTGATGACACTTGAAGCATCCAAAAGTGTCTTAATACGTATGTTGCATTGGCCACAGATCCCAGTGTAAGTCCAGAGCAGTTCAGCAGATGTTTGTAACTGTGTTGTATGGGACTCTGGGGTGATTCGTTTTTGAAGTGTGTAGTAAAAAGCTATGAGATCCATAAAAAGGAGAGGGTACAATAGGCAGTCCCTAGGTAGTGATGGCCACTGTAGAGTTCAATAAGCACCATGGGATCTCACTAAGCACCATGGGATCTCAGAGTCTTTTTAAGAAGAATCTGGTTCTGACAAACCTCATCTGTCCAATGTTGTCTTTTGTGCGAATGTCAGTCAATTTCAGTCTAGGTTGTTATGATTTACCATTGAACTTGGATGACTTTTGAAAATATGGGCTTTAAGTTAAACAGCCATAATACATAATACACTTAATTTATGATTGCCCCCCCACCTCCAGAGACATGCAAATCACACCACTAATATCAACAGAAGATTATAGAAACTAATATCTAAGATCATATCTATAGCTAAGTTAAATCAGGAGTCTTGTGTACTACAGGTACCCCTTCCCCCTCCATATACACTACCGTTCAAAAGTTTGTGGTCACTTAGAAATGTCCATGTTTTTGAAAGAAAAGCAATTTTTTTTGTGAATTAAAATAACATCAAATTGATCAGAAATACAGTGTAGACATTGTTAATTTTGTAAATGACTATTGTAGCAGGAAACGGCTGATGTTGAATGGAATATCTACATAGGTGTACAGAGGCCCATTATCAGCAACCATCACTCCTGTGTTCCAATGGCATATTTTGTTAGCTAATCCAAGTTTATTATTTTAAAAGGCTAATTGATCATTAGAAAACCCTTTTGCAATTATGTTAGCACAGCTGAAAACTGTTGTTCTGATTAAAGAAGCAATAAAACTGTCCTTCTTCAGATTAGTTGAATATCTGGAGCATCAGCATTTGTGAGTTTGATTACAGGCTCAAAATGGTCAGAAACAAAGAACTTTCTTCTGAAACTCGTCAGTCTATTCTTGTTCTGAGAAATGAAGGCTATTCCATGTGAGAAATTGCCAAGAAACTGAAGATCTCGTACAACACTGTGTACTACTCCCTTCACAGAACAGCGCAAACTGGCTCTTACCAGAATAGAAAGAGGAGTGGGAGACCCCGGTGCACAACTGAGCAAGAGTACTAGTTTGAGAAACAAACGCCTCACAAGTCCTCAACTGGCAGCTTCATTAAATAGTACCCGCAAAACACCAGTCTCAATGTCAACAGTGAAGAGACGACTCCGGGATGCTGGCATTCTAGGCAGAGTTCCTCTGTCCAGTGTCTGTGTTCTTTTGCCCATCTTAATCTTTTCTTTTTATTGGCCAGTCTGAGATATGGCTTTTTCTTTGCAACTCTGCCTAGAAGGCCAGCATCCCAGAGTCACCTCTTCATTGTTGACGTTGAGACTGGTGTTTTGCGGATACTATTTAATGAAGCTATACATAATTGCAGAAGGGTTTTCTAATGATCAATTAGCCTTTTAAAATGATAAACTTGGATTAGCTAACACAACGTCCCATTGGAACACAGGAGTGATGGTTGCTGAGAAATGGGCCACTGTACGCCTCTGTCGATATTCCATTCAAAATCAGCCGTTTCCAGCTACAATAGTCATTTACAACTTTAACAATGTCTACTCTGTATTTCTGATAAATTTTATGCAATTTTAATGGACAAAAAATGTGCTTTTCAGCTGTGCTAACATAATTGCAAAAGGGTTTTCTAATGATCAATTAGCCTTTTAAAATTATAAACTTGGATTAGCTAACACAATGTGCCATTGGAACACAGGAGTGATGGTTGCTGATAATGGGCCTCTGTACGCCTATGTAGATATTCCACTCAAAATCAGCCGTTTCCAGCTACAATAGTCATTTACCATTAACAATGTCTACACTGTATTTCTGATCAATTTGATGCTATTTTAATCGATCAAAAAATGTGCTTTTCTTTAAAAAACATGGACATTTCTAAGTGACCCCAAACTTTTGAACAGTAGTGTATATATTTGGCAATATCCATTGACAGTTGCCACCTTTGCGTCTCCTTTAAAACAACAGTGCACTCATCCAAACAATGCCCTGCTAATCTCAGGAAGAAAACATTGAAAGAAAGAGAGAGGGGAGAAAAATAGAGATTGTTCTGTTATTAATGTACCTCTGAGAGAAGCTAGGACAGTGGCAGAAACAGTGGAGGAAGGGGGAAGAAGGTGTGTGTGTGTCTTATCAGACCTCATCTCTGAGGAAAGCCCCCTCCAACCCTCTCCTCTGAAGCGTGCGTTCATCAGGCCTCATTACTCTAATGCTACTGGCAGTGATTAACGCTTCCTGGCTGCAGACCCCTTTGTTTGTTCACTTGTAACTTCCCCTCCGTAAAGGGCCAAGTCCTCAGGATGCCTGTGCCCAGCTCCCCCCTCCTCTCCTGGGGCTGCGGAGCTGGCCGGTTCCCCCTGGACCTTGGAGTAATCTTTTGGGGTTGGGACAGGTTATCACAGAAGGAGAGAAGAAAGCCAGGAACCGTTGTGGTCCTGCACACACACTGATAATATGGGCAGCCGGTGGGTAATTAGTGGTAACAATGCACTGGATGTCTCTTCCTCTGAGTGTGTGTATACACAATTATACACATATATTAACACACACACACACACACACTCTTCTTTTCTCTCCCTCTCACACACATTCTTTCTCCATCTCCCCCAGAGAACAAAGGAGAGAGGAAATCTTAGCTCCTTCAGTGGTCTGTGTTAGGCATTACTGAAGCAATCCTGTCCCTAGTCTCAGTCAAGTGTTCAGTGACATGAGGTACTCCGTCTGGGCTTCTTCAGTTACACTTCGATTCACTTCTCTCCCTCCCTGGTTCATTCATAATGGATGGAACTTTGGGACTCTCTCACCAAGACTGAGTCGATGAGCAAAGACCCACTGTGGAATTCACAAAGAGAATTGTTACCATGTTCAGTTAAGTGCTGTTGTCAACCTAAGGTTAAAACGTCAAGCTAATTAGGGAAACAAAATATCTAAAAAAATCTATGAAAAATACTCCGTTTGTGAAGTACTCTAACATGCAAAACATACCTCAGGAGGCCATTTTTCAGTTGTCACATGGTTTTGGAAAATATACGAAATGACAACCAAGCAAAATGTTGCCGAGTGACTGTCACGGGAGACCAACAAAAGAAACACGTAAACAAAACAATGAGCAAACAAACACAATATTAAACAAAAGACCATGTGTAAACAAAGAGCGGTGTGTGTCGCTAACGCGTCTGGGGTGAGAGCAGGGCAAAGCGGTGGAGCTGAGGACCAGTGAGCAGCTGCTGTCTGTGGGCTGGGGTGTTCTGTTAGTAGGCCTCACCAGGCCCTGGAGGTCCCCATGGTGGGGGGCTGGGACGGTCTGGCTGTCACATCTGGACTACACATGAGGGAGGACTCTCTCTATGAGCTGCCTCAATCACAGATCTCTATCTCCACTGTGGCGGAGTCTACAGTCAACAGTCACAGGGGAAGCGATGATGAACAGCTCTACAACAGCCAGATGACTATAGCAGTGGGATCTTACGCTCCCCCTCCTCTCTTCCTCCCCCTCTCTCTCCCTCCCTCCCTCACCTCAATCCACCTCTCCCCCACTTCCCCTCTGGCGGTGGCACGCGAAGGAAGGAAACTGGGATGCTCAGAGGGGGCAGGTGTGTGTGTGTGTGGGTGTGCGCATGACTCTCGTGACGTCCTTCAGGTCGTTAATCACTTCTGTGTGAGTCGGAGTGTGTTAATGTAACATTTAATGAAATGTACAACCTAATCCACTTACTTGTCAGTTGATATAACCATGCACACAAGTCAGATTGATTGTGATATGGCAGAATTTTTAAAGACCCCAAAATTGTTTTATCCAATAACCGGATTAACATATTGCTTAAATAAAAAATATAGTCATAAAATCCTGCTGTTCTAGTATAATTTCTTAGTGTCCCATATCCACTGCTAAGCTGCCATCCATTCTGGCTCAGAACATTCAGAACATTCAGTCATTTTTCTAGAGAGTCCCCCTAGATCTGCTTGATGTCTCATCCATGTTCTGTGTTACTCTACTGGGTGATTGGGGATGGACTCCAGGGCCATTAAATGACTGCACCAGGGCTAGCTGAGCCACTCAGTCCCCTGGCCCTCTCTGGATCTAAGCCATAGTCACTGTAACTCTCAGATATTCCAGTGCTCTGGTCTGTTGCTGGCATACTGAGGATTATTTATTTGATATTATTATAGTGTCCATATTATAGTGTCCAAGTTTCTCTTGTTGAGAAAAATGTGTTGTTTAAAAGCAAACTGGTCTAAATTCAAACCGTGGTTGATAGCTTTGATAGAGAAAAGAAAGAAGGGGGGTTATGATCTATATTTTTGTAAACAAAAAGTAAACAATTTCTAAAGAAAACTCACACCTTCAACCCCAATACATCGTGCTCTCTGTTTAGTCCAAAGTTGTACCAAAGACGAATCGTCTTAGTCAGATCTTTGTCCTTTATGGAGCTCTTCGTAAAGGTGCACACACCTCAGCTCTCACTGAACACACTGCCCCTCATCTACTCAACACTTACAATAGTAAGACTGCCATCACTGACTACAATGACTGTGTTACCTTCACAAGAAAACTTTTACCTCAGAAATGCTTTCATGATCTGCCATAACCTTTTGTTATTCAGTCCCTTCTTTGTTCTCATCCCTCGTTCAATAAAGGTATACCAGCCTCCAAGGTCAGAACGAGGGAGAGGGTAGAGAGGAAGAGAGGAAAGGGGATGGGACGGTCCTCTTGTGGAAAGGAACATCAAGAGAAAATACCTAATCAAAATCTCTCTCTCTCTCAATTCAATTCAATTTCAATGTCAATTTAAGGGCTTTATTGGCATGGGAAACGTGTTAACATTGTCAAAGCAATCTCTCTTTCTCTCTGTCTCTCTTGAGTGCTCTGTCTCTTTCTGTCGCTCTCTCTCTCTCACCCTCACAAAACTGGCTGCATTTAAGTTGGATGAATGAGATTTGTCAGGCACAAAATCATAATTACGAGCCCATATTCCACTCATCGCTGGAGGATGACTTTATCAGGCAGACACTGGTCTGTGATGGTGGTGTCGGCTATGGGAGTATCCTCTCCTAGACCTTCTCTTGTCTGTAATCTGTGATTGTTGTATTCCGATGGGGGCGGGTTCAGCCGGCGCTGAAAGGAGTGAATTGAACCAACGTAATTATCATGCCTTAATTAGTATCAGGGGTAAACCTCGGTGGGACACCTGCAGACTTAATTTATATCCTGACAGGCTAGGAACAAGTGTTAATGCGCTGTATTTATGTGTGCATCAGGATGAGGAAGCTGGAGGAAGAGGCTCAGCTCACCTCTGCCACAGACGTATACACACACAGAAGAACAGTGAGACAGAGCCAGGCAATTACAGTAAAGGGCTAGGAACCGTTAAGGGATGCTGAGACCCAATGATGATGCAGTGGAGGTGCAGTAACATTAAATGCAGTGTATCTACAGCACTGAAACATGGTCTAAATAGGGCCCTCAGCTATTTGGAACCAGGATGAGGAAATAAAATACAGTTTAGATTTATGAACATTGTCTTGGTGTTGGGATTTGAGACACATAAATGCAGTGCTGTATTTACACTGAACAAAAATATAAATGCAAAATAAATTAATTAGGACCTAATCTATGGATTACACATGACTGGGAATACAGATATGCATCTGTTGGTCACAGATACCTTAAAAAAAAAGATAGGGGTGTGGATCAGAAAACCAGTCAGTATCTGGTGTGACCACCATTTGCCTCATTCAGCGTGACACATCTCCTTCATGTAGAGTTGATCAGGCTGTTGATTGAGGCCTGTGGAATGTTGTCCGACTCCGCTTCAATGGCTGTGCGAAGTTTCTGGATATTGGCAGAAACTGGAACATGCTGTCGTACATGTCGGTCCAGAGCATCCCAAACATGCTCAATGGGTGACATGTCTGGTGAGTAATCAGGCCATGGAAAAACTGGGACATTTTCAGCTTCCAAGAATAGTGTATAGATACTTGCAACATGGGGCATGCATGCTGAAACATGAGGTTATGGCAGTGGATGAATGGCACAACAATGGACTCAAATTGCCCTAGATAAAATGCAATTGTGTTTGTAGCTTATGCCTGCCCATACCATAACCCCACCACCACCATGGGGCAATCTGTTCACAACGCTGACATCAGCAAACCACACACGACGCAATACATGCTGTCTGCCATCTGCCATCTACAGTTGAAACCTGAATTAATCCGTGAAGAGCACACTTCTCCAGTGTGCCAGTTGTCATTGAAGGTGAGCAATTTCACACTGAAGTCGGTTACGATGCCAAACTGCAGTCAGGTCAAGACCCTGGTGAAGATGACGAGCACGCAGATGAGCTTTCCTGAGATGGTATCTGACAGTTTGTGCAGACATTTTTCGGTGTGCAAACCCACAGTTTCATCAGCTGTCTGGGTGGCTGGTCTCAGACGATCCCACAGGTGAAGAAGCCGGATGTGGAGGTCCTGGCTTGATGTGTTTACACGTGGTCTGCGGTTGTGAGGCTGGTTGCACGTACTGCCAAATTCTCTAAAACGACTTTGGCTTATGGTAGAGAAATTAATATTCAATTCTCTGGCAACAGCTCCGGTGGACCTTTCTGCAATCATCATGCCAATTACACGCTCCCTCAAAACTTGAGGCATCTGTGGCATTGTGTTGTGTGACAAAAATTGACATTTTAGAGTGGCCTTTTATTGTCCTCAGCACCTGTGTAATGATCATGCTGTTTAATCAGCTTCTTGATATGCCACACCTGTCAGGTGGATGAATTATCTTGGCAAAGAAGAAACGCTCACTAACAGGGATGTAAACAAATTTGGGCACAACATTTGAGAGAAGTAAGCTTTTTGTGCATATGGAAAATGTCTGGGATATTTTATTTTAGCTCATGAAACATGGGACCAAGACTTTACATGTTGCATTTATATTTTTGTTCAGTGTAGATATGGACACTTAAGGGATAGTGGTAAATAGGCTATAAAAGTACTTATTGTGACACAATTTGTTACAGATCCTATACTGCAACGAGTCGCGACTGGGAGATGCTAGCATTCAGAAAAAAAGTGAAACTGAAGAAATGGGACAATTGTGGGCCTATTAGTCACAAATAGAAGTGCTGTCTGTTGTCTGTTGCCCTACCACCAACATACCTTTGCATTCAATAAAATGGGTTAGCAGGGCATGGAAGAAACCTAGAAAATGGCAAGCGTACATGCGCTTTCTGTCTCTACCTATTATCTCTAACTGCTACGGACTTCCATTAGGCCTCACAAAACCCCTGTTTGTGGATGAATTGAGATAGAGGTCATGAACGATTATGTTGACAATCTCAATCATGCTCTGACAATCTAGTAAACTTATTAAAATAAGCTTAATTTATAATTGTTCATGAGAGACAAATAAGTGGTCAATTTCACATTGTTTAGTGGTACAAATATAGGATCTTCATTTGAACCAGTTTGCTACAGCAGGAAAATAATCTTGCAGCAACAGGAAATGTGAATTATTATGTGGATTATAAATAATGGGGTTTGACTTTTCGTAAGGGATAATCAAATCTGACACTTCAAATTGGAAATTCTAAACTTCAGAAGACTTTTTAAACCACAAATACAAGTTCTCCTGCAACAGGTTGATCAAATTAAGATCCTATAACTAAGTGTGATTTTTAAGCTTTTCCTTTATGGTGAAATGGAATCTTCCAATGACTGTGTCAAACAGCAAGCGATAGAAACATAGACGTTCTGTTAAATTTACAGAGACGTATCGTGACATCAAGTGGTTTCACTGATTATTAGAAATCTGTCACATTACAACCTGAGGTGACGCTTATTTAATCATTTCGGAACATTTGTACACCTCTATTGTCACGTCACAAGTAAAGGATCATGGGACCTAAAACAAGATGAGCGAACGGAAACACTGTTATTTACTCAATGACATCCGCCCTGCCTTCCAAGAAACTGATGACAGAGCTGATCACAAACTATACTTTTTTCCAAAACGGAGAGCACAGCCTTTTCAGCCCAACGAGAGAGGTGCCACGCCAAACTCCACGTATGTGACAGGAGAAAGGTGTCAACTTTCAGGTATAAAAGTCTTCCGATGCATTTTGAATCGATTTGTGTGTTCTCACTAAATGCCTTCCGTTCAGCGCAGGGACCGTGTGTGTGTATGTGTGGGCTGAAGTGTTAATAGCTGCAATAACCTAACCATTGGGGCCCACACAGATTATGAGGTGTTTGTAGTATCTGAGAATCTGACACCTATGATGGCACTATACAATTCAGTGTACTGTATGTGTGTGTTTCAGTCCTTTGGGTTTTCATGTGGGTGTTATAAACCGTTGCTCATGCTCTTTCTTTTCTTTCATTTTCAAACTTGATTACCTGGAAGTCACATGACACATCATGCATGCAAGATCCAAATAATCAAATACAATTGCATTCAATGATGCTTATTTAACAATATTTCTGGTGAGTATCACTGATGCCCGATTACATTGCCCAGTCCAAGCATGCCTTACCTTGGGTTTAACCGTCCTACCCTGAAGTAAGTGTCTCTTTCCTGGGCAGGAAAATGGATGCCCAGGAGGTGTGGATGATCCATCATACGCTGAAAGCAGAGGTCATCAGCGAGATGATCACAAGCAAGTGTGTGGGGGGTGTGAGGGAGAGATGGAGTGTGTGTGTGTGCGTGTGTGCGTGTGTGTGTGCAGGTGCAGGTTTGTGTGTGTGTGTGTGTGTGTGTGTGTGTGTGTGTGTGTGTGTGTGTGTGTGTGTGTGTGTGTGTGTGTGTGTGTGTGTGTGTGTGTGTGTGTGTGTGTGTGTGTGTGTGTGTGCGGGTGCAGGTTTGTGTGTGTGTGTGTGTGTGTGTGTGTGTGTGTGTGTGTGTGTGTGTGTGTGTGTGTGCGCACAGAGGTCCAGTTCCAGAAGATAATCCCAGGTAAGACAAAGATGTCCTCTATATTCTGTTGGGACACACTCCCCCACAATGTAGAAAACACTGAGGTCAATTTCAAAACAATAATGTTAAATCTTGCCGTCAACTTCCCTATAGCTAGCCGAGCATCCTAATGAAGTTGTAGAGTGTGCAATGTCTTTGAAAATGTGGCTTATATTCAATGGTCGTTTGGACTTACTGTTGCGAATCAGCAACAATATTTGTTCAAGCCTGCTGTGGGAGAAAAACAATTACACCATTACACCATTACAGGCCTTTAATTCCTCCATCTGCTTGACCCCCTGTACCCTTGGAGCAGCACGGTGCACTGTATCCCTTTTATCTGGGTCTGATAGGCCGTCTCAGTCCGTTGGCCTTGGGTCACAGACATCATAACCCAAAGCTAGGGGCTGGCTGGATGCCCTCAGTGTAATGGCAGCATTGTTGAACTATCTATCTTCAACAAAAACAGAACAGCTAAATAACAAGGCAGTATGGGTTACTGCAATTCAATGATATACTATTTGTGATCAATTGTGAACATCGTTGTGTGGAAACCATGTGTTTAATGATATTATAATTTTTTATGAATTTAAATCAGTTGTTGTAGGCATTGTAATTATGCAGTTAGTGAAGCATCTGTGTCATGCTAGTCAACAGGGACATTTTCCTATTTAATTTCACTTCTGCTATCAATAGTTAAATAAAGGTTAAATAAAATGAAAATATAAATTATATCAGTTTGACCCTTGCTGATTTATAATTTTTTTCTGCAAGTGATTGTTTTATTTCCAACCGTATTGAAAGGTATAATGTCATATAATAATATTTAATTAGGCATGGTGCAGTCAACATTATGTCTAAAATTGAATATAACTTTGTCCTGTGGGTATTTAAGTAGATAAATTGAGATGGAGTCATCTATTGAAAGCAGCCTATAGTGAGTTTTCTCTTTACTTTCAGTGTCTTCCATATGCCTCCATATTTAATACCTTGTTATGTTGACTTTGGAGGCCTCCAAGGTTGGAAAACAATCAATTTCATACAATATATTGAGTTGTGCTTACTAAAAGGAGTGTGAAAGTTAGAATGAGACAAAAACAGAACAAATCATTTACTGAATATACTGTAGCTATGTTTCTTTGTATCTATTACTGTGTAATCGCTTCATACTCTGACAAGGTCACTGAGTACAGTGGGTTTCACCTTCACACATAATCCTTTACACTACAGCAAAAACCTACAATAACACATAGTATACATTCCAATAATCTTAAGAATACTGTCTTATCTGCAGTAACCTTCCCTGTATCAGATATTGACAGGTAAAACGGAGGCCGTCCATGGGAGTCTAGTGGGTAGACTGTGTGGAAGGAAGGAGAGGAAGGAAGAGAAGAGAGAAAACAACACAACAGAACAGGGCAGAACAGAGGAGAAGGTTTCAGCTGGGTCTGTATTGAGTAATCAGGCAGTTGGCAGGCAGACAGAAGCCCTCCAGTCGAGCTGAACTGCTTAAGGGGCCCTATCTGCTGTTGTTCCTCTTTGCGCTGGCAGCTTATCACCCAGACGGATTTCAGAGGCCATGAACCGTGCAGGAGAGTCCGTCCACGTGTGAGAAACCCCAGTGCTCTCTCTCTCTCTCTCTCTCTAAGAGTAGCCTACCCCCTGCCACGGAGAAACAAAGATAACTCCTCACAGCCCACGTCACCGTGAGAAAAACAAGTGAGAAAATAGTGTTTTTCTCCTCCTGTTAGTGCCAGGAAGGGAGGAGGGTAAGAGATTGTCTTACCAAAAACATGCATGGGTATGTCTTCAGCCCAGGGCTGTGAGAGATTATCCCCAACGGGAAGAGTCACGATCACGACACGTTGACTGGCTCCATGTCAATAGTGAAAACATGCACACACACCACACACACACACACATACACACACACACACACACACACACACACACACACACACGCACACACACACACACACACAGCACACACACACACACACACACACACACACACACACACACACACACACACACGCACATGCACACACACAGACTCTCACTCATTCACTCAAACACACACACAGACACACACACACCTTGAATGGCTCCATGTCAATAGTGAATACAAGCACACACTCACACACGCACTGCACACACACACTCACTCACTCACTCACTCACTCACTCACTCACTCACTCACTCACTCACTCACTCACTCACTCACTCACTCACTCACTCACTCACTCACTCACTCACTCACTCACTCACTCACTCACTCACTCACTCACTCACTCACTCACTCATAAAAACACACACACACACACACACACACTGTACACCCTCCTAACACCTGCCCTCTGAAGGTGCTCTCTGATTAATCCCAACATTAATTATTGACTGAGTTTAATTTGAAAGGCAGGAGGACTGTAAGCCAGGAGACCCTGCTTTAAATAATGTATACGGCCCATTCAGAGGTAATCATATTGTCATTGATTAATATACATCGGTGCAGCCGAGCATGCTTGATGCGTGTGGGAGCTAGGATTGAGCTAGGAGCTAGGATTGAGCTAGGAGCTAGGGTTGAGCTAGGAGCTAGGGTTGAGCTAGGAGCTAGGATTGAGCTAGGAGCTAGGCTATGGAGATGGATATGATAGAGCTTAAAGCAAGGAGCTACGGTGTCAAGCCGGGGAGCATCTCCAGGGTCCTGTCCTCCTTGTCTGATGTTTCAATCACAGTTTAGAGCAGGCGATGCATGGATGCACTCCACTGCTATCATCTGACTGGATAACACTAGGAGCCCTGGAGAATGACAATAACCAGAGAGGAGATGGAGGGAGTGGAGGAGGGAGAGGGTGGGATGAGACAAGGAGAGGAAGGAGGGAGAGAAGGAGAGTGAGAGACCAGGAAGGGTAGGAGAGGGAAGACTTGAAGGAGCAGAGATAGCGTGAGAGAGAGAGAAGGGTGAGGCAAGGAGAGAGAGTTGGGGGAGGGAGAGAGATGAGGCAGACACTAAACAAGAGATATCATAGTTATACACTTACTATGAAGTAGTAATGACCAGATGGCGAGAGAAAGCAACAGGACGCCACCACTGATATAACATTCCAAATCAGTATATTCTGTCCCTGTAGAATTTCCCTCTAAATGTTTATTTGTTTTACCTACAGTACATTTATCTACTCCTCAAAGGAGAGAAACTTTTCCAATGGCAGGGAGAGAAAGATAGTTCACAGAAGTGCTAAGTAAAAGCCCAGTTGGATTCATAGGGGAGTAGTGAGGTAGTGTATAGTAAGAGAGGATTCTCTGCCTGCCAGACTGAGGGATCAACATGGTAATATATTCCTGTGCTCCGGCACTCCCCTGCACTCCTGCTGACGTCCAAATGCAGATGTCATGTCACCTACGTTTAGTTTAGACAAACAGAGGTGTACTTGGAGAGGAGAAAGAGGAGTCAGACGCTGAGGCTGTGCTGCTCAATGAAAAATTCATACGCTTCTCGTTAGTGAGACGCCAGTCAAAGTATACAGGGAGTTTAGGACATGAAGCAATTATAGACCCACAACTCAACTGTCTGGACACAGAGCACAAGAGTATTCTGACAGACATAAACATACACACACACCTAGGTACCGGAGCACCAAGTCTAGGTCCAAAAGGCTCCCTAACAGCTTCTACCCCCAACCCATAAGACTGCTGAACAATTAATCAAATGGCCACTCAGACTATTTGACATACGCCCCTTTGTTTTTACACTGCTGCTACTTGCTGTTTATTTTCTGTGCGTAGTTACTTTACCCCTTTTTGGGGGGTTTATTTAGTCAATATTTTCTTTACTCTATTTTCTTAAAACTGCATTATTGGTTAAGGGCAGACACACACACACACACACACACACGCATACACACACACACACACACACACACACGCACACACACACACACACTGACGCACACACACTCACACACTCACTTGGAAGAACACTACTCCATCAAGCAGACAAAACCCACTCCAGTGGCCCCTCCATCTCCCTCCAGGAGATTGTGAAAGCTTTGGCAAGCCTGAGTGAAGATGTTGTTTTTGTTAATACATAAAGATTAGGAAACAGACTCCAGTCTAAATCCCCCCTTCATTCTCTTTCTCTACATCACTCATTCCCCCTCTCACTTTCTCTCTCTTTCTCTCTTTCTCTTTCTCTCTCACCCTCTCCCTCCCTCCATCTATCTATTTCCCTGGCAGGAGAGTTAGCCTAGTAAGACAGCTCTTCTTCCCCAGATGAGCTGATGAGTTCTGAGAAACATGAAGCACACTGAATGTGAGATGCCCCCCCCCCCCGGTTTATTTCCTTCCCTCTCCTTCCTTAAACTGTAAGTAGATTCTCCCTGACAGTACGTGTTGTGTTTTACACTTGACAGAGGCATAAGAACAGCATACTCTGGATTCACAAAATGCCAGAGGAACAGAATCAGACTCTTACCCAATCTGAGTGCACTAGACCTGTTGAGCAACATGCCCATGACCCTGCCAATGGCTTCAATCACTGTCAGTGAGATACGTATTTCTGTGCTCACCATCTAGGATGTCAGTTACATAGCGCTAACCACACTGACAACATGTTAAGAGGTGTGCAGTTTTCAAGGAGGGTAATAGCAACTGAAGTGGGAGGTTTAGAGAAGGGCCTCTTATCTCCATCTTGTGGTGTTTGGAGATGAGGCGTGTATGAGATGGGGGAGAAGTAGATTATCACCTATGACTGAGTGAGGCCTTATGTCCTTGATTAGATCTGTTCAGAATTGAGGAGACGTTAAAGAAAGTGTTTGTGGAAAAAAGTTCAACATAGACAGCTGCTATTGAAACCATTATCAATAAAAACAAATTGTTAGGGATGTCTGACTAAATGTTGTCTAGTATACTAATGTGACTGTCTTGGCAAGTCATTCATACATATAAAGAGGACAGCGGTAATTTCCCCCTTTTGGCTCTACCCACAGCCAGAGCATCAGTGGTCGTCCCCTTCTCTCCTCATACTCTTTCTTCCATCATCACAGCCTTAACCTTCATCAACTCTCCTTCTACCCACAAGCCTCGGGGCCATCCAGCCCGCCCCTGGACGGAGGGAAGGTTTTTATCATCCAAAGTGAGAAAGAGAGAGAAATGAGGCAGAATCACATCAAAAGAAACAACAGCAGCACATCAAGAGATTCTGAGGCAACAATGGGCCTGCCATAAGCACCACCTCCATCACCCACCTGAGTCACAAAGGCACATCTTAGACAATCATGGGCTTCAAAGCAGCCTCGCGGCGGACCAAAGTGCAGCTGGCATAATCTAATTGTCATTGTATTGCCTTCTGATGTAAAAGGCTACTCTTTTCAGGGCTTCTGAAAAGGGTGGGAGTATGGATGAATAGGTCTCAGGCATCTGCCGGAGACCTTAACCTGATTTAAGAGAGTTAAAAGGAGTCTGGTATGGTATTAAGCTGCACTTTGGGGTGACCGTGTTATTCAGACTTCACAATGGGCCTCTGTTAGAGTGGTGGCGCACTGTAGTTATTATCATAGCCTTGGAAATATACCCATCTCATCTCAGAGGAAAGGTGTTCCAAGCCAAACGAATACAGGCTAAGAGACACACACAGACACATGCGCACGCACGCACACACACACACACACACACACACACACACACACACACACACACACACACACACACACACACACACACACACACACACACACACACACACACACACACACACACACACACACACACACACACACACACACACACACACACACACCGTTGGTATGTTTCTAGTGTGAGGGGGACAAGTAGCTTCTCTTCCTTGGTCTCTGACTGAGCACTTTAATGGTATTCAGCACGCTGTGTATTTCACACCCACCTCGATTACATATGAAAAGGAGAACATTCACTGAGCTAATTCCAACACGATGGACTGTTAGACGTTCAGATTAATTCATTATTTCATTGGATTTGAATCACTCCCGGATCCTTTGTAGGTCATGCCTGTATCACTGATTATATGGCTATATCTATTCCTGGCATTGGACATATGATCTTATAAGAAGGACAATAATGGTTGTAGTAACTGTTATCATCATTGCATTGTAATACATGTAATAACCTTTATGATAAATCATTTCTGATCATGATAGATACATCACATCATTTTAAAGGACTTTCAACATGTGGCCCTCTGTCCATCCATCCAACCATCCATCAATTCATTATTTAATTAATTGTTTCATTTATTTACCCTTCTGTCCATCCTTCTGTCTATCCTTCTATCTATCCACTCTTCCATCTATCCATCCATCCATCCATCCTGTGCTCCTCTATATGTGAAGATAGATCGTGTTTTAGTAAAGGACAATAATTCCTCCCTGGGTAGACAGAGTAACAGTGTCAGGCTGCTCTTAATGCTCAGGGAGAAAACACACCTGCATGTCTGACTCTGTGCTACAGCACTGCCCGCATCCATCTGCACTTAGCCATAGCCTCCTCCTTCATTAGCCAATGGCACCTTTAGCTTATGGCCGGGGCAGCGGCAATGTCTATATCATAATGAAATTTATGAAGAAGAGCCACTTGGTATGCTAGCTGTGCGGCAGCTAGGTCCCCGCGCTCAGAGAAACCCACACGCTCTCTTTTATAGATTGCATAATGGCTTGCATGAAAATGGTTTCACACTAACATAAATCAAATGTCAAAATACAACCGGAGCAAGACAATTCCCATGGCGTGCATACACACACATAGAAACACAAATACCTGTACATGTGCACACACACACACACACACACACACACACACACACACACACACACACACACACACACACACACACACACACACACACACACACACACACACACACACACACTGCACTGAAGACACACAAAGGAGCCAGCCATCCAGAGAGCTCACTGCCCCTGCTTATGCAGATCCATGTAGTACTTAATAGCATACATAATAATTTATTAAGAAATGTTAAATATTCATCAATATTAAATTAATCATTTATAGCAGATCTTTAAATTAAAGGGTGTCCTTGAAGTTGCAGATGTGAGGAGTGTCTTCTGCAAAGAGGCAATCCCCCGCGGACATTTTATATCTCTGATGTACAACACTGCTATTGTTTAATGAGTATCCCACTTTGATACATCCAGCCCTTTAAAGAAAGGAAGGGAAACACACACATGCACAGAACAAATGTCACAGTAAAAGTCATTAATCGCTAGTGCAATAATTAACATAATCACACTGCGTAAAAACACACTGTTTTAAATATAGTGTGTATCGGTCTGAAATCAGAAAGAGAGAAAGAAGAAGGAGAAGGAGGAAGCCAACTTCCAAATGGTAGTATGCTCCCTACTCCTGATCTTTCTTCCTCATCCCCTTCTCCCCCCTATACCTCCCTCTCATTATACCCCCCCTTCTCTCTCGTTCTAGCTCGATCTCTCTCTCAAGGTTACTGATGATTCTCGTCATCCTGCTTGTTTCCATTAAACCGAGTTCACAGGACGAACGGCATTGTAGTCATACATGTATTTGCAGCAGCAAAGAATTGAATCCACTTACAATAGTCAAACAATTCTTAAATCAAAGTTAGAGTACCATTATTAAATACAGTATGACCTCTGTATGTTGAAGAAACACCAGCCCCATGCGGTGTCCATAGAGTCATGAAAGCATGAGAACATATGTGTCCATACAGTGTCTTTAGAGGAGTTGAAGGTAAGAGAGGGGAAGGACGCGGCGCTCTGCCAGGGCACGCCGGCTGGTGAGACCTCGTGAGACACACTGTTACACAGCAGCCTAGCGTCATGTCACACCTTTCCCCACACGCTAACCACAACCTGCCATGCACCGGGTCACCTGAGCCCTCTCTTTCTACACCTTTCCCCACACGCTAACCACAACCTGCCATGCACCGGGTCACCTGAGCCCTCTCTTTCTACACCTATCCCCACACGCTAACCACAACCTGCCATGCACCGGGTCACCTGGGCCCTCTCCTTCTACACCTGTCCCCACACGCTAACCACAACCTCCCATTCACAGAGTCACCTGGGCCCTCTCCTTCTACACCTATCCCCACACGCTAACCACAACCTCCCATCCACAGAGTCACCTGGGCCCTCTCCTTCTACACCTATCCCCACACGCTAACCACAACCTCCCATTCACCGGGTCACCTGAGCCCTCTCCTTCTACACCTATCCCCACACGCTAACCACAACCTCCCATTCACAGAGTCACCTGGGCCCTCTCCTTCTACACCTATCCCCACACGCTAACCACAACCTCCCATTCACCGGGTCACCTGAGCCCTCTCCTTCCACACCTATCCCCACACGCTAACCACAACCTCCCATCCACAGAGTCACCTGGGCCCTCTCCTTCCACACCTGTCCCCCACCTCACCCCCTCACCCACAGGTACAGCTGGACCTCCTCTATAGGCGCAGCAAGGTTAGAACATAGAGATGAGCACTAATGTCAAGGTGGCACATGTGCAGTACTGTAGGATAGCCAAGGTAAGAATGGAATACCTCAGGTGAATCACATTGGCTTGATAGGAGTTTTTTTCGTACACACAGCGATATTCCCCCATTACCATTGGTGTAAAGAACTTAAGTAAAAATGCTTTGAAGTACTACCTTAGTTGTTTTTTGGGGCATCTGTACCTCACTTTTATTCCACTACATTCCCAAAGAAAATAATGTACTTTTTACTCCTTACATTTTCCCTGACACCCAAAAGTCCAAAGTATTACATTTTGAATGCTTAGCAGGACAAGAAAATGGTTCCATTCACACACTTATCTAGAGAACATACCTGGTCATCCCTACTGCCTCTAATCTGGAGGACTCACTAAACACAAATGCTTCGTTTGTAAATTATGTCTGAGTGTTGGAGTGCGCGATCCGTCAATTAAAAACAAGAAAATCGTGCCATCTTAATATAAGGAGTTTGAAAGCATTTCTACTTTTGATACTTAAGTATATTTTAAGCAATTACATTTACTTTTGATACTTAAGTATATTTAAAACCAAATACTTTTAGACTTTTACTCAAGTTGTATTTTACTGGGTGACTTTCACTTTTACTTGAGTCACTTTTACTTGAGTATGACAGTGCGTTACTTTCCACCACTGCCCATCTTCTTTCTCAGTAACTGCTCTCCGGCTCAATGCCCCGGGCCGGAAGGTTTAAATAAGCAGGCCTGTTGTCTCAGTATGGGGTTATAATAGTGAGAGGTTCGGCCTGAGGTTAGTCAAAAAGCGACTTATAAACGATTACACCTCCATGATAGCAACTCATCAGGAGATAATTAATTGTGTAGGCCTCGCTCACCACTCCATAAGCCTGCTTATTAGAGGGCTTACATTTACATCAGGGCTCATCTCTCCCATTTACACAGTACTGAGATAGAGGAAGACTGCACACTCATGTTTGATTCTGCGCTTAAACTCCCACAGCTCTTGATCATTGTGGTTGAGATGCAGTGAGAAAGGCACACTAAACCCATGGCCTAAGGGATTGAGAAGTTTTTGTCAAATGTATTACTCCAATCAGAGGATTGGAGTAATACATTTCCTTTATTGATGAAAGCCAATAACAGGCGAGTAGTTAGATAAAAGGGGTCTTACAGGCCTGATTGGTTTTGATGATAAAATCCTGATTGTTTTTGGTAGAGATTAAGATCATTTCATTTAACTGGAGATAACTGACACAAGGTTCCCTGTTCATGTAGTATCACATAATTTCCTTGTGCACTTAAACCAACTGCAATATTGTAATAGATCATCAAACAAAATACAATGGCATGTTTTAGCATGTCATTTTTATTGTTTAACTGAATGCAGTGTGACCACCCAAAATGTTTGGGTATGACAAGAGAATATGTAATGATAGTTCAAACACTGATTAAGGGCCAAGCCATACAGAGTAAGGTCCTACTCTATGATTAAGGGCCATACCTTACATAGTAAAGTCCAACTCTCTGATTAAGGATCATATCATACATAGTAAGGTCCTACTCTCTTTTTAAAGGCAATACCATACACAGTAAGGTCCGACTCACTGATTAATGGCCATACCATACATAGTAAGGTTCTATTCTCTGATTAAGGGCCAAATCATATGTAGTAAGGTCCTACTCTCTAATTAAGGGTCATACCAAACATAGTAAGGTTCTGCTCTCTGATTAAGGGCCATATCATACATAGTAAGGTCCCGTCTATGATAAAGGGACTTATTATACATTGTAAGGTGCAACTCTCTGATTAAGGACCATACCGTACAAAGTAAGGTCCTACTCTTCAATTAAGGGCCATATCATACATGGTAAGGTCCTACTCTCTGATTAAGGGCAATACCATACATAGTAAGGTTCTACTCTCTGATTAAGGGAAATATCATGCATAGTAAGGTCTTAATCTCCTATCAAGGGAAATACCATACATAGTAAGATCATACTCTATGATTAAGGGCCATACCATAAATAATACGTTCCTAATCCCTGGTTAAAGTTAATACCATTAATTGTAAGGTTCTACTCTCTGATTAAAGGCCAAACCATACATAGAAAGGTCCTACTCCACGATTAAGGGTGATATCACACATAGTAAGGTCCAATTCCCTGATTAAGGGTCATACCATTAATAGTAAGGTTAAACTCTCTGATTAAGGGCCATTTCATACATAGAAAGGTCCTACTCTCTGATTAAGGGCCACCATATGTAGTAAGGTCCTACTTTCTGATTAAGGGCCATACCAAACATAGTAAGGTCCTGCTCTCTGATTAAGGGCAATACCATATATAGTAAGGTCCTGCTCTCTGATTAAGGGCCATATCATACGTAGCAAGTTTCCACTCTCTGATTAAGGGCCATCTCATACATAGAAAGGTCCTACTCTCTGCTTAAGGGCCATATTATACATAGAACGGCCCTACTCTTTGATTAAGGGCCATACCAAACATAGTAAGATCCTATTCTCTGATTAAGGGCCATATCATACATACTAAGGCACTACTCTCTGATTAAGGGCCGTACCACACAGAGTACCTACTCTCTAATGATTAAGGGCAATATCATGCATTGTAAGGTCCTACTCTCTAATTAAGGGAAATACCATACATAGTAAGGTCCTACTCTCTTTTTTAGTGCCATATTATACATAGTAAGATCATACTCTATGATTAAGGACCATAACACACATAGTAAGATCCTATTCTCTGATTAAGGGCCATATCACGCTTTTTAACGTCCTACTCTCTAATTAAAGGCCAAACCATACATAGCAATGCCCTACTCTCTGATTAAGGGCAATATCATACAGTGTAAGGTACTACACTCTGAATAACGGCCATATCATACACACTAAGGTGCTACTCTCTGATTAAGGGCCATACCATACAGAGTAAACTCCTACTCTCTGATGATTAAGGGCCTTACCATACATAGTAAGGTCCAAATCTCTGATTAAGGGCAATACCATACATAGTAAGGTTTAACTATCTGATTAAGGATCATACCATACATAGAAAGGTCATATTCTGTGATTAAGCGCCATATCATACATAGTAAGGTCCTACTCTTTGATTAAGGGCCATATCATACATAGTAAGATCCTGCTCCTTGATTAAGGGTCATACCATTAATAGTAAGGTTCTACTCTCTGATTAAGGGCCATACTATACATTGTAAGGTCCTACTCGCTGATTAAGGCCCATATCATAAATAGTAAGGTCCTACTCTCTGATTAAGGGCCATACCATACATAGTAAGGTCCACATCTCTTATTAAGGGCAATACCATACATAGTAAGGTTCTACTATCTGATTAAGGGCCATCTCATACACAGTAAGGTCCTACTCTCTGATTAAGGGCCATATTATACATAGAAAGATCCTTCTCTCTGATTAATAGTAAGGTTCTACTCTCTGATTAGGTGCCATACCATACAGTGGGGAGAACAAGTATTTGATACACTGCAGATTTTGCAGGTTTTCCTACTTACAAAGCATGTAGAGGTCTGTAATTTTTATCATAGGTACACTTCAACTGTGAGAGACGGAATTTAAAACAAAAATCCTGAAAATCACATTGTATGATTTTTAAGTAATTCATTTGCATTTTATTGCATGACATAAGTATTTGATCACCTACCAAACAGTAAGAATTATGGCTTTCACAGACCTGTTAGTTTTTCTTTAAGAAGCCCTCCTGTTCTCCACTCATTACCTGTATTAACTGCACCTGTTTGAACTCGTTACCTGTATAAAAGACACCAGTCCACACACTCAATCAAACAGACTCCAACCTCTCCACAATGGCCAAGACTAGAGAGCTGTGTAAGGACATCAGGGATAAAATTGTAGACCTGCACAAGGCTGGGATGGGCTACAGGACAATAGGCAAGCAGCTTGGTGAGAAGGCAACAACTGTTGGCGCAATTATTAGAAAATGGAAGAAGTTCAAGATGACGGTCAATCACCCTCGGTCTGGGGCTCCATGCAAGATCTCACCTCGTGGGGCATCAATGATCATGAGGAAGGTGAGGGATCAGCCCAGAACTACACGGCAGGACCTGGTCAATGACCTGAAGAGAGCTGGGACCACAGTCTCAAAGAAAACCATTAGTAACACACTCCGTCGTCATGGATTAAAATCCTGCAGCGCACGCAAGGTCCCCCTGCTCAAGCCAGCGCATGTCCAGGCCCGTCTGAAGTTTGCCAATGACCATTTGGATGATCCAGAGGAGGAATGGGAGAAGGTAATGTGGTCTGATGAGACAAAAATAAAGCTTTTTGGTCTAAACTCCACTCGCCGTGTTTGGAGGAAGAAGAAGGATGAGTACAACCCCAAGAACACCATCCCAACCATGAAGCATGGAGGTGGAAACATCATTCTTTGGGGATGCTTTTCTGCAAAGGGGACAGGACAACTGCACCGTATTGAGGGGAGGATGGATGGGGCCATGTATCACGACATCTTGGCCAACAACCTCATTCCCTCAGTAAGAGCATTGAAGATGGGTCGTGGCTGGGTCTTCCAGCATGGCAACGACCCAAAACACACAGCCAGGGCAACTAAGGAGTGGCTCCGTAAGAAGCATCTCAGAGTCCTGGAGTGGCCTAGCCAGTCTCCAGACCTGAACCCAATAGAAAATATTTGGAGGGAGCTGAAAGTCCGTATTGCCCAGCGACAGCCCGAAACCTGAAGGACCTGGAGAAGGTCTGTATAGAGGAGTGGGCCAAAATCCCTGCTGCAGTGTGTGCAAATCTGGTCAAGAACTACAGGAAACGTATGATCTCTATAATTGCAAACAAAGGTTTCTGTACCAAATATTAAGTTCTGCTTTTCTGATGTATCAAATACTTATGTCATGCAATAAAATGCAAATTAATTAGTTAAAAATCATACAATGTATGAAGTGTACCTATGATAAAAAGTACAGACCTCTACATGCTTTGTAAGTAGGAAAACCTGCAAAATCGGCAGTGTATCAAATACTTGTTCTCCCCACTGTACATAGAAAGGTCATATTCTCTGATTAAGCGCCATATCATACATAGTAAGGTCCTACTCTCTGATTAAGGGCCATATCATACATAGTACGATCCTGCACCTTGATTAAGGGTCATACCATTAATAGTAAGGTCCTACTCTCTGATTAAGGGCCATACTATACATTGTAAGGTCTTACTCTCTGATTAAGGGCCATACCATACATAGTAAGGTCTTACTCTCTGATTAAGGGCCATACCATACATAGTAAGGTCCAAATATCTTATTAAGGGCAATACCATACATAGTAAGGTTTTACTATCTGATTAAGGGCCATCTCATACACAGTAAGGTCCTACTCTCTGATAAAGGGCCATATTATACATAGTAAGATTATACTCTATGATTAAGGTCCATACTATACATAGTAAGGTCTGACTCTCTGATTAAGGGCTATATCATACATAGTAAGGTCCAACTCTCTTATTAAGGGCAATACCACACACAGTAAGGTTCTTCTATTTGATTAAGGGCCATCTCATACATAGTAAGGTCCTACTCTCTTATTAAGGGCAATACCATACATAGTAAGGTCCTACTCTCTCATTAAGGGCCATATCATACATAGAAAGGTTCTACTCTCTGATGTATGGCAATACCATACATAGTAAGGTCCTTCTATCTGATTAAGGGCCATATCATACATAGTAATGTCCAACTATTTTATTAAATGCATTACCATACACAGTAAGGTCATTCTATCTGATTAAGGGCCATATCATACATAGTAAGGTCCTACTCTATGATTAAGGGCCAAAACATACATAGTAAGGTCCTACTCGCTGATTAAGGGCCATATCATACATAGTAAGGTCCTACTCTATGAAGCCTGTATCAATCAGGCCAATATCCCTAGAAAGAGGAACATAGTAGCCTATATCCACTGCTAAAATAGCACCCAGCCCAGGGCTAACTCTGATTGAATGTTTTATCACAGACAATCCTGAGTGCTGGAAAAAATAACTAATTCATTAATCCCTGTTCAAGTACAGCACTGTAACAACCATGTAATTCTTCCCAGATTTTCCCTTTCATACTACTTTGATTTGTCATGTTATTTTGGTCTGTTTAATCCCTCTTTCCTCCAACCCTCTTTTCTTCCCTCGTTCACAGAATGCTTGATATCAGTATGCAGTAATTCACTTATTGAGTATCCTGCCTCAGTCGTGTCATGGCAGGGCGACGGGAGTAATTCGGCGCTCTGCCGCGGTAAAAGGATACAGTAAGTAGGTGTCCGGGGCAGCTTAGGAAGGGCACGGAGATCCATCAGAGTGGCGTATATGATGGATCGCGCCAGCGTCCGGGATGAATAGACATGCAACGCAAAACACACGGAGACCAAAATAGGAGGAGGAATATACATTACATCCATTTAATCATCCACTGCCACGCGTGTGTTACTGTAGCGACGCAGGCAGGCCACGCTCTGCTCTACTTTCCCTTTCTACCTCACTCTCTCTCTCCCTTTCTCTCTTTCTTTCTCTCTTTCTTTCCCTCTCTCTCGCTGCCTTCAAAGGCCTCAGCCAGATTGATTATGTACAGGAGAGCAACAAGCAGAGACGCAAAACACCTGCCAAGGAGAGGATGCTGCACGCTTTTTCACCATGCCACAAAAAACCTACTGTAAGACGACAGTGAGAAATAAGAGAAAGAGAAAAAGCCGTTGGCTTCATAACAATACTGGGTAGAATCTTGTGACTTAGTAATACAAAATACATCAAGGATATTCTCCTCTCATAATCATGAACCTACAATTATAATTCCAATATAATATCCAATAGGCAAGGGCACTCCAACCCTGTTCCTGAAGAGCTACCGTCCTGTAGGTTTACCCTCCTGTAACTGTAATCTAGCACACCTTATTCTAATAATTAGCTGGTTGATAAGCTGAACCAGGTTAGTTCCAATTGGGATTGGAGCGAAAACCTACATGAGCGTAGCTCTCCAGGAACAGGGTTGGCGTCCCCTGCAATAGTCCTACATGCTGTGTGTGGTGGTGTATGTGTGGTCTGGTGTGGTGCTGAAGAGAGATAGGAGAACTCACACAACAATTTTTTTTATTTTTTATTTAACCAGGCAAGTCAGTTATGAACAAATTCTTATTTACAATGATGGCCTAGGAACAGTGGGTTAACTGCCTTGTTCAGGGGCAGAACGACAGATTTTTACCTTGTCAGCTTGGGGATTCAATCTACCAACCTTTTGGTTACTGGCCAAACACTCTAACCACTAGGCTACCTGTCGCCCCAGCATGACAAACGAGAAGCGTCAGTGTATTGACACGTCGGAGGACCAGAGAGCTGAGAGTTCAGTGGGGAATTGAGGTGAAATGTCAAAGGATATCTAAGTTTACACAGCTGCAGGGCAGAGGATCCCAGAATCCCTCGCTACTGTCTGACGGAGGAGGGTAAAGAAGTGGAGGCCATTAGGAAGGAATACCAAAACATGGAAAAGAGATAAGGTGCTGGGTGGGTTGGAGGTCTCATCACCATCTCCTGCACGTAATTGCCTTCACACCCAAGACCTGGTTTAACCTCCAGGTTGAAACACTCAACACCATTTAGACTGCCGTATAAAACAGCCCCACCAAGGTCAACCTGAAGAAATGTCTTCATGCTCTGAGATTTACATGAATAGGAGAGAAGATAGACGATTAGGGCGACAATACAGCAAACTCTTCAGATTTTTCTCACAACAAAATCTGTTGTGCATGACTGGCATTGTTGTCAGTGTGTGTGTTGTATGCTGACAGTATTCGTTGTTTGTCTGATGTAGCGTATGTCCTAATATTTTACACCGTACTGCTCCTATGCATTCAGCGCTATCAATGCAAACATCTCACTCTTGGCCCATTTTGACGAGAGCTGTCCTACATGTCAAGGCTGACACCAAAGTACAGGCCTTCCCTCCTCTCCCGAGACCAACAAAACACTGAACGTTTCAACTCACTGTGTTCCCTGTTTAAAGTTGGGATTTTGAAGGACTCCAGCCTAACTCAAGATGAATGGGGAAACAGCAGATTGAGGGAAATGGGGAGGATGAGAGGAGATCAAGACTGTACGACTTGAAAAGACACTTTCGATAAAGGAGAGCAAAGCCCCTTTTATGTTTCTTTCATGAGAGGATGAAGACATAGGAACCACTCAGATATTCCAATATACATGGTGAGGTTGTGGTGCTCTTTCTTCCAGATTCAATAACCCTCACCACTCATAAATATACATGAGACATATGTAAATTATATTTCACAGTACCTTTTTTTAATGTGTATGTTGCATTTAGCCATGTGTTATTCAACTTTTATTTTCATAGTATATTATATCCAGTGGTAAAGATAGAACAAATTAATCTGTGCATTTTTGGGGATCTACAAAGCAAAAACATCCTGTTGAAATTACTATGAAGGAGGTTAGGTTATTTTCTACACCAATAAGCTCTGTAGTATCTGAGGTAGTGGTGGGTTAACCGTCTTTTGACTCCAAGGCATGGTGGAGCCTCTCTGCCAGCCGGACCCACAGACTCCCCCTCACCTCTGGTTGCTCATCTGGGGAAGATCTGGGACCTGGCCAAGGGAGGAGGGAGATGGGAGAGAGGGGAGGGGCTGGATGAAAAACGGGAATGTCACAACATTGTTGCAAGGTTAGCACTGGCGCTAATGGAGCTGTGCTGGGGCAGGGCGCCCCGAGGATCGACCCCACCAAGGGAGGGCATGTACGAGTCCAAGATAAACTACTGTTGGGGGCATGGCACTGCCCCAAGTCCCACCACTGCCCGCTAAGCTTGCACACATGTACGCAGACACACACACACACACACACACACACACACACACACACACACACACACACACACACACACACACACACACACACACACACACACACACACACACACACACACACACCTTTATCTGACCATCACATCCAGCTCTGAGATATCCCCTTTGTTCATAAAGGATGGAGTTTGACACAGCACTATTCACTGTTAATATTAACACTCTTACTTGCTTCTTACAGGGTTAGGGTTAGAGTGGAGGCCTATCTACCAGGGGATCGTTTTGATATTCTGTTTGACCCTGTCACATATTTTCATTTTGGAACTATTCCATCTAACACTCAGAAACGTGATGCTTGAGGTAAATGATCGATCATTGGACAAAAACGTTGTTTTTATTCCACTCACCCTTTAATCCATCTGTCTGACAAATCAAGTGAGCCCTCCTGTAGTGCTGAAATAGTGCTATAATAGCAGAAAACCTCTCACTTAAACTGGCAAACCTAATTGAACTATTGATCTAATTGCATATCAGGAGACAGAGAGCGAGAGGAGACCACTTTACGGTTCACATTTCAGGAACTCTCTGCCAAGCCGTTCTGCTGCTGCTGTCTAGCCTCATCATCTACATGGGAACATGCTTGCTGCAGTCCTCCCCAGTTCAACTACACAGATGATTTTAACACAGGGAGATGGTTCCTGAAGAGAAGAGCTCGGGGGGTGCCACAGCAGACAGTCATGGGAAAAATGAGAGAGAATAATGAAAAAGACTTGCGATTGTATAACATGGCGTTCTCCTACAGTGTTGAGGTAGACAGATGAAATGAGCGGACAGAGGGTTAAAGGGATAGGGGGACAGGTTTAGGGGTGACACACCCCGGAACCTGATGGTCCCCCTGTCACATCGGATTCAGCTTGGACTCAACTTGGACAAAGATGGCCGTGTTTTGGCAGTGCAGTGACAATATTAATGACTAGTTTGTGTCTGTTTGGCTATGCTAGTTCAGAGCCAGAGAGGGAGAAAAGGAAAAGAGGGAGAATCTCTCCCAGCAGAGCTTTAAGGAGCTCCACTTCCTGCCAGGAGAGGAAAGGAATGCTGACATCTCCCTGTTGGCAGCTCATAGGCATTTTTGATTGGTCAAGAGGGGATATGGAGGTCAGTACAGTATGCTTTGATTGGACAAGGAAGGATATGGAGAGGTCATCGTGAAGTGTTCTCATGCCTTTTAGGAGCCGAGGTAGATGGGTGACTGGAGATATGACAATAATTAGAAAAGAACGGAGGGAAGAAGGGATGAGGGAGGGAAGGAGGATCATATGGCCTTAGAGGAGAAAAGCGAATGAGAAGAGTGTATGCATGAGTGCTTTGAGTTTGGCTCTAAACAAATCTGTGGAATCTCTCTCTTTCTCTCTCTTGGTCTCCTCATATATTATTTTCATTACTATAATATATGATGTGAAAAAAACAGCTTCAGATACATACACACTACAGGACCAAAAGTATGTGAACACCTGCTCGTTGAACATCTCATTCCAACATATTGGGCATTAATATGGAGTTGGTCCCCACTTTGCTCCTATAACAGCTTCCATTCATCTGGGAAGGATTTCCTCTAGATGTCATTAAAAAAAATTATTGTAAAACATTAAAAAAGTTATGCTTTTTAGAAAAAAAACATACAAAATATAATCACGTCACCAAATAAGTTAAAACACACTATTTGCAAATAAGGTCTACAGTAGTCTCAACAGCACTCTGTAGGGTAGCACCATGGTGTAGCCGGAGGACAGCTAGCTTCCGTCCTCCTATGGTTACATTGACTTCAATACAAAACCTAGGTGTCACGGTTATCGTCGGTGAAGGAGGACCAAAATGCAGCAGGACTGTGTTTGTTCATTTTCAACATTTATTAAATCAAAATGAACACAAAAACAACAAACAAGAGAACGAACAGACAGTCTGGCACAGACAGTCTGGCAAGGCACAAGGCTAAACACAGAACAATCTCCCACAAACACACAGACAAACACACCCAACTAATATAGGACTTCCAATCAAAGGCAACACCACACAGCTGCCTTCAATTGGAAGTCCACCCCAATTAACTCTACATAGAAACACACTTACTAGACTACACATAGAAATACATAAACATAGACCATAAACCAAAAACCCGGAAATACTAAATCAAACACCCTTTTACCAAAACACCACCCCGGACCACATAAAACAAATACCCTCTGCCACGTCCTGACCAAACTACAATAACAATTAACCCTTATACTGGTCAGGACGTGACAGTACCCCCCCCCCCTTAACCTGTTATGGCTAGGGGGCAGTATTTTCACGGCTGGATAAAAAACGTACCCGATTTAATCTGGTTACTACTGCTGCCCAGTAACTAGAATATGCATATAATTATTGGCTTTGGATAGAAAACACTCCAAAGTTTCTAAAACTGTTTGAATGGTGTCTGTGAGTATAACAGAACTCAAATGGCAGGTCAAAACCTGAGAGATTCCTTTACAGGAAGTGGCCTGTCTGACCATTTCTTTAACTTCTTTGCCATCTCTATCTTTTACAAAGGATCTCTGCTCTAACGTGACACTTCCTACGTCTTCCATGGGCGCTCAGAGCCCGGGAAAAACCTGAATGTCGTCATCCCAGCCCCAGGCTGAAACACATTATCGCCTTTCTCAAGTGGCCGATCAAGGGACTGTGGGCTTAGGCGCGTGCCCTGGCCGCCCCCGTCTTTGTGATTTTTCCTCTGTTTGCCGAAAAGGAGATTCCCGGTCGGAATATTATCGCTTTTTTACGAGATAAATTGCATAAAAATTGATTTTAAACAGCGGTTGACATGCTTCGAAGTACGGTAATGGAATATTTAGAACATTTTTGTCACGAATTGCGCCATGCGCGCGACCCTGATTTACCATTTCGGATAGTGTCTGGGACGCACGAACAAAACGCCGCTATTCGGATATAACGATGGAATATTTTGGACCAAACCAACATTTGTTATTGAAGTAGCAGTCCTGGGAGTGCATTCTGACGAAGACAACAAAAGGTAATCAAACTTTTATAATAGTAAATCTGATTTTGGTGAAGGCTAAACTTGCCGGGTGTCTAAATAGCTAGCCCGTGATGGCTGGGCTATGTACTTAGAATATTGCAAAATGTGCTTTCACCAAAAAGCTATTTTAAAATCGGACATATCGAGTGCATAGAGGAGTTCTGTATCTATAATTCTTAAAATAATTGTTATGCTTTTTGTGAACGTTTATCGTGAGTAATTTAGTAAATTGTTAGCAAATTCCCCGGAAGTATGCTAGTTCTGAACGTCACATGCTAATGTAAAAAGCTGTTTTTTGATATAAATATGAACTTGATTGAACAAAACATGCATGTATTGTATAACATAATGTCCTAGGTGTGTCATCTGATGAAGATCATCAAAGGTTAGTGCTGCATTTAGCTGTCTTCTGGGTTTTTGTGACATTATATGCTAGCTTGAAAAATGGGTGTCTGATTATTTCTGGCTTGGTACTCTGCTGACATAATGTAATGTTTTGCTTTCGCTGTAAAGCCTTTTTGAAATCGGACAGTGTGGTTAGATAAAGGAGAGTCTTGTCTTTAAAATGCTGTGAAATAGTCATATGTTTGAAAAATTGAAGTTTTTGTATTTTTGAGGAATTTGTAATTCGCGCCAATCATTGGATATTGGAGCAGGTGTTCCGCTAGCGGAACGTCTAGATGTAAGAGGTTAAAGGTGCTAACCCCGGAAGCACCTTAAAACAAAAAAAACAACAACCCCAAACAACAAAACTAAAATTCCCCCCTACTAAAGGGAGGGAAGGGAGGGTGGCTGCCGTCAACGACGGCACTGTGCTACACCCCCCCCCCTCCCCAACCCACCTATATCTGGAGGTGGCTCCGGTTCTGGCAGCTCGGGACAGTCTGGGCAGTCTGGCGGCTCGGGGCAGTCTGGCCACTCCGGCGGTTCGGGGCAGTCTGGCCACTCCGGCGGTTCGGGGCAGTCTGGCCACTCCGGCGGTTCGGGGCAGTCTGGCCACTCCGGCGGTTCGGGGCAATCTGGCCACTCCGGCGGTTCGGGGCAGTCTGGCCACTCCGGCGGTTCGGGGCAGTCTGGCCACTCTGGCGACTGTTGACTGGCGGGCAGCTCTGGCGACTGTTGACTGGCGGGCAGCTCTGGCGACTGTTGACTGGCGGGCAGCTCTGGCGACTGTTGACTGGCGGGCAGCTCTGGCGACTGTTGACTGGCGGGCAGCTCTGGCGACTGTTGACTGGCGGGCAGCTCTGGCGACTGTTGACTGGCGGGCAGCTCTGGCGACTGTTGACTGGCGGGCAGCTCTGGCGACTGTTGACTGGCGGGCAGCTCTGGTGACTGTTGACTGGCGAGGCTGGGTTTACGCACTTGAAGCCTGGTGCGTGGTGCTGGTACTGGGCGTACCAGATTGTGAACACGCACCTCCAGGCTAGTGCAGATTGTGAACACGCACCTACCAGGCTGGATGCCCGCTCTAGCACGGCACCTGCGAGGGGCTGGAATAATGCGCACCGGACTGTGCGTGCGTATGGGTGAGATAGTGCGCTCCTCAGCGAAACATGGCGCTCTCCACCTCATACGCTACTCCATATAACCACGGGTAGCTGGCTTCCGGCTCTTCCTATGCCTAGCCAAACTACCCGTGTGCCCCCCCAATTTTTTTTATTGGGGGTGCTTCTCGTGCTTCAACGCCAGTCGTGTTCCTCGGAAATGTTCCCGGTCCATACCAGCCTTTCGCCTTTCCTCTCTCTCTCTTACCACCTGTCCCCATGGAAGGCGATCTATTCCTGATTGGATCTCCTCCCAAGTGTAGGAGCCTTCTCCCTTCAAGATCTCCTCCCAAGTCCATCTCTCACCATAGTCCAACTCAAAATCCCACTGCTCCTTCCTCTGCTGCTTGGTCCTGGTATGGTGGGAGATTCTGTCACGGTTATCGTCGGTGAAGGAGGACCAAAATGCAGCAGGACTGTGTTTGTTCATTTTGAACATTTATTAAATCAAAAACCCGGAAATACTAAATCTAACACCCTTTTACCAAAACACCACCCCGGACCACATAAAACAAATACCCTCTGCCACGTCCTGACCAAACTACAATAACAATTAACCCTTATACTGGCCAGGACGTGACACTAGGAGGCTCATGGAGGCTACTCCTTCCATAGACTAACACAGTAATTATGACTACTTCCGGAGGACATCCTCCAATCTATCAGAGATATTGCAGCATGAACTGCCATGTTGCCCACCCAATAAAAGGGTCAGAGAATGAATCTAGTACTGAAAGTATAAGCTACAGCTAGCTAGCACTGCAGTGCATATATTATAGTGAGTAGTAAACTCAAAGAGAAAGACAATAGTTAAACAATTTTGAACAAATTAATTTCTTATAATTCCAAAATGAAGGAGAAGCAAGAGAGAAATAGAGGGAGAGAGATATTTCGTAATTTTTTTCACTTTCAGTTTCCAATAGCTAGCAAATGCAGCTAGCTAGTTTAGCCTACTGAAACACCCTGCTCAAACAGAGGGATGCTATGTAAGTTAGCTGGCTATGACTATCCAACACAACACTGGAACTCTTCCATGTCAAAGTAAGCTTTTGGTTTTAAAAATGTATTGCCACCGAGGCCTGCCGGTGTAACTGATTACTGACTGTACATTGTAACGTTACTGTATTATTGTAGTGTGTATACTAACGTGTTAGTTCTATTAGCTATGCTGACTATGACGTTACTTTAGCTAATATGGTGACAACGATGTGTGCTGTGTGTAGCGGTTTGGCATGGAAAGTACACTGCTCAAAAAAATAAAGGGAACACTAAAATAACACATCCTAGATCTGAATGAATGAAATAATCTTATTAATTACTTTTTTCTTTACATAGTTGAATGTGCTGACAACAAAATCACACAAAAATACTCAATGGAAATCCAATTTATCAACCCATGGAGGTCTGGATTTGGAGTCACACTCAAAATTAAAGTGGAAAACCACACTACAGGCGGATCCAACTTTGATGTAATGTTCTTAAAACAAGTCAAAATGAGGCTCAGTAGTGTTTGTGGCCTCCACGTGCCTGTATGACCTCCCTTCAACGCCTGGGCATGCTCCTGGTGGCGGATGGTCTCCTGAGGGATCTCCTCCCAGACCTGGACTAAAGCATTCGCCAATTCCTGGACAGTCTGTGGTGCAACGTGGCATTGGTGGATGGAGCAAGACATGATGTCCCAGGTGTGCTCAATTGGATTCAGGTCTGGGGAACGGGCGGGCCAGTCCATAGCATCAATGCCTTCCTCTTGCAGGAACTGCTGACACACTCCAGCCACATGAGGTCTAGCATTGTCTTGCATTAGGAGGAACCCAGGGCCAACCGCACCAGCATATGGTCTCACAAGGGGTCTGAGGATCTCATCTCGGTGCCTAATGGCAGTCAGGTTACCTCTGGCGAGCACATGGAGGGCTGTGCTGCCCCCCAAAGAAATGCCACCCCACACCATGACTGACCCACCGCCAAACCGGTCATGCTGGAGGATGTTGCAGGCAGCAGAACGTTCTCCACGGCGTCTCCAGACTCTGTCACATCTGTCACATGTGCTCAGTGTGAACCTGCTTTCATCTGTGAAGAGCACAGGGCGCCAGTGGCGAATTTGCCAATCTTGGTGTTCTCTGGCAAATGCCAAACGTCCTGCACGGTGTTGGGCTGTAAGCACAACCCCCACCTGTGGACGTCGGGCCCTCAATCCACCCTCATGGAGTCTGTTTCTGACCGTTTGAGCAGACACATGCACATTTGTGGCCTGCTGGAGGTCATTTTGCAGGGCTCTGGCAGTCCTCCTCCTGCTCCTCCTTGCACAAAGGCGGAGGTAGCGGTCCTGCTGCTGGGTTGTTGCCCTCCTCTACATCTCCTGATGTACTGGCCTGTCTCCTGGTAGCGCCTCCATGCTCTGGACGCTACGCTGACAGACACAGCAAACCTTCTTGCCACAGCTCGCATTGATGTGCCATCCTGGATGAGCTGCACTACCTGAGCCACTTGTGTGGGTTGTAGACTCCGTCTCATGCTACCACTAGAGTGAAAGCACAGCATTCAAAAGTGACCAAAACATCAGCCAGGAAGCATAGGAACTGAGAAGTGGTCTGTGGTACCCACCTGCAGAACCACTCCTTTATTGGGGGTGTCTTGCTAATTGCCTATAATTTCCACCTGTTGTCTATTCCATTTGCACAACAGCATGTGAAATGTATTGTCAATCCGTGTTGCTTCCTAAGTGGACAGTTTGATTTCACAGAAGTGTGATTGACTTGGAGTTACATTGTGTTGTTTAAGTGTTCCCTTTATTTTTTTGAGCAGTATATTTTTTGCCTGGTCACATACAGGTGATGTGTTGTGCATTGCTGTCCACAAGCGAAGGCAAAAGGTGAGAGGAGGAGAGTTCATAGATGCAAGAAGGAATTCAACGTGGCTGCTATGGAATTAAACTGTGTTTACGCCTGATCGGGGTGTATTCATTCCGCTGATTCTGTAGAAAAGCATTTCTTAAACAGAAGCAAATGGAACAAAATGGGGATAAACATTCCTGAATTTGTCGAATGGAAACTCTCGTTTGCAACTGTAAAGAGAGAGAGAGCGGGAGAGAAACCCTTGCCTATAGATGTATGGTCCTGTCAAGAGAAATGATCTGGGCCACTAGAACAGCATAAGTACTATGAGTAAGCTGGAATCATTATCACCGATATTACCACTTCAACACACACTTCAATAAAGCCATGGGCCACCAGCTTTCACAAGGCTTTAAATGATGCCCAAACCCTTCTTCCCTTCCCCTGCCTCCCTCCTCCCTCTTCGTCAGACTGAAACCTCAGATGATCAGGCCTGGCTGGAAAAAGAGCCTGAGGTTTTGTGGGGTTCCCTCCTGAGCCGTGATATCACTGATGCTGTCTCCACTCCTAATCTCACCCATGTCTCGCTACCCGCTCTGCCTGGCGGGTAGCGAGAGAGTGACTGAAGGGGGGGGGGGGGGGGGGGGGGGGGTGTATTTGTACATGCATATCTGTGTACAAGCTTTTGTGTGTGTGTGTGTGTGTGTGTGTGTGTGTGTGTGTGTGTGTGTGTGTGTGTGTGTGTGTGTGTGTGTGTGTGTGTGTGTACTTTTGCGTGTGTGCGCAATGGCGGGATTAACAGAGACGGGGGCCCTTACACAACCCCACAGAGACAGCCCTGTCCAACCTTCTCCAAAGCCTCCACCACTGATCTAACAAAGCCCCTCTTATTCAGGGCAGCAGACTGAAGCCTACTGGGAGAAAACCTCAAAGACTTTAACAACACCTCCAATGTCAGCCACCATGAAGGCTTGTTTCTTTCATTATTCAGCTCAAACAGGGGGCTCTGTGGGTGCCAGTGTGGGCATGCCCGTATTAGAGAGAAAATAATCCTATGCCCACACACTATCAACTTGCATAGCATCGGCGCCCACAGGCCTTATTGCTGGGAACTTTCCACTACCAGCATCATCACCCAGCGTAATATGTTTCCATGTGAGGTGGCAATTATAAGATCCCAGCACAGAGGTGTAATAGGAGCCATGCTGGCTCTCCGTGTGTAGTGCACAGACCACAGTGGCTCACACGTCCCTGTAAAACCACAGGGGTACACTGTGACTACTGTACACGGGGCCTTTGGTACAGATGTAGGATATTCATTTGAGGCAGTTTGCTACAGCAGGAACGTAATACTGCAGCAACAGGAAATGTTAATTATTATATAGATTATAATTAATATAATTCTTGTAAATTATAAACTTTAGAAGCCTTCTAAAACGTCAAATAAATGACATGTTGGCATTTCCTGGTGTGCAGGAAAATTCTCAGCAACAAAAGAGAGATCAAATTAAGATCCTACATCTATAGGAGAGATACTGGCTCATAACCTATGGTGTTTACTTGAATAACCACACTCTGAGCTAAGGTAACATCTCTAGTTGAATTTTGATTCCCATCTACATATTGTCTAGTTCGTTTGTACATTCTGGAGTTGGGTTGGGACAAAACCTCTCAGTTTAGGACACAAATGATCAGTGTGAGAAAATTATTGAGTTTGGATGGTCTTCAGCAAAAAATGGCCAATCAAAACCATAGCTTTGGGGACTTTATTAACCTGTTTAGGGTTTCCTGGCCATTTCTCAGTTCAGTGTGGGAATAATGATGTTGAACAGTAGCTGTGGAGTAATAGAGCATGAGATGGAGATTTCCTTTGGCAAAGATTCAGCCTTTGGTCTATCCATTTCTCTCTCTCTATATCTCTCTCTCTCTTTCTCTCTTGCTGCCATCCTTCCCCGAAAACTTTTCTTTATGGCAAGAAGGGGGTGGATTTAGGCATGAACCACTGGCTCCGTTTGTATTTTCAGTAACATTTGGACGTCCCATCACAGAGCTGGAACCCACTAGACTGCACATAAAAGTTGTGCTACCAAGGTGAGCAACACAAACAGACCATTTGAACCAAGACACAAAGTACAGTAAGCATTTCCCTTTTCCATTACATTAACATTGTGACCATGCAGGTTCCCATTAGGAAGGTAATGGTCTGATTTGTCAGATGATGATAGATGATAGCGCCTCTGATCTGTGGAGGCTGGATCCAAATCTGTCCATATTCATGCTGATCCAAAATACAAAACTGATCTGTGATCAGTACTCTGAGAAGCTTTTTGAATATGGGCCATGGCCTTGTCCTTTTGACTGTTATGGTTTTATCTGCAGCGGCTTTGGACCATCAATAGTCCTCAGAATAAGCTGCTGATAGGAAGCGAGGATTTTATGATCATGGCCTGCATCTGATTTTCCTCTCTCTGAGTCCCTGAGTTTCTTTACGGTTCCTGAGATGTTGTTTTATCGTTTTATGGCTCTAAGAGGTTTTGCAGCAGTTGTATGTATTCTCTGAAGACAAGAGCAGAACGATGACCATCTCCCTGACTGTCTTTGCTTGTTGCCAAAATGTCTCCATAATCCTATACATACAAACATTCGAGGAGAGGGGAATATGAGAGGCTGGACTGACATACTTGTTGGTTATTCTCATCACACTTGTATGCCATAAGTACAACAGGTAACTCTAATCCCAGGTGGTTTACTGGCTGTTTGGGTGGTTTGGGTGTTCTGTTTCTATGTTCTCAGTGGTGAACAGAGAGACCCATATTCTAAAAACAAAAGGTTGTGCTATTTTCAAGTAACTAAGGTACACGCTGAACAAGAACACCACCCACGGAACCGCAACAGGACATTCTCAACTGTCACCTCCTCCAAGCGTCGCTTTTCCGATAACCATCACCTACATACAGAAACATCCTCTTCCACTCACCTCATCAACCCACAGTGCACTCAACAGACAGAGTCAGTGTGCTATGAGCACTGAACCTTACCAATAGAGAAAATGGACAGTTATCTATCATAGGCCACCAGAGCTGAGAAGCTGCACTCTCGGTACACCGACGATTCTCCACTGAAATAAGTGCAGAGGCTCCAGAGAAGCATCATCGGTCGCCTGTCACTCAACCCTCCACCCATCCTACTGCCCTCTGACCCTCAATACACTGATAGGGTGGTGCTTCATCATATCTCTGACAGAGGAGAGGGAGAGAAAGAGGGAGGGAGTGCGAGAGACAGAGATATAAAGAAATAGGGAGGGAGAGAGAGAGAGATAGAGGAGAGGGCAGAGAATGAAGTAGAGAGAGAGAGAGAACGACAGAGAGAGATAAATGGAAAGGTAAGGAAAGTAATGAACAAGCACACTGCAAGTTTGTTAGGAGTGAAAAATGGGGGTTGGCCAATTGAAAGCCTCAGTGAGAATACGTTATACTGTATACTGTAGGACAGAGAGGGAGATAATTGAGTGGAGAGCTGGAGCTTGGAGAAAGAGAGAGGAGAGGCTGATTGGTGTTATGGTATTGAGGGGCATGGGGAGAGTGCTTTGGGGACAGTGGGGTTAATAGTCCAGGGGAAGACAGACCTGGCACCAGCATGTTATAATAATACACTTGGCAGGCCAAGTGGTGTCAACTCCTGTCATTCCCCTGGGGAGGGAAGGACACAGCCTAATCTGTATTCAGTCCTGACATTGTCCACATCTGATATGGAACATTAGCCCCTAACTCCCTCTATAGACTAGTGTCCTTCAGTTTATATTACTTTATGTTAATAGAGAGAGAAAAGTCGGCAAGCCGTCGTTTGTCATTGTTAGTGGGGTTGCTCTGTGCGCCTGTTTTAAATGCATGTGTTTATCAGATAGAGAGAGGTAAAGGGGGAGAGGGGGAAGTAGACGTGACGGGGCAGGGAACCTCCTTGTTTTTCCATCTTTATTGATCTTTGATCCAACTAAAGAACAACCCCCCTTCCTCCCTCCATATCCCTCTTCCCATCCCTCGTTTGGCTATGTTACGTTCCTCTTTGACCGTCTATTTTCCGTTCCTACGCTGAGCATCCACGTCTGAGTGGCGCCAGGCAGGAGGAACGTTGTTAGAGCCATGTGAAACAGTGAGCAGCGGGGAACTTGCTCCTCCACCTGGATCGTTTGGTTCCCATTATGTTCCTCCTGGCTATTCACTCAGGAAAGTACTCTCTACCAATGGGGTTGAAGCTTAGGGAGAAAAGCAGTCTTAATACGTTACATTTGGACCCAGTGCCTTGACGTGTGGTGAGAAGATGTCTGATTTGAACAGGCAAACAGCTTAAGTAGTTTAACATTGAAACAGACATTAGGGATCTCAATGAGCTGTTATGAAACATAAAACAGTGACAGGAAGATTGAAGACTTGAAAATGAGGAGTCAATTGTTTGGGAGAAAGCACAGACATAGTTCTGAAACTGATTCCAACCCTCATCTTTCTCACCCCTTACACTCATAATCTGATAATCCTATGAATGCATCATGTTGTAAACTACTGGCCACTATAATTTGTCTAGTAATACCCAAATATATAGGCCTACAGTAATAAATAATGTTGCATGGGGATGTATTGAGTAGCGAAGCAACCCTACCACCTACTACAAGTACACTACTATACTGTATGTCAACTAAACATCCTACATCAGCGTCTTGTTTTCTCAACCCCATTCACATCTGCAGACCCTTGTATAATCCTTGTAGAACTTTGTTTTGTTGTTTTGTGTACTTCAGAAAAACAATGATCTGGTTAAACAGAAGATGTTATTTACAATACAATTGAAAAGCACAACAGCAACACTAATGATGATTCCACCAGTCAAATGCAAAACAGAACACGAACAGTGCTACAATTAGAACCCTGCTTAACACACCGCACATCATCTCATTTGAATAAAATAAAACGAGAGTGAGCGTCTGATGAAGTCAGTCGAGGGAATATTGTTTAAATCCGACTCTATTCTCTGACTTCTGTTGGAATTAATGCGGCTAATTGTCTTCAGCCAATTAGGAGTCTATTCCCTGCTGCCGTCTGGTGAAACACTGCCAGCTAATTGGATTAAATCTTTATCATTTCCTGTGAAACTGGGAGCGAAAGGGGAATATGAAGGAACGCTATCGCCTTATAATTAAAATCCCAACCTAATGACTGTGTTTTTATTAACATCCAACATCCAACCCTCTTTTCATGTGTATCTCTTTGCCTTAAATAGGGGTGGAAAATCAAGCTGCCTGACGATGCTGGGGATCTTAGACTACATGACCAATTTGATGACATTGAATCATTCACTGTAGGGACACTCCCTTCTGCTATTTCCTATTACTCTGAGTGCAATCCTAGTCTTTGTTTCAATGTCCATACTATTTTAGAATGCATGCCCAATGTATTGGTTTGTTCTAAGGGGTACACTAGTTTGTGCCCATATTAGAATAGAACCATAGTTTGTGTTTACACAGGTAGCCCAATTCTGATCTTTTTCTAATAATTGGTGTTTTGACCAATTAGATCACATCTGCTGCCAATAATTTGGCAAAATATCAGAATTGGGCTGCCTGTGTAAACCCAGCCATATAATCCCATAATCCAAGTTACATATAATTAAATGAACAGGTGTCCTAATGTCAACAGCTGTTTGAAATCACTCCATAAATATCTGAAGGACATAAAGGATCTAGTTTTGTTTTTGAGAATGTATTTTCCTCTGTAACTCCCACCAGCTGTCAGAGATCTCCCATCATCAGCTCTGATGGAGCAGAGAGAACAGAATGATACTGATCATCACACACTTGGTCTTTGTTCTCTACACACCGCCATCCTCCATCTGGTCACCAATGTGGAAATAATATAATGTGGACATAAGACATTGCGTTACTTTCCTTATAGTGACAAGTTGATGTTCAACTTGATTATATTGATCAAATGCTTACTACATTTACATTTACATTTAAGTCATTTAGCAGACGCTCTTATCCAGAGCGACTTACAAACTGGTGCATTCACCTTATGATATCCAGTGGAACAACCACTTTACAATAGTGCATCTAAATCTTTTTTTTTGGGGGGGGGGGGGGGGGGGGGGGTTAGAAGGATTACTTTATCCTATCCTAGGTATTCCTTAAAGAGGTGGGGTTTCAGGTGTCTCCGGAAGGTGGTGATTGACTCCGCTGTCCTGGCGTCGTGAGGGAGCTTGTTCCACCATTGGGGTGCCAGAGCAGCGAACAGTTTTGACTGGGCTGAGCGGGAACTGTGCTTCCTCAGAGGTAGGGGGGCCAGCAGGCCAGAGGTGGATGAACGCAGTGCCCTTGTTTGGGTGTAGGGCCTGATCAGAGCCTGAAGGTATGGAGGTGCCGTTCCCTTCACAGCTCCGGAGGCAATCACCATGGTCTTGTAGCGGATGCGAGCTTCAACTGGAAGCCAGTGGAGAGAGCGGAGGAGTGGGGTGACGTGAGAGAACTTGGGAAGGTTGAACACCAGACGGGCTGCGGCGTTCTGGATGAGTTGTAGGGGTTTAATGGCACAGGCAGGGAGCCCAGCCAACAGCGAGTTGCAGTAATCCAGACGTGAGATAACAAGTGCCTGGATTAGGACCTGCGCCGCTTCCTGTGTGAGGCAGGGTCGTACTCTGCGAATGTTGTAGAGCATGAACCTACAGGATCGGGTCACCGCCTTGATGTTAGTGGAGAACGACAGGGTGTTGTCCAGGATCACGCGAAGGTTCTTAGCACTCTGGGAGGAGGACACAAGGGAGTTGTCAACCGTGATGGCGAGATCATGGAAAGGGCAGTCCTTCCCCGGGAGGAAGAGCAGCTCCGTCTTGCCGAGGTTCAGCTTGAGGTGGTGATCCGTCATCCACACTGATATGTCTGACAGACATGCAGAGATGCGATTCGCCGCCTGGTTATCAGAAGGGGGAAAGGAGAAGATTAATTGTGTGTCGTCTGCATAGCAATGATAGGAGAGACCATGTGAGGATATGACAGAGCCAAGTGACTTGGTGTATAGCGAGAATAGGAGAGGGCCTAGAACAGAGCCCTGGGGGACACCAGTGGTGAGAGCGCATGGTGCGGAGACAGATTCTCGCCACGCCACCTGGTAGGAGCGACCTGTCAGGTAGGACGCAATCCAAGCGTGGGCCGCGCTGGAGATGCCCAACTCGGAGAGGGTGGAGAGGAGGATCTGATGGTTCACAGTATCAAAGGCAGCAGATAGGTCTAGAAGGATGAGAGCAGAGGAGAGAGAGTTAGCTTTAGCAGTGCGGAGAGCCTCCGTGACACAGAGAAGAGCAGTCTCAGTTGAATGCCCAGTCTTGAAACCTGACTGATTAGGATCAAGAAGGTCATTCTGAGAGAGATAGCAGGAGAGCTGGCCAAGGACGGCACGTTCAAGAGTTTTGGAGAGAAAAGAAAGAAGGGATACTGGTCTGTAGTTGTTGACATCGGAGGGATCGAGTGTAGGTTTTTTCAGAAGGGGTGCAACTCTCGCTCTCTTGAAGACGGAAGGGACGTAGCCAGCGGTCAAGGATGAGTTGATGAGCGAGGTGAGGTAGGGGAGAAGGTCTCCGGAAATGGTCTGGAGAAGAGAGGAGGGGATAGGGTCAAGTGGGCAGGTTGTTGGGCGGCCGGCCGTCACAAGACGCGAGATTTCATCTGGAGAGAGAGGGGAGAAAGAGGTCAAAGCACAGGGTAGGGCAGTGTGAGCAGGACCAGCGGTGTCGTTTGACTTAGCAAACGAGGATCGGATATCTTCAACCTTCTTTTCAAAATGGTTGACGAAGTCATCCGCAGAGAGGGAGGAGGGGGGGAGGGGGAGGAGGATTCAGGAGGGAGGAGAAGGTAGCAAAGAGCTTCCTAGGGTTAGATGCAGATGCTTGGAATTTAGAGTGGTAGAAAGTGGCTTTAGCAGCAGAGACAGAAGAGGAGAATGTAGAGAGGAGGGAGTGAAAGGATGCCAGGTCCGCAGGGAGGCGAGTTTTCCTCCATTTCCGCTCGGCTGCCCGGAGCCCTGTTCTGTGAGCTCGTAGTGAGTCGTCGAGCCATGGAGCAGGAGGGGAGGACCGAGCCGGCCTGGAGGATAGGGGACAGAGAAAATCAAAGGATGCAGAAAGGGAGGAGAGGAGGGTTGAGGAGGCAGAATCAGGAGATAGGTTGGAGAAGGTTTGAGCAGAGGGAAGAGATGATAGGATGGAAGAGGAGAGAGTAGCGGGAGAGAGAGAGCGAAGGTTGGGACGGCGCAATACCATCCGAGTAGGGGCAGAGTGAGAAGTGTTGGATGAGAGCAAGAGGGAAAAGGATACAAGGTAGTGGTCGGAGATTTGGAGGGGAGTTGCAATGAGATTAGTGGAAGAACAGCATCTAATAAAGATGAGGTCAAGCGTATTGCCTGCCTTGTGAGTAGGAGGGGAAGGTGAGAGGGTGAGGTCAAAAGAGGAGAGGAGTGGAAAGAAGGAGGCAGAGAGGAATGAGTCAAAGGTAGACGTGGGGAGGTTAAAGTCACCCAGAACTGTGAGAGGTGAGCCATCTTCAGGAAAGGAACTTATCAAGGCGTCAAGCTCATTGATGAACTCTCCAAGGGAACCTGGAGGGCGATAAATGATAAGGATGTTAAGCTTGAAAGGGCTGGTAACTGTGACAGCATGGAATTCAAATGAGGAGATAGACAGATGGGTCAGGGGAGAAAGAGAGAATGTCCACTTGGGAGAGATGAGGATTCCAGTGCCACCACCCCGCTGGCTCGATGCTCTAGGGGTATGCGAGAACACGTGGGCAGACGAAGAGAGAGCAGTAGGAGTAGCAGTGTTATCTGTGGTAATCCATGTTTCCGTCAGCGCCAGGAAGTCTAGGGACTGGAGGGTAGCATAGGCTGAGATGAACTCAGCCTTGTTGGCTGCAGACCGGCAGTTCCAGAGGCTGCCGGAGACCTGGAACTCCACGTGGGTCGTGCGCGCTGGGACCACCAGGTTAGAGTGACAGCGGCCACGCGGTGTGAAGCGTTTGTATGGCCTGTGCAGAGGGGAGAGAACAGGGATAGACAGACACATAGTTGACAAGCTACAGAAGTGTTGTTTCTTGTATTATTGTCTCTTGTGTCTTTAGAGAACTGTTTCACTTTGATATCCTTTTTCTTCTGTCCTGATTTTCTCTTTCTTTTCTTCTTTTTCTTCTACTACACTTACCAACCCTTACTATACCATATTTCCCTGCCTCTTCAACTCTACTTCATTCTCTTTCTTTCTTTCTCTCTCTCCCCCTCCTCTCTCTCTCTCTCTCTCTCTCTGAGCTTGATAATCAACGTGTGAGCATGCTGTGCAGTAAAACCTGTCCCTGTCCACCCATGGGCCCTGCTCATCCTCTTAAATGACAATCAGAATGAATGGTATGACAGGGAGGGGGGGGGGGGGGGGGGTACTTCGGAGCCTCTTAAACCTGGCTCCGTTATTGGCCTCTTGATTGGCAAGGCGCGGCTAGATGCACAGAGATTAGACTCAGAGGTAATGTATACTGGGTTTCATATCATCAGAGACAATAGAACGTATAAGGGTGTATACCACACAGGACAATGCTATTGCTAAACGATTATAAAGAGAGAAAAGGGAGGCTATATGTCATTATTATTGTCATAATCATTAGGTTCCTGACCTCTCCACATGACAACATATCAGATTTATTATGACTACTTTATGAATTGGCACAGAGACATTATGAAAAGTCACCAGTTTGGATTGGAAAGCCTGATAGTCCACTTAAAACACACTGAGCAAAGCTGAATAGCTAGGTTGTTTTTATTGGCCCATTACCTGATTGGTTGTTATGAAGGTGTGAGGGGATATTTTTGTACCACACTTAATAGATGTATTTCCTCCCCAGTAACAACACAGATGCTGTTGCTCACCAATCCTGCAATCCCATCCACGGTGACATCATAGTAATTTCATCACTGGCCCATGGCTCAACCAAACCACTGGTGCGGACATCAATTCTCTATTAGCACACTGCTGTCAACATAGAGGCAAGCTACTTACTCTGTGGAGTGACTACTGTTTACGTTTCTGGTAATAATGTGTTTACTTAAGCTGTCCAGGGAATCAGAGCCAGTGACAAATCCTTCCTCAAGGATAAACTACTTATTCAGAATTAAAGAGAGTTCCTCGAAAACAACGATTAGGAGAAACAGAGAGTGAGCGTGTGTGTGTGTGTGTGTTTTTGTGTGTGTGTGTGTGTGCGTGTGTGTGTGTGTGTGCGCGTGTGCTCATGCACTTACTTGTGTATTAAATACACAATTCTAGTAAAGGGTCTTAACGATATCTCTCCCTTCTGCTCGAGGATAAGCAGAGATTTGGACTAATGATGTCATTTAAAAACAATAACAATTGGGAGTAAAACAGACAGACAAACAGACAGACAGAGACAGACAGGCCACTTAGCTGATGGCTAGTGGTTAGAGTGACAGCAGTGACAGCCAGCTAACCTGGAGAATGTCAGGCAGCTTGGCTCTAAGCAGCACTTGAGTAATATGGGGATGAGCTGCTTAGCCATGGTTGTTACCATGATGATCCTGTAGAGAACAAAGCTCAAAAGCTGGATTTCTTAGAAACATCAATACACTTTCAAGTAAGCAGGCCCTTTTCAATAGTTTTTTCAAATGGTGAGTGCATTGTCGTATAACCTCTTAAAGGTGCTGGTTGAATTATTTGAAACTACAATATCAATTAAATTCTATTCAAATAACTTTTATGAATGTGTGGGATGAATGATACATACAAGACGCATAACAACATAGAAAACAAAAACATGAAGGCTATAGTATAAAGGACTAGAAGCATTATATGAAATCCCAGGGAACATACACATACAGTATATACAAATACAATTACAAACTTAAAGAGTTAAGGAGTTTGATATGGCCACATGTCAGCTCTTGCCAGGTTGTGAAGTACTGCATGTGTAAACTCAGGTGTCCTCTCTCAATGCATGCAGTACCTCCGCAACATAGCCACTACACGACACTACACACCAATTCCCTGACCATTCAGTTAACCCTTCTCTACATTGGCTCCACCATATTGATTCAGATAGAGCTTCCTCCTCCTTCCTCTGAGGGAGCCAAGTTGTGTGGCCAGCTCCTCTTTGCAGCTCCGCTCCTAGTGTCGTTTCCCTGCCGACGCAGAGGGACAGACCAGGGATGAGGGAAAGCATCTGGAAAAGCAAACAGGAAGCCCGGAGAGAGGAATCTTGGGATGAAATACTGCCGAGTTGGACGACTGCAGCGCTCTGCCATAATACGGGGGGTTGGAGGTTGAGGGGTGAGGGGGATTGAGGGGCCAAGAGGGGCTTTGGTCCCATTTGTACTGCATGCCTCATGAAAATATAATGAACAGGAGGTATTGACCCGGGGCACACACACACACTTTCGGATGTACACACACACGTACACATGCACGCATTAGGTACACACATGAGCACACACAAACGCGCACATGCTAACACACACGTGTGCACACACACACACCCAAACACTGTACGGTCCAGCTCAAACACGCTCTAGGCTGCCAAGAGATTTGATAGCCGTTATTGACATGATGTTCTTTTTCATTGGTCTTACCGTAGTGAGAGTTGTTGTTAAATTCTTTGTGAGCCGATACTATCAGAACAAAAGAAATGCAATATAGTCACTTAGCTCAAGAGCAATGGACAGTCATGTCTGATGTCATTTTAGTGGAACATGATATATCTAAACCATGTTATTTCATGCCTGTCTACACACACTCTTCATCGTGGAAATGTCTCACGCTGACATCTCAAATAGAATTTCAAGGATCTGTTTTGCAGCTGGGAGAATGGCTCAGTTTTACTGAAAAGGACTGGAGAGGTAAATGGATGTGTATCTGAGTGGTGGAAATGACATTGTGCAGAGCATGGAGCAGAGGGAGAGAGATCAATGACGATCATAAACAAAATACAATAAAGTCATCTAATGCCATTATGAGCAAATCGGCATTGTATTGGAGGCCATGTGCGGTTTGAAACATGTAGCGTTTAGCATTGCCAAGAAACTTGGACGAACACATGGAAAACAATTGCCGTGTTATGCAAAACAAATGCACAGATGAATACGCTCTGTGGACCTCTTCACTCTGCACCTCTTCACACACACGCACACATACAAACACACAAAAACACACTCTTCCCTTCACACACACTGACAGAAAATCGCCTAGCACGCGTCAGAGAAACTCGAGTGCTGTTTTGTCACACGCCAACATCTGGATCTGCAAAGGAAATTAATGGCCGTTCTCCTGTCATTTAACCTGCAAGCTATTGACCCACGTGTTGAAAAGTTTTCTTGGATACTTAAAGAAGCCTACTAAGGATACAGCCCCGCGCAACATAAATCATTGGATTCCCTCCTTCCACGAGGAATTCGGCGTCTGGTTGAAATTTTTGAGTTTATTTAGGAAACCTTTACAGTAGTGCACAGATTACCGAACTGCCGTTTCAAATCCGAGGCAGATGCTCCACACAGAAAGCTGTAAAAGATGCTTGCGAGGCGGATTGAATATGATCGTATACAGGCACGAGAAACTATATACCCCAGAGTGAAATCCAAATGTCTGGAATTTATTTCAGTTTCTGTCATCCTTTCTGTTTTTATGATACATTGATTAAGAATAGATGGTTGATAATAATCCATAGATACGCTCTGGTGATGGGGCAGTTTGGGATGGTTGATAGTAAACCAGAGATATGCTCTGGTTATGGGGCAGTTTACGATGGTTTAAAGTAATCAGGAGATATGCTCTGGTGATGGAGCAGATTAGAATGGTAGATAGTAAACCAGAGATATGCTCGAGTGATGGGGCAGTTTAGGATGGTTGACAGTAAACCATAGATTTTCTCTGGTGATGGGGCAGTTTAGGATGGTTGATGGTAAACCAGAGATACGCTCTGGTGATGGAGCAGTTTGGGATGGTTCATAGTAATTTGGAGAAATGCTCTGGTGATGGGGTAGCTAAGGATGGTTGACAGTAAACCAGAGATATTCTCCGGTGATGGGGCAGTTTAGGATGATTGACATTAATCTGGAGATATGCTCTGGGGATGGGGCAGTTTAGGATGGTTGATAGTAAACCAGAGATATGCTCTGGTGATGGAGCAGTTTAGGATGCTTGATAGTAATCCGGAGATATGTTCTGGTGATGGGGCAGTTAAGGATGGTTGATAGTAAACCAGAGATATGCTCTTGTGATGGGGCAGTTTAGGATGGTTCATAGTAAACCAGAGATATGCTCTGGTGATGGGGCAGTTTAGGATGGTTGATAGTAAACCAGAGATAAGCTCTGGTGATGGGGCAGTTTAGGATGCTTGATTGTAAACGAGAGATATGCTCTGGTTGTCGGGAAGCTAAGAATGTTTGAAAATCATCCAGAGATATGCTCTGGTTATGGAGCAGTTTAGGAGAGTTGATAGTAATCTGGAGATATGCTCTGGTGATGGGGCAGTATAGGATGGTTGATAGTAAACTGAAGATATGCTCTGGTGATGGAGCATTTTAGGATTGTTGATAGTAATCCAGAGATATGATCTGGTGATGGGGCAGTTTAGGATTGTTGATAGTAATCCAGATATATGCTCTGGTGAAGGGGAAGTTTGGGAGGGTTGACAGTAATCCGGAGAAATGCTCTGGTGATGGGGCAGTTTAGGATGGTTGATAGTAAACCAGAGATATGCTCTGGTGATCGGGAAGCTAAGAATGTTTGAAAATCATCCAGAGATATGCTCTGGTTATGGAGCAGTTTAGGAGAGTTTATAGTAATTGGGAAATATGCTCTGGTGATGGGGCACTTTAGGATGGTTGATAGTAAACCAGAGATAAGTTCTGGTGATGGGGCAGTTTAGGATGCTTGATTGTAAACGAGAGATATGCTCTGGTTGTCGGGAAGCTAAGAATGTTTGAAAATCATCCAGAGATATGCTCTGGTTATGGAGCAGTTTAGGAGAGTTGATAGTAAACCAGAGATATGCTCTGGTGATGGAGCAGTTTAGGATGGTTGATAGTAAACCAGAGATATGCTCTGGTGAAGGGGCAGATTATGATGGTTGATAGAAAACCAGAGATAAGATCTGGTGATGGGGCAGTTTAGGATGGTTGATAGTAAACCAGAGATATGCAGTTTAGGATGGTTGATGGTAAACCGGAGATATGCTCTGGTGATGGGGCAGTTTAGGATGGTTGATAGTAAACCAGAGATATGCTCTGGTGAAGGGGCAGATTATGATGGTTGATAGAAAACCAGAGATAAGATCTGGTGATGGGGCAGTTTAGGATGGTTGATAGTAAACCAGAGATATGCAGTTTAGGATGGTTGATGGTAAACCGGAGATATGCTCTGGTGATGGGGCAATATAGGACAGTTTAGGATGGTTGATAGTAAACCAGAGATATGCAGTTTAGGATGGTTGATGGTAAACCGGAGATATGCTCTGGTGATGGGGCAATATAGGATGGTTGATAGTAAACCAGAGATATGCTCTGGTGATGGAGCATTTTAGGATGGTTGATAGTAAACTGAAGATATGCTCTGGTGATGGAGCATTTTAGGATTGTTGATAGTAATCCAGAGATATGCTCTGGTGATGGGGCAGTTTAGGATTGTTGATAGTAATCCAGATATATGCTCTGGTGATGGGGAAGTTTGGGAGGGTTGACAGTAATCCGGAGAAATGCTCTGGTGATGGGGAAGTTTAGGATTGTTGATAGTAAACCAGAGATATGCTCTGGTGATCGGGAAGCTAAGAATTTTTGAAAATCATCCAGAGATATACTCAGGTTATGGAGCAGTTTAGGAGAGTTTATAGTAATTGGGAAATATGCTCTGGTGATGGGGCAGTTTAGGATGGTTGATAGTAAACCAGAGATAAGCTCTGGTAATGGGGTAGTTTAGGATGCTTGTGTCACGACACCGACGGATGGTGGCGCCCCTCCTCGGCCGGGCGGAGCTCGGCGGTCGTCGTCGCCGGCCTACTAGCTACCATCGATCCTTTCTTGTTTCACTTTCTGTTGGTTAGGTCTAGGTAGGCACGCACTTCTTTTGGGTTAGTCATTAGTAGGGGGGGTTATTTAGTTTAGCGTAGGATGTCTGTGTTTGTGCGTGATTGTGTTTCTTGTCCGGTTTATGTGCTTGAGGAACATGTGCTGGTTTTCCTCTGCCTGTGGTTGGTTCATTGTGTACACCACCGCAGAATTATTTAAGGGCTGCGTCCCTATATTTTTGGCGACCACATCCAGTTTTCTTGAATAAAGAATTTTTAAATCAATTTTTCGAGCCAGCCCGTGACAGCTTGATTGTAAACGAGAGATATGCTCTGGTGATCGGGAAGCTAAGAATGTTTGAAAATCATCCAGAGATATGCTCTGGTTATGGAGCAATTTAGGAGAGTTGATAGTAATTGGGAGATATGCTCTGGTGATGGGGCAGTTTAGGATGGTTGATAGTAAACCAGAGATTTGCTCTGGTGATCGTGAAACTAAGAATGTTTGAAAATCATCCAGAGATACGCTCTGGTTATGGGGCAGTTTAGGATGGTTGATCATAAACCAGAGATATGCTCTGGTGATGGGGCAGTTCAGGATTGTTGATCGTAATCTGGAGATATTCTCTGGTGATTGGGCAGTTTAGGATGGTTGATAGTAAACCAGAGATATGCTCTGGTGATGGGGCAGTTTAGGGTGGTTGATATTAAACCAGAGTTATGTTCTGGTGAAGGGGCAGTTTAGGATGCTTGATAGTAACCCAGAGATATGCTCTGGTGATCGGAAAGCTAAGAATGTTTGAAAATCATCCAGAGATATGCTCTGGTTATGGAGCAGTTTAGGAGAGTTTATAGTAATTGGGAGATATGCTCTGGTGATGGGGCAGTTTAGGATGGTTGATAGTTAACCAGAGATATGCTCTGGTGATGGGGCAGTTTAGGATGGTTGAGAAATGCTCCGGTTATGGGGCAGTTTGGGACGTTTGATAGTAATCCGTAGATATGCTCTGGTGATGGGGGAGTTAAGGGTGGTTGATAGTAAACCAGAGATAAACTCTTGTGATGGGGCATTTTAGGATGGTTGATGGTAAACCAGAGATATGCTCTGGGGATGGAGCAGTTTAGGATGGTAGATGGATAACCAGAGATATGCTCTGGTGATGGAGCAGTTTTGGACAGTTGATAGTAATTTGGAGATATTCTCTGGTGATGGGGCAGTTTGGGATGGCTGATAGTAATCTTGAGATATGCTCTGGTGATGGGGCAGTTTAGGACAGTTGATAGTAAACCAGAGATATGCTCTGGTGATGGGGCAGTTTTGGATGGTTGATAGTAATCCGGAGATATGCTCTGGTTATGGGGGAGTTTAGGATGGTTGATATTAAACCAGAGTTATGGTCTGGTGATGGGGCAGTTTAGGATGGTTGATAGTAATCCGGAGATATGCTCTGGTGAAAGGGCATTTTAGGATGGTTGATAGTAAACCAGAGATTTGCTATGGTGATGGAGCAGTTTAGGATGGTTGGTAGTAATCCAGAGATATGCTCTGGTGATGGGGCAGTTTATGATTGTTGATAGTAATCCAGAGATATGCTCTGGTGATTGGGGAGTTTAGGATGGTTGATAGTAAACCAGTGATATGCTCTGGTGATGGATTAGTTTAGGATTGTTGATAGTAATCCAGAGATATGCTCTGGTCATAGGGCAGTTTAGGATTGTTGATAGTAATCCAGAGATATGCTCTGCTGATGGGGCAGTTTAGGATTGTTGATAGTAATCAAGAGATATGCTCTGGTGATGGGGCAGTTTGGGATGGTTGATGGTAAACAAGAGATAAGATCTGGTGATGGGGCAGTTTAGGATGCTTGATAGTAAACCAGAGATATGCTCTGGTGATCGGGAAACTAAGAATGTTTGAAAATCATCCAGAGATACGCTCTGGTTATTGGGCAGTTTAGGATGGTTGATCATAAACCAGAGATATGCTCTGGTGACGGGGCAGTGTAGGATTGTTGATAGTAATCTGGAGATATGCTCTGGTGATGGGGGAGTTTAGGATGGTTGATAGTATACCAGAGATATGCTCTGGTGATGGAGCAGTTTAGGATTGTTGATAGTAATCCAGACATATGCTCTGGTCATAGGGCAGTTTAGGATGGTTGATTGTAAACCAGAGATATGCTCTGGTGATGGGTCAGTTTAGGATGGTTGATAGTAAACCAAAGATATGCTCTGGTGATGGTGCAGTTTAGGATGGTTGATAGTAATCCGGAGATATCCTCCGGTGAAAGGGCAGTTTAGGATGGTTGATGGTGAACCAGAGATATTCTCTGGTGATGGAGCAGTTTAGGGTGGTTGGTAGTAATCCAGAGGTATGCTCTGGTGAAGGGGCAGTTTAGGATCGTTGATAGTATACCAGAGATAAGCTATGGTGATATGGAAGCTAAGAATGTTTGAAAATCATCCAGAGATTTGCTCTGTTGATGGGGCAGTTTAGGATTGTTGATAGTAATCCAGAGATATGCTCTGGTGATGGGGCAGTTTAGGATGGTTGATAGTAATCCAGAGATATGCTCTGGTGATCGGGAAGCTAAGAATGTTTGAAAATCATCCAGAGATATGCGCTGGTTATGGAGCAGTTTAGGAGAGTTTATAGTAATTGGGAAATATGCTCTGGTGATGGGGCAGTTTAGGATGGTTGATAGTAAACCAGAGATAAACTCTGGTGATGGGGCAGTTTAAGATGCTTGATAGAAAACGAGAGATATGCTCTGGTGATCGGGAAGCTAAGAATGTTTGAAAATCATCCAGCGATATGCTCTGGTTATGGAGCAGTTTAGGAGAGTTGATAGTATTTGGGAGATATGGTTGGTTCGGGGCGTAACCCCCACTCCGCCCGCTGATCCCCCCGCTTCTGTGTCGCCGGAGGAACCAGACCGTTGATCATCGCCGGAGGCTCTGAACTGCCGACCGCCGCTGGAGACTCCGGGCTGCAGACCGGAGTCTGGGTACTCTGCTGACATAATCTAATGGGTACTCTGCTGACATAATCTAATGTTTTGCTTTCGTTGTAAAGCCTTTTTGAAATCGGACAGTGTGGTCAGATAAAGGAGAGTCTTGTCTTTCAAATGGTGTAAAATAGTCATATGTTTGAGAAATTGAAGTAATAGCATTTCTAAGGTATTTGAATATCGCGCCACAGGATTCCACTGGCTGTTGACTAGGGTGGGACGCAAACGTCCCACCTAGCCCAGAGAGGCTAATCCAACCACATTGTCCAATTTCAAAAAGGCTTTACAGCGAAAGCAAAACATTAGATTATGTTAGGAGAGTACCCAGCCAGAAATAATCACACAGCCATTTTTCAAGCTAGCATATATGTCACAAAAACCCAAACCACAGCTAAATGCAGCACTAACCTTTGATGATCTTCATCAGATGACACTCCTAGGACATTATGTTATACAATACATGCATGTTTTGTTCAATAAAGTTAATATTTATATCAAAAACCAGCTTTTTACATTAGCATATGACGTTCAGAACTAGCATACCCACCAAAAACTTCCGGTGAATTTACTAAATGACTCTTGTTAAATGTTTACAAAATACATAACAATTATTTAAAGAATTATAGATACAGAACTCCTTTATGCAATCGCGGTGTCAGATTTTAAAATAGCTTTTTGGCAAAAGCACATTTTGCAATATTCTGAGTAGATAGCTCGGCGATCAAGGCTAAATAAACAGACACTCGCCAACATCGAGGCTCAGTAAACTCAGAATTACTAGTAGAAAAATTGGATTACCTTTGCTGTTCTTTGTCAGAATGCACTCCCAGGACTTCTATTTCAACCACAAATGTTGTTTTGGTTCAAAATAATCCATAGTTATGTTCAAATATCCTCCGTTTTGTTTGTGCGTTCAGGTCCCTATCCGAAGGGTGACGCGCGGATGCATGTCGTGACAAAAAATGTAAAAATATTCCATTACCGTACTTAGAAGCATGTCAAACGCTGTTTAAAATCAATTTTTATGCAATTTTTCTCATAAAATAGCGATAATATTCCAACCGGGCGACGTTGTTTTCGTTCAAAGGCTGAAAGAAAAACATGGCCACTTCTCGGGGCCGCGCATCTCCTGTCTCTGAGCCACCAGCCTGACCACTCACAAACAGCGATCCTGTACCTAGCCCAGAGACAGCAGAGATCTCATTCCACTTTCTGGCACCTTCAGAGAGCCTATGGGAGCCTTAGAAATTGTCACGTTACAGCAGAGATCCTGTATTTTCGACAGAGGTGCCACAGAAGCACAATAAATGGTCAGAGAGGGCACTTCCTGTATGGAATCTTCTCAGGTTTTGGCCTGCCATATGAGTTCTGTTATACTCACAGACACCATTCAAACAGTTTTATAAACTTTAGAGTGTTTTCTATCCAAATCTACCAATTATATTTCTTGAACTTCTTTTCCATCTCTATCTTTTACGAAGGATCTCTGCTCTAACGTGACACTTCCTACGTCGTCCATAGGCACTCAGAGCCCGGGAAAAACCTGAATGTCGTCATCCCAGCCCCAGGCTGAAACACATTATCGCCTTTCTCAAGTGGCCGATCAAGGGATTCTGGGCTTAGGCGCGTGACCTGACCGCCCCCGCCTTTGTGATTTTTTCCTCTGTTTGCCGAAAAGGAGATTCCCGGTCGGAATATTATCGCTTTTCTACGAGAAAAATGGCATAAAAATTGATTTTAAACAGCGGTTGACATGCTTCGAAGTACGGTAATGGAATATTTAGAATTTCTTTGTCACGAATTGCGCCATGCGCACGACCCTTCTTTACCATTTCGGATAGTGTCTGGAACGCACGAACAAAACGCCGCTATTCGGATATAACGATGGATTATTTTGGACCAAACCAACATTTGTTATTGAAGTAGCAGTCCTGGGAGTGCATTCTGACGAAGACAACAAAAGGTAATCAAACTTTTATAATAGTAAATATGATTATGGTGAGTGCTAAACTTGCCGGGTGTCTAAATAGCTAGCCCGTGATGCCTGGGCTATGTACTTAGAATATTGCAAAATGTGCTTTCACCAAAAAGCTATTTTAAAATCGGACATATCGAGTGCATAGAGGAGGTCTGTATCTATAATTCTTAAAATAATTGTTATGCTTTTTGTGAACGTTTATCGTGAGTAATTTAGTAAAATGTTAGCGAATTCCCCGGAAGTTTGCGGGGGGTATGCTAGTTCTGAACGTCACATGCTAATGTAAAAAGCTTGTTTTTGATATAAATATGAACTTGATTGAACAAAACATGCATGTATTGTATAACATAATGTCCTAGGGTTGTCATCTGATGAAGATCATCAAAGGTGAGTGCTGCATTTAGCTGTCTTCTGGGTTTTTGTGACATTATATGCTAGCTTGAAAAATGGGTGTCTGATTATTTCTGGCTTGGTACACTGCTGACATAATCTAATGTTTTGCTTTCGTTGTAAAGCCTTTTTGAAATCGGACAGTGTGGTTAGATTAACGAGAGTCTTGTCTTTAAACAGCTGTAAAATAGTCATATGTTTGAGAAATTGAAGTAATAGGATTTTTAAGGTTTTGAAAATCGCGCCACAGGCTTCAAGTGGCTGTTACGTAGGTGGGACGAATTCGTCCCGCCTAGCCCAGAGAGGTTAAATCGGGTACGTTTTTTATCCGGACGTGAAAATACTGCCCCCTAGCCCTAAGAAGTTAAGGGGGTGATAAGTTTTCGGGAAAAAAAAACACATTTTTTTCAAAATTTGACTCTTGGGTCTTGACTTGTGTTACATTTGCAATAAGAAAATTCCCTGTGGAGAGCTTCTCACCATCTATTGGATATTTGCTGTGATTTGGCACATTCAATACTTTCATACATGTATAATTGACAAAAAAAATAATTTGATATTTCATTTGGACATTTCTAATGGCATTGGGGGAAAAAAAGAAGAAAAAGTCACTTTTGACTTCCTATGAAATCATATTCCAAATGCACAAAACATATGCCTTATGCACAAGCTAAAACAACCAAAAAAGGATGTCAATAAAATATGTCAAAAGTATGTTCATACAGCTCTTATACATGTGTAATTGACAAAAAAAAACTAAAGAATTTCGAAAAATCGTCCAGAAAGCACTTTTTAAAGTTTTCAATTTTTCTTTCATTTTTTCAAAATTTGACCCTTGGGTGTTGACTTGTGTTACATTTGCAATATGAAAATCCACGGTGGAGCGCGCTCGCCATCTACAGGATTTTTGGGGTGTGACACTTGGCATTTGCCATATGAAATTTGCAATATGATTTGAATGAATGTGGACCAAATTGGTTGGTATTGTCATTAGGGTGTATGTTTCGTGCGGTGCCAATATGTCCCCATTCATTTTTGTCCATTTGGAGGGGTCTTCCCTTACATTCTCTATGAACTCAGCAGGAGAAGTAACATTCTCTATGGACTCAGCAGGAGAAGAAACATTCTCTATGGATTCAGCACAAGAAGTAACATTCTCTATGGACTCAGCAGGAGAAGTAACATTCTCTATGAACTCAGCAGGAGAAGTAACATTCTCTATGAATTCAGCACAAGAAGTAGAATTCTCTATGGACTCAGTAGGAGAAGTAACATTCTCTATGGACTCAGCACTAGAAGTAACATTCTCTATGGACTCAGCACTAGAAGTAACATTCTCTATGGACTCAGCAGGAGAAGTAACATTCTCCATGGGCTCAGCAGGAGAAGTAACATTCTCCATGGACTCAGCAGGAGAAGTAACATTCTCCATGGACTCAGCAGGAGAAGTAACATTCTCCATGGACTCAGCAGGAGAAGTAACATTCTCCATGGACTCAGCAGGAGAAAAAACATTCTCTATGGACTCAGCAGGAGAAAAAACATTCTCTATGGACTCAGCAGGAGAAGTAACATTCTCTATGGACTCAGCAGGAGAAGTAACATTCTTTATGGACTCAGCAGGAGAAGTAACATTCTCTATGGACTCAGCAGGAGAAGTAACATTCTCTATGGACTCAGCAGGAGAAGTAACATTTATGGACTTAGCAGGAGAAGAATCATTCTCTATGGACTCAGCATGAGAAGTAACGTGCCAACGATATTATTTAAAAGACCATCATAACTAGAGTTTTTTAGGCCTAAATATGGTCCAGAGTTTTTCCAGGCCTGGTTACAGGGTGAGTAAAAACTCCTTGCCACAGATATAGGTGATGACAACCAACGTGTCACCAGAGCAAAAGTGTAGAGTGAAACGAGGGAGGTAACAGACAGATATAGCTTCACATGGGCTCTGGTGCTCATGATTACAAACCTCAAGACAGAAACAGAGAGATGGAAAAGAGAGAAAGAGAGAAAGGCCTGTGTTCCCCGGTGGACAGCAAGGCCATGAAATCAGCGCCAAAGCCATAAAGAATAGAAATTGGCATGGAGAAATGGAGGGGGAGGGAGACGAAGGGGGAAACAGACAGAGAGAGATGTGGGGTTGGCCTAATGTCTCCAGTTCAGGGATCTGAGCGAGAGCCAGTAAGGAGAGAGAAATTAAGAAAAGAGAGACTGGGGAATACAAGAGCAAAACAAACCTTCATGTCCTAAGATGACTTATTGTAAGACCTCACACTCAGCCTAAACATCCATCCACTTCTCATTCCTGACATAAAAACAGAATTCATAGTACAGAGGACAATGACAACTTAACAATGAGAATGTCATTAATACAAGCAGTACATAAGAATGCACAGCCTACATTCTTTTGGGAATCAACTGTTGTTGAGGCTAGCAGCAAAACATAAACACAATCCTCCAGGTCGCCTCAGGTGAACAGAAAAAAAGTTAAAGGACATTTACACGCAGACTGGTCAAATTATGTAATGAACAAGGGTGTTTGATGTTTTATAATGGGTTAATGGTAAAGGGCTCCCTACCCACACAACACAAGAATGGCCAACAAAATACCCAATGCTAGTGAATTATCCTGCTCACTGCATTAGAGTGGAGAAGCCCCTCCCCAGGAAAATGTGTGTTGAGAATTAATTCACCTTCATGTAATATTCATTGAGTTATAATAAAACTGGGCAGCCCCTCGGAAAGACCAAGAGCTTCTCCACGGCAATATAAAGTGCAGCATAATTGTGTTTTATCACAGTTTTGGCTGTGAAGTATGACTCTAGACGGAAAGAGATGCTGGTGTAATGTGGACTGCACAACACAGTGCCCCTACTGACTTGGCTGACTGCCCTGCAGTTTCCCACGAACCACCAAAAGGAAATGTGGGGCCAGGTTTAAGATTAACCTAAACCCCACCTACACAATGACTCTACTTATACTTGACAACTGATAATATCTCTTTGGCTAACAATAGAGACAACCAGATTGATATTTCTCTATGATATCCTGCAAGGCACAAGTACTTATTCATACTTTCTTTGCATTTTAATTTCAAGACTATTCACCTTTCTCTCAAGAACAGGATGATCTGCATTGGTACTGAACATGCCACTAATATTTTTCCTGCATAATAGTGAAATTAAAGGAGCAATGATGAGAGAGAAAGAGACAGCAAGGGTGAGAGAGAGAGAGAGAGAGAGAGAGAGAGAGAGAGAGAATGAAAAAACAAGTGACAACATGCCTCTATCTTGGCTAGACCCAGAAACAGACTACAATCAATTAGTCTAGCTCTACAATAGCAGGAAATCTCATATTGGGGTCATGTATCCCTTATCTGACTGTGGATTTTCACATGCTAGATAATACTCTAATGGGGAATGGTGGGGAATGAATAATGTCAAAGGGAGTGTTATTTTTGCCCTATGGCACTTGGTAACACACACTGGTAACGGACACAAAGTGAGGATCACACAGTTTAGGGCACTTCCTCAAGTCCTCCCACACAAGTGGGTTAGATAAAGATAAGATGAATTATGACAAAAGGCACCTTTCTATATAATAACTTTTTTTCACCACAGATAGAGACTTGGATATTCATAAATAAAGAAATAATGAAAGCCGAATGTAAAATTCAAGGCTTACAATTGAACAAAACATTTTTTTAACACAAAGGCTAAATAAATACTGCATTGGGTAACATAAGAGGAGTCTCTACTTATTACCCAGTTCAACTATTAAACTATTCACGTCAACACAACCCATTGGTGCTCTTGTGTCATGATGTAGCTGGTAACCATTTAGCTATGGTGGAGTGGTGTCAGTTTCACTCCTTAACATTACTGATTCATCAGGAACAAGACAGGACAGGTAGAGGCAATATGAGTCATGCCTGTTAGAAATCCATTGTATTACCTGTCCAGGTTTTAATTTCAGTGTGAGACAAGAAAAGAAGACAAGAAAAGGAGGCCTCTTTACACTATTGAGATGCACGATTGGCCTCTCTCCTTCCCCAACATCTCCTTTGCAATCCGGACAGGTGTTGTGTGGGTAAACTGGCACCGGTGGACGCGCCACTCTAATTCCACTGACAGCTTTATGACCTTTTATGTGTCCCAGCTGCCTTGTTTATGGCCGGCTGACTGTGCGTTCATGTTCAACAACATTAAACATGCATAAGCTAGGCTCTGCGGCCCATCACACTGCACGCTACACACACCCTCCGAGCTCTGCGCTGCTAATGCTAGATGCTAACATGTCTACAGAAAAAGGAGGCCATGAAAGCCATAAAAACCAAGAAATTGAAATGTTGGAAGCTGTTGCATGTATGACGATGGATATATGGTGTCTTATGACATGGAACACAATAGAACAATAAATCATGAATTTGGTGGAAACACTAAGATATTATACAATGAGGTGTTTGTTGGTTCAGTATGACCAAGTAGAATTGAGAAAACAGTAGTGTTTTGATAGAGAGGGGCTCCTATACTAAGACATGGGTTTTATGGGACCCCCTAGCTCCCCCACAGTAAGTCTGATTTATTTCCCCTGTTCGTACAGTGAGACAAGGTCAGAAGAGGCGAGGTGGAGGGACCAATGGCTCCAGGGGCACCGACCCTGCGGAACCTAATGCATGATGGGTAATTAATAATGCCTCTGGGAAAATGTTCCAAAAAACAGAATCTCCCCTTGTTCCTGGAGTACAGTAACCAACTCATCAGATTAGTGGAGTGGAGTGCGTGTGTGTGTGTGTGTGTGTGTGTGTGTGTGTGTGTGTGTGTGTGTGTGTGTGTGTGTGTGTGTGTGTGCAAGTGTGTCTGTGCAAGTGTGTGTATGTATGTGTCAAGGAATCGGAGAGGAAACAGCCAGTGATTTATGGACCATTGTTGTTTGGAGGGTATTTGGCCAGAGTCCCTGTTCTTATCAAGCATGTAGGTCTGGGACCTCACTGGAGCGCTCTCTGACCCCTCTCGCCCTAAATCTCAAGGCCCTGGCCCCTGTGAACCAGATAAGGCGGCCCTTTCACCTGTACCCTGGGACCTCCAAAGAACGAGTCCAGAATACATTCTTGATCATTCTTACGTGTTGTCCCACTTCCTAGATCCAGTTTCTCAGGTAGCCATTCTTTCCACCTGAGAACCATAGTACTTGGAGATTAGTCTGAAATGATCTTGAGTCGTGCTTCTTTACACTCTAGAATAAGACCGAGAATCAGATCCTTTATCTCTATCTGTGTCCCTGTCTGTGATGGCTGCCCTGGGGATAGGGATGGAAGGAGGCGGGGAGCCATATGGAACACGTTGGTTCCTGAAATGAAGTAGTTGGAGTTTGTGGGCCGACTATTAAATCTGGGCAGCTTCCCTGCTCCTTACCAAGCAGGCCTGGCTGGATAGTCAATGAAGAGAGAGGGAGAGGGAGAGAAGAAAATAAAAGAGAGGGGGAAAGAGAGAGAGGGGGAAAGGGAGAGGGGGAAAGAAAGAGAGGGATAGAGAGAGAGGGAGAAAGAGAGAGAGGGAGAAAGCGAGAGAGAGGGAGGGAAAGAGAGAAGGTGAGAAATGGCAGAAAGAGAAAGAAAAAACAGTGAGGAAAAGGGAGCGATAAATAGAAAGATAAAAAGAGAGAACATAAAAAATGATGTAATTCATCAGCAAGCTGCCCTGCCATGCAGCGAGAGGATAGGAGGCCTCAGTATCGCGGGCCATAACAAAACATGTCAGTATCATTATCGGCCTAAAGATATGATTAGAGCCACTCTGGGCCGTGTTCCTCTCTCTCCTCTCTCTTCTTCACATGAGGAATCTATTCTTCTCCACTCCCCCTGTTTTCTCTTTCTTTTATAAATGGAGGTTATAATTTGGTTGTCAGGAGCCGATCCAGGGAATAAACAGTACAGTGCCCATGCCTGATCAGGCACGCTGAAGGCCAGCCTGGCCCGGGGACCACTGCCAACACAACTATCCATTTAACACAGCAGTCATGCAATATTTGTGGACTCTTACTATCACTGTAGAAGTGTGGTGGTGTGTGTACAGTATGTGACTGTGTGTGTGTTTGAAGTAACACCATGAAATATGGGTGTTTTGAAGACCCGCATGAAGCCAATGTGAGTGTTTAAAACACCCACCTGGTCTCATGCATAAAAGCATTAGCTACAGCGGTTCATGGACATTTTTATGGTTTGGTAACAAGGTAGCTACAAGCACATAGGGGGGGAAGTGTGTGTGCAGACACACACGCACTCTCACACACAGGCCTCTATCCAGGGTTCAGCGATTTGCTCTTTATTAAAAACAAACAGAAGAGTAACTAGGTGTTCAGACAAGAAACTGCTGCCTTTTTTTTATGAAGCCCAGGAGTCCCAGACTCCCCAGAGACAACCCACAGTAAAAGAAAGTTGCAGCCAGTCCAGATGAATATTATTTTGCTCCAGTATGGGGAGAGCTCTTTTAAAGGTCAACTACCCATTACATCCAACTACCCCTCTGGTTTTAAATGGCCTACGTGGCATCGATATGAGTCAAAAACATTAATTATAGTGTCAAAATCAAGTACGAAGTGTAAATAGGATCATTTTGGTCATAAAACTGAGTTTTGTAAACGAGTTTGTCACGTTTTTTTGGAAGGTTGGGTATGGATTATGATCACTTGCCCAGTGCCCACTAACACGAGAGAAGCAGCTGTACTGCGCTCTATCCAATCATAGCAGCCAGAACCTCCAGACAGTGATACAGACATGTCCATTAAGCAGCGTCTCAGACTTGTTTACATAAGACAACACGTCACCAATGTTAAGCTGAAATAACACTTGTCCCTAAGCCCTTTATGGAGTGGCCACTTGCTGATGTGTATGATAGTGTCAATCACGCCAGTATGCCACTTTTGGCAAAATTAGAATTGAGACGATCATATCCCAACTGCAACTTGTCAATGTTCCAAAACCCATTCCCAAGCATCTTGTGTTCCCCCGTGACCTGTTTCATAAGATGAAACACTGCCAGACAGGCACACTCTGGTAATAGATTGTGAGAAAGTTGTAAAAAACTAAACGTCACCGAAGCACACACCTCATCACTCGCCAGTGACTTGACAAGCCAATTGTGGCCTGGCTGCTCAATGAATGTGCCTGCTAGCTACTACTTGCTCGCTTCATTGACAAACTTAGCTAGTGATTTTAAGCACTGATAAACAGCGTGTAGCTTGTGCTTAATTTACGATAGTTTGACAGCTTGCAGATGAAGTTGTAAACATCTTATTGCTCTCAGAAATCAGTCCTGAGCGCACAGCCAGACTTTCCCGACTCGACAGACTGTATGCAGTTCACTGACTAGTTTTTCCATGCACATTTATTAACTTGAGAAATACTGCACCAAAAAAAACTATTTTGAGGAAATGGCTATGTTGTTGCTACGGTGACACAGGAGGAACAAACAGTACCTGCCAGGGTACGATATGTGAACATAACACACCGACAAACCACACCTCCAAGACAACTATCATTTGGCTTCAATCATGGTCGCTAGCATTTCTTAATGAGCAATCTGTCACGTTAGTATAAAGGGATCGGGAGACAGGCACAGGAATGCGAAATAAGGGTTTTCATTTCCCAAATTACAGTGTGCCGTGTAAAGGCACGGGGAAGAAGACCAAACAAACACGTATACAAAACACAGGGTAGAAACCCAAACAAAAGAGCGAGGAGTACCTCGAATAAATACACATGCAGACAGTGATTAACACATGGGATGAGACCTGTAATCATCTGCGCGATCCACAATGGCACGAAAGCCAAAACACACAACACAGGTACTCATACGCATCAACGGACATAGTAACAATAATGGACCAGACAATGGTGAACAAAGGGCACACTTACAATTACTAATCAAATGGGAATAGGGACCATGTGTGCGTAATGACAGTTCCGGAGGGATCCATGACACAATCTTCAAAATGAGGCCAAATCAGGAAGCGCAGTCGCCTTTTAAAGAGACAGAGCCTCGTTACATCTGTCTGTTCCATTTAGGCGGAGATACTGGAGGAATGAGGTACACACACACATGCATGCGCACACACACACACACACACACACACACACACACACACACACACACACACACACACACACACCGCACACACGCACACACGCACATACGCACATGCGCACACGCGCACACACACACACGCACACTGAAAGGGGTTCATTCATTTATGGTGGAAGAGCTGTTATCATGTCTGATCCGTATCACGCTCACATACACCAGTCAGGGGTCTGTGAGTGGCCCAGGAATATCAGTGTCTCTTCTCTTCTAACAGATGATTGGGCTGTACTGTACAATCTGTGGGCTGAGGCTGTGCCCTTTGGTTCTGGGTCATGACAAGGAAAACAGTATACAACATTACAGTGTGTCCCAACTCCTCTACCTCCTCTTTTACTACTGACACCTACAGTCATTTTCTTTCCCTTAAAATCTCACACACTTCTACTGTTTCTAGCCAGGATATGAATGGTAATGACATGTTTAAAACAGAGAACATATGGCATGTGAGAGAATGAACATACAGTATATATTTAATGGATTTCATATACAGCTGTGTAGGAAGTGAGTGTCTTTACATTTAATGAAATCATGTATTGTAATCAGCTGTATAGTAGGTGTTTGATTAATGAAGCATGTTAAAGATAATGACAGATGTGCAGGTGCTCTAGAGACTGTCACTCCCTCCTCCAGTTTCCAGACTGACCTGCCTGTCTCCGCTTTTGTGGCCTCCATTGCTCCCCTCACAGGCCTCAACACCAAGGCAGGTAATGGGCTCTGACACAATGTTGTGTGTGTGTGTGTGTGTGTGTGTGTGTGTGTGTATGTGCGTGCGTGCATGCGCGTGCGTGCGTGAGATGGGTCTCGGCTGGAGAGACTACAGCTCCTGGACTTCATCATCTTCGCCTGTGACCCATCAGAAGAAAAAGAATGCTTCCAAAAATGGAGGGATGAAAAAGCAGAGGAACACCTGATGGGGTCAGTTGTACACTGTATACAGCAGTTTTTCTAAGACTTCGTTTTACTATAGAAAGAGGAGCAGCAGCCAAATCACAAATGCAGATGGTGTCCCACCAACCATCCAAAAGGGTTCTACCTCTATGGGAGGAATACACAGTATTTCACTAAGGTGTCCTGCCTGATCTTTGCCATTATCAGATAAATACTGTCCTTACACAGTGTAACGTTTAAAACAATCGGTAGCCTCTCTGATAAAAATCCCCTCTGTTGTGAGATCTGTGCAGGAGTAACATAATGCAGGAAACAGATAACTAACTTGTCTTGATAATGGCCTTTAAGTCACCTTGAATGAATCTAGCTGTCATGCCTAATACTTCAGCATAGGAAACAAACCTCTTGTTCTCTGTTCTACTGTTGTCTGACAGAGTATATTGTGATGGCTACATGACTGGAACTGTTGATATGAAAGCATCCTGGCAGCCTGTTCATTGAGCCTTAATAGTCTGATAACCGTCTTCCTTTCTTAGTAATGCAGCGAGTCTTCCCAAAATCAACATTGAGAAAACAAGATTGCTGCGACATGGTTTTGTGACAATGGCAATGACTACAAACGCAGCTGAAAAACATGTTGCATTTTAATAAGCACACAGTCATAAACGAAGGCCTTCTCAAGAAATTCTATGATTAAATTTCAACTGCTTAATCACTGCAGGCCTGGTACTCATAACTCAGCCCGGTCGACACAGCTGTGACGCTATTTCATTCTCTCTTTTTTAAGGGAAATAAAGGAGAGACAGAGTCGTTGTAAGAGGGGGAAGGACAGGTGTACATTATCATTGAAACATAGTGCTTTAGCTCTGATGCATTGGTGTAAATGGCACACGCTGTCTATGGCATACTATATACAGAAGTATGTGGACACCCCTTCAAATTAGGATTTGACTATTACAGCGCTGACAGGTGTATAAAATCGAGCACACAGCCATGCAATCTCAATAGACAACATTGGGAGTAGAATGGCTTTACTGAAGAGTTCAGTGACTTTCAATGTAGCACCATCATAGGATGACACCTTCCCAACAAGTCAGTTCGTCAAATGTCTTCATGAGCTTCATGAAATGGGTTTCCATGGCCGACATCCGCACACAAGCCTAACATCACCATGGACAATGCTAAGTGTCGGCTGGAGTGGTGTAAAGCTCGCCGCCATTGGACTCTGGAGCAGTAGAAACGTGTTCTCTGGAGTGATGAATTACGCTTTACCACCTGGCAGTCCGACGGACGAATCTGGGTTTGGTGGATGCCAGGAAAATGCTACCTGCCCGATGCATAGTGGCAACTGTAAAGTTTGGTGGAGAAGGAATAATGGTCTGGGGCTGTTTTTCATGTTTTGGGCTAGGCCCCTTAGTTCCAGGGAAGGGAAATCTTAACGCTACAGCATACAATGACATTCTAGACAATTCTGTGCTTCCAAGTTTGTGGTAACAATTTGGGGAAGGCCCTTTCTTGTTTCAACATGACAATGCCCCCGTGCACAAAGCGAGGTCCATATAGAAATTGTTTGTAACGATCGATGTGGAAGAACTTGACCTGCACAGAACCCTGACCTCAACCCCATCGAACACCTTTGGGAATTGTAACACTGACTGCGAGCCAGGTCTAATCGCCCAACATCAGTCCCCAACCTCACTAATGCTCTTGTGGCTGAATGGAACCAAGTCCCTGCAGAAATGTTCTAACATCTGGTGGAAAGCCGTCCCAGAAGAGTGGAGGCTGTCATAGCAGCAAAGGGTGGACCAACTCCATATTAATGCCCATGATTTTCGAATGAGATGTGTCGACCAGCAGTTGTCCATATACTTTTGGTAATGGAGTGTATGTCTGCTACGGATCTGATAGGGCCAACAGGGACCTGCACGCCATTACTTCAGGTACAAGAGGAGAAAGAGGCGAAGGAGTGTAGGAGGAGATAGAATTGATGGAAGAAAGGAGGAAGCAGAGATTATAGTGAAGCAAGAGGAGGGGCAAGAAGAAAGCAGAAGACAGTCTAGGAAGAAGAGGTGGAACAGTAGGAGGAGGAGAAAAAGACAGTGAGGGAGGAGAGATGCTTCAGTCTGATTTATACCGGACCGTAATAAAGTGGGCATCTCCCTCCCTGGCTGTTTAATATGCGAATATGCAGAGCAGCCCTCTCCTGACAGCTCACATTAATAAAATGGTGGCTGAGAGCGCAGGTAGCCATAGCTCATCTATATAAAAACACATAATGATGGTTTTACACAGAGTCATCTTTCAGAGATGAGACCATGTACCAGGATACCCAGAAGTGTACATAGTGATGACTCTAAACATCTCTAGTAGCTCTAGATCTATGCATCCATGCAACCTACAGCACTACATAGCAGAGGAAATGGATTAGATCAAATGGTGAAAATGTAATGTTTGTACGTAGAAAGAAAAACTCCATGTTACCATGTGAGATTTGTCTTGTGCTTTCTAAACGAGTTTCACACACTCGTTTAGGGTGGAATCCTGACACTTCTGGATGTGATAAAATATCCAACTCTGCTTAGCATGATAGATAGGAAACATACTATGTCAGTGTTCCACAACACTGATTGGCCAGTTTTATACCTCACCATCTGGAAGAGCATCATTTAACCCTTCTAATATGATGAAACAAATTTACTTTATGCATCCCCATGATGATGCCTATGTTGTTTACACACTTTACTCTTCAATTAGACAAAAGTCCCATCCACATAGCCAATCCATTTAAGAGACATGATTCCCTTATGATTCATATAAAAAGCATTCATCATGCATACATTACACAAGTGTTTTTAAAGGATAGCACGTGTGCTGTGTTCACTGTAACACTGTAACCATAAAACCAAATTAAAATCATAATCCATTGAGGATCACCTTGTCAGTTAATCTGTTTGGAAATAAAGTCAATATATTAATCACATATGTACTTTTGTCCTAGCGATCATTTATCTCCACTCCAGATCAATCCCTCAGGTAGCTAGACTACAGATCAGGCAGAGATACATTTACACATTACAAATCCCCTTATATCAGAGACTTACATCACACACTACACTTTCCCAGTCCCTCATCATAGCGGCTTCATAGTGAGACCCACAGAGGACCAGACGGGGCCAGAGAGGGGAAGACAGAGAGCAGGAAGAGGAATCATCCAGTGTCCAGCCCCTAGAGGCCTACTAATACCTACTCTGGCTCCATGTATTTTACATGAACAATCCTCAGAGGACATGGAGGATAGGAATCTTCCACTATTTAAATACAGGATTTTGGGACATCAAAGCCCAGTCGATATTGGAATAACAGAAATAATTAGGGATGTGGAGGGAGGCAGAAATAGACACATTTCCATAAGATGATAATTAGTCCCATGGCTAGCTGGGTCAGGATTGTGCGTACATTGCATGTGTGTGTGTGTGTGAGGAAGAAATTAGAAAATCATGTCTGAAATATTCCAACCAAGTATCGATTCTCATTCAATAATCTCAGTCCATAATGGTGAATGGAAGGGACAGTTGTAAATGATACCAAAGGAGATATTCCTCCGCCCAGTCAATCAGTTTACAGTATTGAATAAATATAGTTGAACTGAGTGAAGATAAACTGTAATACATTTACATTTACATTTTAGTCATTTAGCAGACGCTCTTATCCAGAGCGACTTACAGTAGTGAATACATACATTTCATTTTCATTTCATGCATTTTTTTTTTTTTTTTTTTGTACTGGCCCCCCGTGGCAATCGAACCCACAACACCATGCTGGCGTTGCAAACACCATGCTCTACCAACTGAGCCCTACATACAGACACAACGGTACTGTAAAAATACAGTGTGTGGCTGGACACTTTAATTAGGTATCCAGCTCCATAACATCCAGAAGTTATGTTTTATCTTTCATTTTCTATCATTCTAAATGAGCATCTGATGAATACTTACCACAGCCCCTGTACAGCCCTGTATAACAGATACAGATCATAAAACCTATTTTCTGGGTACTGCAAGGTCAACTACGTACGTTGTTCCTTTGATCAACGTAACGAGGAGAAAGTCTGGTCACACATGCCTGGTGAATGATTTCATGACTGTGTGCATGACGGGTACAAGATGAAGTGGCAAACCCACAATTATCTTAAAGCTTCAATCAAACGGGACCAGTGAACTAAAATCACACTTCTCTCAGTACAGTCATTTACAGCGTCTTGTTCTATTTCACGTTCTGGAGTGAAAAATAGAAGGGTTTGTTTTCTCCTGCTGAGAGGCACATTTAAGAGGGGCCAGCTAGTCTGTCTCCTTATCTACGTAATAACCCCTCCACAGACCTGCCAACACGAGTAAACACAGGGTGCTAAGGGTGTGTGCATGTGTGTGCGTATGTGCGGGTGTGTGTGTGTGTCTGTGTCTGTGTGTGTGCGTGAACGTCATTCAGCATCAACTTCAAGATCCAGGACCAGTTAGTGGAAACCACTCCAGCCAGTGGAAGTGTGGTGTTGGGAGCTGGGTGCTCCAAGCCTCCCCTCCACTCCCCCCCCCCCCCCATAAGAACAATCGACTCTGGCTGCGTCTGGCTCATCTACTGGCCTGTAAGCTCTTTCCATGCGTTTCCACATTCAATCACTCAACAGCCTTTAAAACAGAGTGCCGCTCTCCAATACACAGTCAGGAACACGCTATGAAATCTGATTTATTTACACCCACAAATATCTCTCCCCCAGGACGTATTATCACCTCCATAAAAGCAAAGGAAAGTTGCCTTGGAGAGAGGGGATAAATGACGCTGAACGCTGGAGAACCTTTTCTTTCCTTTTTTTAAAATATTTTTTTCTGGAGTTTGTCATGTTTAGGCATTACCGGTAAACCAGCGCATGGCTGACTGGCTGTCTGGCTTTCTGCCTGATGACTGTCAGAGTCATCGCCATGGTGATGGATGGATGGAAGACGGATAAAGTGATTCTTCCTGCTGCTCACCTGACCCGACCCCTCTGAGCCCCTCCCCTTCATCGCTCATAGCCACGCTGACCTTGTGTGATCCGCACATGCTCGGTTGAGTCGGCGTTGAAGGGAGGCATCATGGCGTGGGCCTGAATTGAGCCGGGAGACATCGATTGATGGACAGGCTAAGTCTGGACACCCGATGCTGGAGAAAGGGAAGTGAAGAAAGACAAGGTCCATTGAAATCAAGTCCATTGCGAGGCATTTGAATTCAGAACATGACTTGGATATTCAATTAAAACTGAATGTGGATTTAAAACTCGGAAGTCCATTTAAATTCCAGACTGAAATTATATTGAAGCCAATACTAGAAGCATAGGAGCATAACGGAAGCACAGTGTCCAAAAGGATCATACTAGGTGAAACCCTGTTTTACATAACATGATTATCTTACGCAATCCCTATTCCATGTCCAAATGTTCACACCCCACAGATCGTACACACAGGACATCGGTTGAATGAAACACAAACCACCCATAAACCAAAAACCTTTGAACCCCATAGAGACACAAGATCTACCAATCTTACTGTATCTCTAATAAATATATTGGCATCTCACCATTTCCACCTAGCATCATAGGAGACAGTGTCCCCTGGTGTCTACAATTATACACTTCTATCCCACATCTCCCATTGAAGCTCCAAACCAAACTACAAATCTAGATCATTATCCTCGCCTCAAAAACATATCATTATCTAAGAGCCATTTCATTCCCAGTGTCTGCCAGTCAGTCAACTCCCCTCTATCAGAGCTGCTGCCAGTGTTGTACAGCAGTGTTGAATGGTGCATGTGTCACCAGTCCAAACATACTGGAGCAATTAGAGAAGTTGGTCTGGAGCAAAAAGATCAGTGGGCTCTTCTTTTTGGCGCTTTCAGCACCAAAACCCATTATGAAAGTGAGAGGAGGCTATTAACATCCATCAAACTGTAGAGGATGAGAAAGAGGAGAAAGAGGAGAAAGAGGGAGAGAAAAAGGAGGAGAAAGAGGAGGATGAGGGAGAATATTCTCTTCTCTCCACAAACTGAGGAAGTTAGAAGAGTTGTGTTTTATTAGAAGGCACAGATATTTTTGGCCAGGATGCCAAGGCTCTGAGTGCAGCAGCTATCAGGTTCAATGTCTTTACCGCCACTTGTAAGAACACAGTATGTGTCCTCAGCTGGCATATACAAGCCCAGTGGAAAGATGGATGAATGCAATGTGGTTCTTTCTAGTGTGAAGCACTGCATAGTGTGCACTACATTATGGCGGCAATGCAGTCATTCAAAATTGAACCCTTCCAGAATTTGCAGTGCACTTATCTAATGCCCACTCATCAATATTTGACTGTTCACCCATTCTCCCTGTGCCTACACACCTGTTGCTGAGCAGACACCTGGTGGACCATAGCGACCAGAAATCCCCACCAGGCCGCTCGGCTTTCTGGCCCTTTGTGGAGCCAACCGTGTGCCGTAGTCCTGGACCCGTCACCATCAAACTGCTGACTGGACGCAGTCTTTGTTGCTACTGGGCGCTATTGGTGCTAGTGACATCCCCTCAAACACTGGGACTGTGTGGGATCTGGGTTAGGGCTCAGGCCTATTGTGTTCTCAGAGCCAACAGGGTTAACAGAGCCAAGGCACACGTCCCAGATCACCCTACCACCGCGTCACTCTATTGTCCCCAAGTCTGGCTCCTCTGTCCTGGCATTCTCTCCGAATGAGGTAGTATGAGAGAACTAATCAGCCAGTGGTGTCATGGAGGTTAGTGAAGTAGGGGGATAACCCCAGTAGCCAGATGCCAGAGAGTTAGATGGCACAGTAGGCGCTAGAGGGCAGAGTAATGGAATGGATCTCCAGTTTTTTAACATACTGTAGCTGCAGGCCAGGGTTAGTGGCCTGTGGCCTGCTGTTTGGAATAGAGGCCAGGAGATATGAGGAATAGCGTCATTCTGAAACCACAGGTGCTCACGTGGAGACACATGGACACAGGCACACACACAATCATTTTGGTTACACACATCTATGACATTATCTTCACTGTCCATCCATTCAGAAGAGTCTGTTCTCTGGAGCAACACATAACTGGGCCTCAGAAAAGTAACGATCAGGGGGTTTAGAGAGAAGAGAGAGGCTGCTCTGTGATGTTCAGGGTTAGAACGTAAACCCACGGAGATATGAAACTCACTGCTCTGGCTTCTGTTCTGCTTTGTGACCTCTATGTTATCCAGATAAAATACTCCCTTTTTCCCTCTCATCCTCCACTTCCTCGTCCTCATTCTGTTCTTCCTCACCTTGCTTCTTCTCATCCCTGCTTCTTAGTGTGATCTCAGAGGAGACGTGGTACTATGCTTTTCCAATCAGAAAAAACGATCAGATTAGATCGGTGCAACTAACATTTTGTTCAGTCAATGACGTAGAAAACGGCGACCACAGTCGGAGCCCTTAATTAGTGGTGGGCAGGAATTTAATATCCAGGGACTGAGCAGCATTACCACTGGTCCAGGTTTCTCCCTCTGATGCAACCCTCAATTCTCCAGGCGCAACAGCACCTACAGTAGAGCACTACAGTCTTCTGAGAGAGAAAAACGAGCCTGTCTCACTCCGGCAGACAGATTTGAGAAGCCACTCCTGACACCAATCTTTTCCACATGGATGGTCTATCGGCGTCCTCTTTTCCTGAACGTGTTATTTCCATAATCCGGCGGTTTCTCCATTGCCTGGGGTTAATAGATGGGCCAGGGTATGTGGGATGGCAGGCCTTTGTAGGCCCTAACGAACAGTGTGCGGTCTGATGAATGGCGTTTGGGCTGCGACCACGTCACTTGTTCCATTAGCAAAGCCTCTCCCCCAACTCGGCCGTATTGAACCAGGGCTTTCAGCTATTAGGCTGATGCATGACACAGTCAATTCCAGTTACGCTTTAATAAGTGAATATTTATCTGAGCCCCCCGTCTCAAAGAAAGAGGGAACGAGGGAAGAAAAAGGAGACAGAAGAGGGGTCTGAATTGTTCTCATCTCCAGACGTGTGTGTGTATATATATAAATGTGTGTGTGTGTGTGTGTGTGTGTGTGTGTGTGTGTGTGTGTGTGTGTGTGTGTGTGTGTGTGTGTGTGTGTGTGTGTGTGCGTGTGCGTTATGCGCCCCTGGTTAATCTCCTTTGTCAGCCGAGCGTCTGTGAGGTTGGGCTTAGTGTGATTTATCTGCAGTAGTCTATCCCAGCAGGCACTGTGGTAGTAACAATCACACCTCAAACATACAGAACAGTACTACTGGAACTATCTACCACACATCCCTGTGTCTGGAAGAAGTGATGCAGGGATTGCAGGCTTTAGCTCCAACCAGACTCTGTTACTAATTACATTAAAACTGAGCTAATTGATCAACATCAGTAATTAGCTAAATTCCACCTACAGTATATCTCCCAGGTCTACAAAAAAGTCTGTAGACTAAAAGTGTGGAACACACAGGGTTTCCTACTGCACCTGTAAGGATGTGGAGTCACATCACTGTGTATACCAATAACATATTCCCTCGGCCCAATCCCATGTAGAAAGTTGTTTCTTCTTCTCTCTGTAATGCAGACTGATAGAACATTAAATGCTGTGCTAATGAACAGGACTCATAGTCGTTAGGAGGAGTAATGTAGGTTGTAGAGAGAGAGAGAGAGAGAGAGAGAGAGAGAGAGAGAGAGAGAGAGAGAGAGAGAGAGAGAAAAAGAGAGAGAGAGAGAGAGAGAGAGAGAGAGAGAGAGAGAGAGAGAGAGAGAGAGAGAGATCCTTCTGCCTGGTCTGTATAGAGACGTTGATCGTTGTGACCAAGTGTTGCTGAGTCCCACTCTGACAGGCTATTAGTCATAAGGCTTAACGACTCACCTCCTATCGCTATGGTAATCCATACTCCAGGATAGGGCCCTCCAGCAAGGTTAAGGGCCACTCACACACTTCAACATAATACACTCCCACCAAACATTAACACACGCATGCATGCTACACATGAGCATGCACGTGCGCACGCACATGTGCACAAACAAACACAAGCTAGCAAACACACATGCTAAGAAAAATAAATTCATCACTCCTGGTGACATTTAAGGTTGACAGTAAAAAATAAGTGAATGTTTCAATCAATACATCAATCAATCACTAGCATTTAGTGTGTGACAGAGAACAGTACAATAACCAAGTCCCTCTCACCTGTCCCTGACCGGTTCCCCACTCACCTGAGGGACACATCCCACTCTGCACCTATCACTCTGGCATCACTGAGTGACACCTGTACAAGCTAAAACTCATTTTCCTAAAGTGCTTTTCTAAGGCCTCTGACCCTTGAACCATTGATTGAAGTTTTACACATTGAAGTGTAAAAGTGTGTCTGTCACGTCCTGACCATGGTAAGCTGTTATTTTCTATGGTAGAGTAGGTCAGGGCGTGACAGGGGGTTTATTCTATGTTTTCTATGTCTATGTTGTTAGGTTCTAGTTTTATATTTCTATGTGGGTTTGTTTGAGATGATCTCCAATTAGAGGCAGCTGGTCCTCGTTGTCTCTAATTGGAGCTCATACTTAAGTAGGAGTTTTTTCCACCTGGGTTTGTGGGATCTTGTTTTTGCACAGCGTAGTAGCCTGCAGAACGTGACGGTCGGTTTGCGTTTGTTTGGTTTGTATAGTGTTCTGAGTTAAAATAAAGTATTCATCATGAGCACTCGACATGCTGCACCTTGGTCTACTTTCTACGACGAGTGTGAGTGCATGTGTGTTTTGGATCTCAATTGTCCTTGTCCTGTTTCTCTAGTCTCTTGAAATTCACCATGTCATGAAAACAAAACAGAAACTTCAACACACCTGGCAGGACACCAAGTGGGACAAGCTGTCCTGTGTTCTGGTCAAACTACCAGGCCAAGACAGGGCCATCCTATGCATGGGCCAAGATAATCCTACTATAGCAAAACCTTGGCCAATAAATGTGCTATATTATTAGCAGTATGAGTAAAGCGTTTTTAAGATACTGTAGCTTATTTATCCAGCCATAAGCGCAAACACCGGTCAGAGGTCTATATCACCCAGTAGTCAAAAGCAGATTAATCACTGTGATACAATTAGATGCTGATTTTGTGTATTTCTGACTGGTGTTGACACCTCACTGAATGAATGCCACATGAATTGCTCCACTAAAGTGTATTTGGGAGCACAACTTTAAATAACCTGCTTGCCAAAATAAACTCCCACTGTATGCATGTGTGTATTGGTTGATGTGCATTCCATATGGTGTAGCCTATATTGGCTTTCAAAGAAAATACAAAAATGTGTTTTATGACAAGCAGCTATACATAATGTAATGAAATACATATTGGTGCCACTGCAGAGATGACTATTGGTGTTCAACTACAAACTAAAACATGTATTTCAGAAAACTCCACAGAGGTTACAGACCTGCATCTCGTCATATTTTCAACAATGCAATGAAAATCGATCAAAATAAATGGGATAAATTAAACAAACTATTGTTTCGTCCTTTGATATGAAAGCCTGGCTGCTGCATTTCAGAAGTGCCCAAGTCAAAGTAATTCAGTTAAGTCAAGTATTCAAATACAAGACAGAACAGTGAGTGTTGGGTACAGCGGGATTAGCGTCATGGAATACATTGTGAGAGTTGCTAAGAAACATAGAACCAATCGTCTCCCCATTCATTGAGCCACAGGGGACTAGTTTGGAGTTAATTGCTGCGAATCCAATTTTTTAATTAAAATGAACATCATGACGATCTGACTTGATTGTGTTTCTTTCTCTTCCTCTCCCCTGTAGGATGACTTGAAAGAGTCCTGTTGTTTTATTTTAATTGGGGCAGTGATGTAATTGGCCTACTCCATGCTGGTCCATTCAATTTAGCCCTGCCGTGTGTGCGTGTTGTGTGTGTGTGTGTCTGAGAGATAGAGAAAAAGAAAAGACAGAGAGAGAGAGAGAGAGAGGGTGGTAACTTACATCGTCATAAGTGTAGTATAAAAAATAAGTCAATGTTGCAGTCACCCTTTTGTCAATGATTTCTTATGTTACAAACAAAGCTCTAAATCGTTTGAATAAAGTACATGTCCCTATTCTTTCTTGGAAAGTCAACATGAGGCTTTTCCTCAGAGCCCAAAGTTCCAGTCAATGTACAGGATAGAAAAACACTCTGCCCTAAAGTTCAGTGAGAAGGAGAGGGAGAGCAAGGGAGAGGGAGAGAGAGAGGGAGAGAGAGAGAGAAAGAGAGAAAGAGAGGAAGAGAGGGAGAGAGAGAAAGAGGGAGAGAAAGAGGGGGAGAGAAAGAGAGGGGGAGAGAGAGAGAAAGAGAGGGAGAGAGAGGGGAAAGGGAGACAGAGAGAGAGAGAGAGAGAGGGGAAAGGGAGACAGAGAGAGAGAGAGAAAGAAAGAAAGAAAGAAAGAGGGAGAAAGAAAGAGAGGGAGAGAGAAAGAGAGGGAGAGAAAGACAGAGAACTAAAGCATAACAAGCTCCAGTAACATTCTAAAAGAGTGGAGTAAAAAGATGAGATGCTGAGATGTACAACAAGGTATTGCCCAACAACGAATGAAGCAAGGAATTGAAAGTTGGATGGCAGAAAAGAGAGAGGGAGAAAAGCAAATGAAGGAGTGGGTAAAGCCGGAGAGGGGGTATTTGTTGATGCCGTAAGGCCTTTCACCCTACTCTCTCTCCGTGTCCCCACGGTCCCGCTTAGGTAACTTTTGGACACCCTCTGAACATGCCGCACCCAAAGATTATTTCTATGCAAATTCATAGATGGGGAGAAGGAGAGAAAGAGAGGGAGGGAGAGGGGAGGAGGAGGAGAACAAGGGAAAAATGCAAGTGGCAAATGAAATGTAAAACACTGCAAAAAAATCGATTCCTCATGCATCGGCTTGGGTGGTGTACCTTGCAGAGGTGGCACATTGATAAATATTCATAGTGTGTGTGTATTTTGCCTCTTCAAATGGCTGTGTTTTTAAACCAGGGATCAGGGATGGAAAGGGGGGTATGTGGGAAGGCTAGGGGAACAGACTCTGTAAGATAGCCCCCCAACAAAAGTTAGTTAACCACAGTATATTTTTCACTTTAGCTCTAGACATCTCACCCCACACTTACACAGTGAGAGGGTTGTTGTTGGTGTGTGTGTGTGTGTGTGTGTGTGTGTGTGTGTGTGTGTGTGTGTGTGTGTGTGTGTGTGTGTGTGTGTGTGTGTGTGTGTGTGTGTGTGTGTGTGTGTGTGTGTGTGTGTGTGTGTGTGTGTGTGTGGAGAGAGAGAGAGACAGAGTAGGAGAGAGGGTAGTGAGGGGTTAGTGAGAAAATAGAGAAAGGTGGAGAGCAAGATGCAAAATAACTTGGAGAAAGAAAGAGAGAGAAAGAGAGAGAACGAGAAAAAATAAAGAGAAACAGGAGGGGGAAAACAACAGTAGTGACCATGTGACATCTGCTGTATTGGTCCACCTTTTTACTAAAACTGCCCTGATTTGCTCATTCAGTGCAGGCTTGGAGATAGCACAGCCACTTTGAACACATATCACATCAAATTAAAGTTAATTTGCCACATGCGCTGAATACAACAAGTGTAGACTTTACCGTGAAATGTTTACTCACAAGCCCTTAACCAACAGTGCAGTTCAAGAAGAAGAAAATATTTACCAAGTAGGCTAAAATAAAAAGTAAGAATAAAAAGTAAGAATAACAATAATGAGGCTATATACAGGGGGCACCGGTATTGAGTCAGTGTGCAGGGGTACAGGCTAGTTGAGGTAATTTGTACATGTAGGTGCGGGCGAAGTGACTATGCATAGGTAACAAACAAACAGCGAGTAGCAGCAGTTCACAGGAGGGGGGGTGGTCAATGTGAATAGTCAGGTGGCAATTGTATTAATTGTTCAGCAGTCTTATGGCTTGTGGGTAGAAGCTGTTGAGGAGCCTTTTGGTCCTAGACTTGGTGCTCCAGTACCGCTTGCCGTGCGGTAGCAGAGAAAACAGTCTATAACTTGGGTGACTGGAGTCTCTGACAATTGTATGGGCTTTCCTCTGACACCATCCTGAATGGCAGGTCCTGGATGGCAGAAAGCTTGGCCCCAGTGATGTACTGGGCCGTTCGCACTACCCTCTGTAGCGCCTTACAGTCAGATGCAGAGTAGTTGCCATTTCAGGGGGTGAAGCAACCGGTCAAGATGTTCTCGATGGTGTTGCTGTAGAACATACTCCCCGACGTCTAATAATATCCCTGTAATTATCATATGCTTTGATTATAAAGGTCACAATCTCAGCCTCACAGAGCATCATGTGTCGTGTTCCAGGGGAAGCTCATTTAACACACTATTTCAATCTCTTTTCATCTTTATTCAACACATTAACATGCCATATATCTTTATGTGGGGCCAACGACTGTATGACACTGTAAACCCAGGAGAGAAGTTACTATAGCTGAGTCCCCTGTAATCCTTCATCACTGTGTTCTTATTTTTGATGCATGTACAGTTGAAGTCAGAAATGTACATACACTTTAGCCAAGTACATTTAAACTCAGTTTTTCAAAATTCCCGACATTTAATCCTAGTATAAATTCCCTGTTTTAGGTCAGTTAAGATCACCACTTTATTTTTAAGAATGTGAAATGTCAGAATAATAGTAGAGAGAATGATTTATTTCAGCTTTTATTTCTTTCATCACATTTAAGTGGGTCAGAACTTTACGTACACTCAATTAGTATTTGGTAGCATTGCCATTAAATTGTTTAACTTGGGTCAATCGTTTCAGGTAGCCTTCCACAAGCTTTCCACAATAAGTTGGGTGAATTTTGGCCCATTCCTCCTGACAGAGTTGGTGTAACTGAGTCAGGCTTGTAGGCCTCCTTGCTCGCACACACTTTTTCAGTTCTGCCCACAAATCTTCTATAGGATTGAGGTCAGGGCTTTGTGATGGCCACTCCAAAACTGTTACTTTGTTATCCTTAACCTGTTAGGGCTAGGGGGCAGCATTTGCACGTCTGGATAAAAGAAATGTACCCGATTTAATCTGGTTACTAATCCTACCCAGTAACTAGAATATGCATATACTTATTATATATGGATAGAAAACACTCTAAAGTTTCTAAAACTGTTTGAATGGTGTCTGTGAGTATAACAGAACTCATTTGGCAGGCAAAACCCTGAGACATTTTCTGACAGGAAGTGGATACCTGATGTGTTGTATTGACTTTAAACCTATCCCATTGAAAAACACAGGGGCTGAGGAATATTTTGGCACTTCCTATTGCTTCCACTAGATGTCACCAGCCTTTACAAAGTGTTTTGAGTCTTCTGGAGGGAGATCTGACCGAACAAGAGCCATGGAACGATGATGTCCCATTAGACACCTGGCGCGCGAGTTCATGTTGGGTACCCTCGTTCCAATACGTTATAAAAGAGTATGCATTCGTCCACCTTGAATATTATTCATGTTCTGGTTAAAAAAGGCCCTAATGATTTATGCTATACAACGTTTGACATGTTTGAACGAACGGAAATATATTTTTTCCCCTCGTTCATGACGAGAAGTCCGGCTGGCTTAGATCATGTGCTAACAAGACGGAGATTTTTGGACATAAATGATGAGCTTTTTTGAACAAAACTACATTCGTTATGGACCTGTGATGCCTGGAAGTGACATCTGATGAAGAGAATCAAAGGTAATGGATTATTTACATAGTATTTTCGATTTTAGATCTCCCCAACATGACGTCTAGTCTGTATCGCAACGCGTATTTTTCTGGGCGCAGTGCTCAGATTATTGCAAAGTGTGATTTCCCAGTAAGGTTATTTTTAAATCTGGCAAGTTGATTGCGTTCAAGAGATGTAAATCTATAATTCTTTAAATGACAATATAATATTTTACCAATGTTTTCTAATTTTAATTATTTAATTTGTTACGCTGACTTGACTGCCGGTTATTGGAGGGAAACGATTTCCTCAACATCAATGCCATAGTAAAACGCTGTTTTTGGATATAAATATGAACTTGATAGAACTAAAAATGCATGCATTGTCTAACATAATGTCCTAGGAGTGTCATCTGATGGAGATTGTAAAAGGTTAGTGCATCATTTTAGCTGGTTTTATGGTTTTGGTGACCCTGTCTTTGACTTGACAAAACATTACACACAACTCTTGTAAATGTACTGTCCTAACATACTCTAAATTTATGCTTTCGCCGTAAAACCTTTTTGAAATCGTAAAACGTGGTTAGATTAAGGAGATGTTTATCTTTCAAATGGTGTAAAATAGTTGTATTTTTGAAAAATTTGAATTTTGACATTTATTTGGATTCAAATTTGCCGCTCTTGAAATGCACCTGCTGTTGATGGAGTGCACCACGGGTGGCACGCTAGCGTCCCACCTAGCCCATAGAGGTTAAGCCATTTTGCCACAATTTTGGAAGTATGCTTGGGGTCATTGTCCATTTGGAAGACCCATTTGGGACCAAGCTTTAATTTCCTGACTGATGTTTTGAGATGCTGTTTCAATATGTCCACATACTTTTCCCTTCCTCATGATGCCATCTATTTTGTGAAGTGCACCAGTCCCTCCTGCAGCAAAGCACCCCCACAACATGATGCTGCCACCCCCGTGCTTCACGGTTGGGATGGTGTTCTTCGGCTTGCAAGCCTCCCCCTTTTTCCTCCAAACATAACGATGGTCATTATGGCCAAACAGTTCTATTTTTGTTTCATCAGACCAGAGGACATTTCTCCAAAAAGTATGACTTTGTCCCCATGTGCAGATGCAAACCGTAGTCTGGCTTTTTTATGGCAATTTTGGAACAGTGGCTTCTTCCTTGCTGAGCGGCCTTTCAGGTTATGTCGATATAGGACTCGTTTTACTGTGGATATAGATACTTTTGTACCTATTTCCTCCAGCATCTTCACAAGGTCCTTTGCTGTTGTTCTGGGATTGATTTGCACTTTTCGCACCAAAGTACGTTCATCTCTAGGAGACAGAATGCGTCTCCTTCCTGAGCGGTATGACAGCTGCGTGGTCCCATGGTGTTTATACTTGTGTCTATTGTTTGTACAGATAAACGTGGTACCTTCACGCATTTGGAAATTGCTCCCAAGGATGAACCAGACTTGTGGAGGTCTACAATTTTTTTTCTGAGGTCTTGGCTGATTTCTTTTGATTTTCCCATGATGTCAAGCAAAGAGGCACTGAGTTTGAAGGTAGGCCTTGAAATGCATCCACAGGTACACCTCCAATTGACACAAATTATGTCAATTAGCCTTTCAGTAGCTTCTAAAGCCATGACATCATGTCCTGGAATTTTCCAAGCTGTTTTAAGGCGTAGTCTATTTAGTGTATGTAAACTTCTGACCCACTGGAATTGTGATACAATGATTTAGAAGTGAAATAATCTGTCTGTAAATAATTGTTGGAAAAATTACTTGTGTCATGCACAAAGTAGAGGCCCTAACCGACTTGCCAAAACTATAGTTTGTTAACAAGAAGTTTGTGGAGTGGTTGAAAAACGAGTTTTAATGACTTCAACCTAAATGTATGTAAACTTCCGACTTCAACTGTAGGTGTAATCGACATTGTGTGTAGGCCTACTGCCATTGAATGTGATCCATCTCCTTTCTGACTGCTATAGAATACAGTGGGAAGACACTGTTATACAGGAGGATGGGTGTGCCAGTGCCTATTGGTTTGATTACCCTGAATTAGTGTTATGAAACTGACACAATTAAAAGGCTTTAATACCCACTGTATTGAAAAGGTACCTGTGTAACATTTCATTGTTTTGACGTTTGTTTGTGTGTACGTGTGTACGTGTGTGTACGTGTGTGTGTGTGTGTGTGTGTGTGTGTGTGTGTGTGTGTGTGTGTGTGTGTGTGTGTGTGTGTGTGTGTGTGTGTGTTAACTCTGTTAATTAGTATGTATCCTAGTATCCCAACAGGCTTAAACCAAAGCCCAGTGGTTCTAGCCATAGACAATATTCAGTGTGTGTCCGTGGATTCGTTTTTTCCTGAGCTGGTTGCTAGTGGTGGGCTATTTTAATTCTCCTCTTGCAAATGGGCTGAAGAACAACCGAGAGGGGGAACCCCTTGGGTGAGCATTGTAAACATGCAGCTATGTTGCACAGAGCAAGATCCCACTCCTTCTGCCTGCGCAATACAAAATCTGCTCCTTTCATCTGAGACAAACAAATGGATAAAGCAACGCCTACACTCACACACACCTCTTTAATTAACAGATTCATTTACCATGTTTAATCTGTGTGCAAACTCCAAATACAACAAACAAACACAAGCAAAGCAGGATTTTTCCTATTGTTTTGTTTGTTTGTACTGCTTCAACATTTAGTAGTGCACTGAAATCCGAGGTAAATTGGTCTAGAAAACAATGTTCTGGCTATGCCTCCGACAATCAACTCCACAGAAGATATTTCTGGCTTAATGATCCAGATTACTTATGATAAAATAATGTTATTAAAAATGATCTGGGTTACTTGCAGCCCTGTGAAAATAGCAGAAAAAGCTTCTTAGATATTCAGATTACACTACTTATGCCCCACCACTGATCAAATGTTAACTGCTGTTTCACCATCCCAACCCTTCAAAACAGTCCTTATGAGACAAGGAGAATGTAGCTGCAAGCAGCCATGGTGGGGTTCAAGCCCTATTGCACTTCAGCACCACAATCAAGACAAATTTTACTCATTGTCCTTGGATGAGCTACCAGACAAAAATAACCCTAGGCTCCCTTGGCCCTAAATAATGTGTCGGAATACGAGACCCCAGTGACTGTGACACTGAAATTACAGAATTAATACAACAGACTGGGTAACACGTTCCTTCCCAAAAGTACGTTTAACATTTTAGGATCAGATAGTGGATGTTTCAGTATCAGTGCATCACATCTCCAGTATCACCTCTCCATTACCTGTGTGTTCCTGCAGAGTCTGGTCACCTGAGCTCTCTCCATTTATTATCAAAGTACACAGCACATTCAAACCTGGGGGGAAAGGCGATGCCTGGCCAGCTTCAGTGTCCAGTGCAGGCAAACTAGCTGAAGTTTCACAATTATTGGTGACCGAGCAGAAAAATAAATAAATAAATAAATAAATAAAAATTGCCCCTACGCATCACCATGGGAATCCTAGACCTGCCAGACGTTATAGATCGCTCTGCGGTTGCGGCTGTTGAGGTAACTCAAAGTGTGGAGGGTTTGACCGTCAAGATAAAAAAAGAAATATATATATATATACATTCGCTAACGATATTCTCACAACTCGATATCAGTCAAATATTGTAGTTGATCTTCTTTCCCCCAAAAACATACATGTACCGCATACAAAATGATTCCAGTTGAAATTCTTACATTGACTCAATTATTTAAAGCTGTTGAGTTGAGAAGGGAAGTGTATTTCCCCCCCAAAGGGATATGTTTAACAGTATTTTTGTATAAAGCGAGGCACTTTGAATGTCTTGGCAGGATTGCTGTCATTTGCATGTCCATTGTGAGAGAAGACAGGGCTGTGGGATATGTGGGATTTCAAATGAAATGAAATAGTGCCACAATAAAAGACAACAGAGGATTTCAGAGAGGGAGGCTTCAGGTGTATGCGGTACACGCTAGTGAAATGAACTAGACGCTATGGAAATATCCCCCTCCTCACAACAAGACATTTGTAGCCGTGACTTCAATGGAGATAATTGAATTTTACAGGAAAAAAACACAGACAAAAAGAAAATTTTGTGTGAGTGTGTGGTGTTTATTTTTTCACTTTCTCAATGGAGAAAATCTGTTATCACTTTGGGCATTATAAACAGTACCATACATACAAGCAGAAAAGGAGTAAGCCTATGAGAGACTGAAGACGAGAATTAACATGTAGCCTAAAAATTCATCATGAAAATGACTATATATTGAATAAATGTTTAAGTTACAGCAAATGTGATTTGTAGACAAAAATGCATTACTATTAAATAAATGAGGCAAAATTATCCAGTGGTCAACAATAAAAAAGTTGTCATGCTCGTTCAGATCAAAAAATACATTTCACACAACATAAGGATATAAATATCCTCACAAAAAAGGCCCTAGTAGGGTATTTTTACTACCACAATGACAGGGCCATAGACACAGGGTTTGTTGTCAGTCTGCTTCAGCTTTGATCAAAAGGCTTGTGAGAGGTTGAGGTGGATATTGTGAAAGAACTCAACGGTTTAGACACACTAGCCTCCACATCTGGGGGAAGTCCCCTGTCCACAGCACAAAGAACCAGGAAAGACGATGGAGAGGGGGCGTCAGACACAAATGACACAACATTTCAATGAGACTGGCGTGAGACTACTGCCTCTCAATTACAGAGAGAGTCAAGGTCAAGGATAGGGTCAACGGTCAAAATGTTGAAATCAGTTTGCATCAAAAGGAAAAAAAGTCCGATTGAGACACACATTTTGAGACTCATCAAGTTATCTTGTATTTACAGTGTTAGATTAGAATCATCACTTCAAGGTAGAAAACTGTAACACGCACACATTACACTGGGCTAAACGTGTCTCTTGTCTGCAATAGAATAATGATTCAATGAACAACCACTGGTGTTAAGTAACTCACTAAGCTATCCTGTGACATTTCTGTACAGTATGTAAAATGCAGGCAGATGTCTGGTAGCTGAAGCTGTCTAGCTCCAACCTCATTCTCTATTCTAACCTCTTCATTATCCTCCTCTAACACCCTGAGGCCAGAACACACTAACACACCCGCTGTTCCATTACACTAACTAGCTCCCTCCTGTGTTTGTTTAGCCCCAGAGCCGGGGTCTCGTACACATCTGAGAGCTCAACCCGACACTTAACAGATATTAGAGATGAAATGACCTTCCTCTGTCCCGTACGTACAGCACTTCCTCCCTCTGAATACAGCTGCAGTTCACCTCTCTAAAGAAAGAAACATTATTTTGTAGTTGTCAGAAAAAAGAAAAGGAACACACATCCTCCACTCTGACGTGTGGAGTGCACCAGCCGTTTCCATCTTTTTCTTTTTTCCCCTGCACATGAATAGTAATTAAATTGATTCTCTCGCTCTCTTTTCCACTCACCTAGGTCTTGTGAGTGAGTGAGTGAGTGAGTGAGTACTTTTGTGTGAGAGGAAGAGGGGAAGCGGAGGAGTGACATATCTAATCGAGTAGGAGCTTCATCTCTGCTGGAAGACTTATGAAATGAGAGGCAGAGAGGGATCTTTATAAGGCTGGAATTAGAGCTGGGCTGCAAGGCTGCCTTCACTAGATCCGTTTGGGAAGTGTATGAAGTGATTCCATTATAAGATGGAGCCTTAAAAGGAAGGGGGCCTCAGCCCAGAGGACACCTTGGGAAGGAAGGGAAGAGAAGACCTTGCTGTGTTGAGGAGCAGGAGGAAACCTTGCTGAACCAGCAACTCTCCACAGAGAGAGAGAGGGAGTGAGAGAGAGAGAGAGAAAGAGATTGCAATCGGACATTTGCTCAGGGCATCACAATTACCTCCAATAGAAGGTCATTTTTACATCCCTCCAACACTCACCAAAGAAGAAAAAAATAAATTGACGTTATTGTAAAGGTAAATTGAAAGTGGAATGCTCATTTGTACAGTACGGACATAGGAGAAGTAGAAAAAAACATATTTGTACCCTTTTAATTCTTAATTTCTCTGCCAGAGTTATAGAAGCAGTAATACATAGGGTAGGGACTCTGCCATCAGTGTACTTTTTGTATAGCTTATTTGAAAAATGTACTTCTTTCGCATATTAATTCTCTCCACTCTTATAGTTTGGATAAAAGGAAATAAAGACAAAATGGGAGATGATACTTCTTCCTGGACTTGATGTGGGACAGTATGGTCTCTCAGTCTATCACAAGGACATCAACTGTCCTTTCTATATCCTCTCTTCACTCTTTCATAATGAACATGAACCTGTTTGCCATGTGTCACACAGAGAGACAATCTCCTCATCGGGCCCTCCCTAACCTCTCTCTCGGACACAAAGAGCACTCCACTCTGCGGGGCCGAACCAGCACTCTGTTACACTCTACACAAGGGCCCCTCACTATGGTCAACAAATGGACTATTGATTACTGCAGCCTCTCCTACACTAATTACTCTAGGGCTCAGAGAAGAGAAGGAAGACACAGTTATTCTCTCTCTCGCTTTATCGCTCCATCTCTCCGTCTCTTGCTTTCTCTCTCTGTCACTCTCTCTTAGAGACTCAATATGGGCAGAAGAGGGAGAGAAAGAGGCCACTATGGTTACTGCATCAGACAGAAAACAACCACACTCTAAAAGAATGGAGGGATGCTTGAATGCCTTGATTGTCTAACAGTCATTTTTACCACCCCACACTTTCAGCACATTAGCAATTTCCCAACTTGATGGTGGACAAAAGCAGGAAAATACAGGGATTTCCAGTAAGCTCCGAGCTCCACCACAATCCTTAACTTGACTAATAGGCACAGACATGGCTTTCTGGCAGAGCTTACTTTGCTTTGACACCTGTAAGTTGTCTACTTATGGTCAGCAGGGTTTGGTCAAGGTTTAAAGTCTGTGTGGTTGTGAGTTGTTGTGAGTGTAAGCTCTCCTTGACAAGACTGCCAGTGGTCAGACACATTAGCCTTCAGTATCAGAACCGTGAAAGTCTCCTGAAAATAGCTTGCACAAGTCACAGCAACCAAACCTCAGACTAGGAGATCTATTAAGGAGGGGTAAACTGGCGATCTACAGTTACTAAAGCCAGGCATTGTGGTTTGAATGATCCAGCACTGCGGAAATGTACAATTCACTTACTGCTGTAATTTTATCTCACAGCCTGAGTGAGAGAGTGAGTGAATGTGTGAAAGGGGGAGAGGGAAAGTGGAGGGATAGGAGAGGAGAGAACATTTGCACGTCGTCCCTGTAATAAATGAACTGATGGTAAGGGTAGTGAACCTTTTGAATGAATGACTGTAGTCAATTTAGCCAATGTAAATATGAGAATGACACTAGAAATGACTCATTCAAGTTGTGGACATCGATAACATTTCTGTGCATTACCTTTTAAAATAATAAATGTCCAGGGATCCAGAAAAATCACATACATTTCTAACATGTTTTTTAAAGACAAAGAACAACAAAAGTAGAATGACACAAAAAGTTGAATGGCAAACTTGGACTTTTTGAAAATCCTCCAGGAATTTAATAATCTATCCCACACTGCATTATTCCATTCTGGCTGAGTGGATCCACTGTACTTGTCACACCTAGCGTGTGTGAATTACCGTAGGTATATAACGTGTACCCTCATATTAATCTTTCGACTTTGATTGTGGATTTGCCGGGTCTGCTCGCTCTCATTTGCAAGTCAAAATATGAGATTGAAATTGAGATACATTTATCAAAGGCCACTCATACAGTGTCACATTAAAACACTATCACCACAAATAAAGCACACACACACTTCTGCACAAACACATGTGTATGCATGCGTGCGTGTGCGTGTGTCTGAGTGAGTGACCACACACACCAATGCTATACATTCCTTTTATTAGTGTGGTTTAGTGACCTATACAATACACAGTTCATCACTGTACATCAGGATTCATAGCTGTAGAATATCTCATACAATTTCCATCCATTTTTGTACATAATACTCATCCTCCGGCATAAGTTGACCATTATCCTTCCATAACTTGTCTGATAACTCACTCAGCCCATGGAGAGAACCAAGGCCAGCATCTCCATCACTACTTTGGAAAATAAAATAAAAAAGAGAATAAATATCAAAGCATAAACATATCGTCCGTCTCTGACGATGACCGTAGTGTTTGGAGATGTAAAACCCTCCTAATGAGAGATTTGTTTTCTCCTCTAGCCAGGCAAAGCCCCAGAGTGCCCGTAAACAGGCCTGTATTAGTCTCGGCATGGAGCACGGAGCGGAGCTGAGCAGGCTGATGCCCCTCATGCCTAATTCATGGCGGGGAGTCAGAGAGAGGGAGGCAGAGGAGGTAGAGGCGGTAGCCGCTAACACTGCCAGGCCAGAGCGGACTAGTGGTCTGAGCCGCGCTCCGCTTTCATATTCTAATCAGCCAGCGCAGAGCAGGAAATCTTTGCTCTACAGCCCCACCATGTTAACAGGCACAACAGAGAGGCAACACTGCCACAAACATAACTCACGGAGAAAGAGAGAGGGAGAGAGAGTGGTAGAGATAGAGAGAGAGTGAGAGGAAATCAAAAAGTAAAAGCGAAGTAGCAAGGCCTTTGATTATGATAAAAATTTGCTGATGACAGCAATAAAACAAGCAACAGCCCAGCCGTGAAGAGGAAAGGCGAATATGTTTTCTCCTTGTCTCATATATACCGGTAGCTACTTTATGAAGCCCCCAATACATACGGTGCATTACACTAGAGACCATCGTGACCTGTTAAAATGAGGGGCGACAGCTCCGTTTAGATGCTGAATTAACCTAGAGGTAAATGAGAATCATTCCTGAACACGTTCTGAGACTTAAGTGTATTTGCTTGAATTACTGTGGTCTGAGAGAGAGACTGTACTGAGAGACTGTACTACAGGTGTATTTGATCACTTCTTTGTTGCCGAGAACTTTCCTGCACCGCATTAAATGCAGATGAGCTTCATGATTTACATACATTTACTGAAAACCCACAATAACAGTATTGCACTTTTCATGTAGCCTACTTTTGTCCCGCTAATAGCCTAACCATCGATCAAGCAACATTATGGACTAAACATTCAAATCCTGTTGCTGCAGGATTATTTTGCTATGACAAAACTGGTCAAATGAAGTTCCTACACCTGTGTTGATATGATATTCATTTTTGTGGTTTCACGAGAGACGTGATGAAGTATCTGGGGAAGATAGAGTTGTTATCACATGTACATGGTTTGGTGTTGAGAGTGATGCTCACACACACTCTCTGTTTAATTGGAATTTATAGTCTTGGTATTCATCATCAATCCCGTTTGTGTCCAATATTTTTCAGATATTTGTTATTTACTAAATGTCTAATTGCCAAAGGCAAATCTAGGTAAAGGGGTATTTCAAATTTTGTCAAACACGTTATACCTTGGGAGTGTCCTCAAGTTGTGTCCATGTCTGCATACAGTTGAGGACGGAGGTTTACGTACACCTTAACCAAATACATTTAAACTCAGTTTTTCACAATTCCTGACATTTAATCCGAATAAACATTCCCTGTCTTAGGTCAGTTAGGATCACCACTTATTTTAAGAATGTGAAATGTCAGAATAATAGCAGAGAGAATGATTTATTTCAGCTTTTATTTCTTTCATCACATTCCCAATGGTTCAGAAGTTTACATACGCTCAATTAGTATTTGGTAGCATTGCCATTAAATTGTTTAACTTGGGTCAAACGTTTCAGGTAGCCTTCCACCAGCTTCCCACAATAAGTTGGGTACATTTTGGACCATTCCTCCTTGCAGAGCTGGTGTAACTGAGTCAGGATTGTAGGACCTCCTTGATCGCACACACTTTTTCAGTTCTGCCCACAAATTGTCTATAGAATTGAGGTCAGGGCTTTGTGATGGCCACTCCAATACCTTGACTTTGCTGTCCTTAAGCCATTTTGCCACAACTCTGGAAGCATTCTTGGGGTCATTGTCCATTTGGAAGACGCATTTGCGACCAAGCTTTAACCTGTTAGGGCTAGGGGGCAGTATTGACACGGCCGGATAAAAAACGTACCCGATTTAATCTGGTTACTACTCCTTCCCAGTAACTAGAATATGCATATAATTATTGGCTTTAGATAGAAAACACCCTAAAGTTTCTAAAACTGTTTGAATGGTGTCTGTGAGTATAACAGAACTCAAATGGCAGGCCAAAACCTGAGAAGATTCCATGCAGGAAGTGGCCTGTCTGACAAGTTGTGTTAAATCTTGGCTCTTTTTATTGAAGACTGAGGATCTTTGCTCTAACGTGACACTTCCTACGGCTCCCATAGGCTCTCAGAGCCCGGGAAAAAGCTGAACGATATCGAGGCAGCCTCTGGCTGAAACACATTATCGCTTTTGGCAAGTGGCCGATCAGAGTACTATGGGCTTAGGCGTGTGCCGAGTCGACCGAATGCTTTATTTTCTTTCGTCTGTTTACCTAAACGCAGATTCCCGGTCGGAATATTATCGCTTTTTTATGAGAAAAATGGCATAAAAATTGATTTTAAACAGCGGTTGACATGCTTTGAAGTACGGTAATGGAATATTTAGATTTTTTTTGTCACGAATTGCGCCATGCTCGTCACCCTTATTTACCCTTTCGGATAGTGTCTTGAACGCACGAACAAAACACCGCTGTTTGGATATAACTATGGATTATTTTGAACCAAACCAACATTTGTTATTGAAGTAGAAGTCCTGGGAGTGCATTCTGACGAAGACAGCAACGGTAATAACATTTTTCTTATAGTAAATCTGACTTTGGTGAGTGCTAAATTTGCTGGGTGTCTAAATAGCTAGCCCTGTGATGCCGGGCTATCTACTGAGAATATTGCAAAATGTGCTTTCACCGAAAAGCTATTTTAAAATCGGACATATTGAGTGCATAGAGGAGTTCTGTATCTATAATTCTTAAAATAATTGTTATGCTTTTTGTGAACGTTTATCGTGAGTAATTTAGTAAATTCACCGGCAGTGTTCGGTGGGAATGCTAGTCACATGCTAGTCACATGCTAATGTAAAAAGCTGGTTTTTGATATAAATATGAACTTGATTGAACAAAACATGCATGTATTGTATAACATAATGTCCTCTGATGAAGATCATCAAAGGTTAGTGCTGCATTTAGCTGTGGTTTGGGTTTATGTGACATTATATGCTAGCTTGAAAAATGGGTGTCTGATTATTTCTGGCTGGGTACTCTGCTGACATAATCTAATGTTTTGCTTTCGTTGTAAAGCCTTTTTGAAATCGGACAGTGTGGTTAGATTAACGAGAGTCTTGTCTTTAAAATGGTGTAAAATAGTCATATGTTTGAAAAATTGAAGTTTTTGCATTTTTTAGGTTTTTGAATAACGCGCCACGGGATTACACTGGCTGTTACGTAGGTGGGACGATTTGGTGCCACCTACCCTAGAGAGGTTAACTTCCTGACTGATGTCTTGAGATGTTGCTTCAATATATCCACATAATTTCCTACCCCATGATGCCATCTATTTTGTGTGAAGTGCACCAGTCCCTCCTGCAGCAAAGCACCCCCACAACATGATGCTGCCACCCCCGTGCTTCAAGGTTGGGATGGTGTTCTTTGGCTTGCAAGCCTTCCCCTTTTTCCTTCAAACATAATGATGGTCATTATGGCCAAACAGTTCTATTTTTGTTTCATCAGACCAGAGGACATTTCTCCAAAAAGTACGTTCTTTGTCCTCAGGTGCAGTTGCAAACTGTGGCTTTTTATGGCGGTTTTGGAGCAGTGGCTTCTTCCTTGCTGAGCGGCCTTTCAGGTTATGTCGATATAGGACTCGTTTTACTGTGGATATAGACACTTTTGTACCTGTTTCCTCCAGCATCTTCACAAGGTCCTTTGCTGTTGTTCTGGGATTGATTTTCACTTTTCGCACCAAAGTACGTTCATCTCTAGGAGACAGAACGCGTCTCCTTCATGTGCGGTATGACGGCTGCATGGTCACATAGTGTTTATACTTACGTCTATGGTTTGTACAGATGAACGTGGTACCTTCAGGCATTTTTAAATTGCTCCCAAGGATGAACCAGACTTGTGGAGGTCTACAATTTTTTTTCTGAGGTCTTGGCTGATTTCTTTTGATTTTCCCATGATGTCAAGCAAAGAGGCACTGAGTTTGACGGTAGGCCTTGAAATACATCCACAGGTACATCTCCAATTGACTCAAAATATGTCAATTAGCCTATCAGAAGCTTCTAGAGCCATGACATCATTTTCGGGAATTTTCCAAGCTGTTTAAAGGCACAGTCAACTTAGTGTATGTAAACTTCTGACCCACTGGAATTGTGATTCAGTGAATTATAAGTGAAATAGTCTGTCTGTAAACAATTGTTGGAAAAATGACTTGTGTCGTGCAGAAAGTAGATGTCCTAACCGACTTGACAAAACTATAGTTTGTTAACAATAAATTTGTGGAGTGGTTGAAAAACAAGTTTTAATGACTTCAACCTAAGGGCATGTAAACTTCCGACTTCAACTGTGTATTCCATAAATCAATAAATCGTCTGCAATCTTGATTCCCAGAAATTCAGTCAAAGGATATGTTGAAAAGTGAACTCCTTAGCTAGCTGTACACTAATCCGGAGGCTTATAAGAAATCCTGCAATGCCCTCCGACAAACCATCAAACAGGCAAAGCATCAATATAGGACTAAGACTGAATGCTACTACACCGGCTCTGATGCTCGTCGGATGTGGCAGGGCTTGCAAACTATTATGGATTAAAAAGGGAAGCCCAGCCATGAGCTGCACAGTAACAAGTGCCTACCAGACTTTTATGTGCGTTTCGAGGCAAGCAACACTGAAGCATGCATTAGAGCAAGAGCTGTTCCGGACGACTGTGTGATCACACTTTCCGTAGCCGATGTGAGTAAGACCTTTAAACAGGTCAACATTCACAAGGCCGCAGGGCCAGACAGATTACCAGGACGTGTACTCAGAGCATGCGGCAACTGGCAAGTGTCTTCACTGACATTTTCAACCTGTCCTTGACCGAGCCTGTAATACCTACAATCAAATGCAGACCGTATTACCTCCAGAGAGAATTATCTTTGGTTATAGTCACAGCCGTATATATTCCCCATAAAGACAATAACACGATGGCCCTCAAGGAACTACACTGGAGTTTATGCAAACTGGAAACCACATATCCAGAGGCCGCATGTATTGTAGTTGGGGATTTTAACAAAGCAAATTTGAGGAAAGTGCTAGCGAAGTTCTATCAACACATTGGCTGTAGTACTCGCTTAGGAAAAACATTAGATCACTGCTATGTGCCTTTTCAAGACGCCTACAAAGCCCTCCCCTGCTCTCCCTTTGGCAAATCAGATCACAACTCCATTTTCTCCTCCCTTCCTATAAGCAAAAACTCAAACAGGAAGTACCCATGCTAAGGTATATTCAACCCTGGTCTGACCAATCAAAATCCATGCTTCAAGACTGCTTTGATCATACAGACTGGGATATGTTCCGGGTAGCTTCAGATAATAACACTGACCTTTTCATGGACACGGTGACTGAGTTCATCAGGAAGTGTATAGGGGATGTTGTTCCCATGGTGTCTATTAAAACCTACCCAAACCAGAAACCATGGATAGATGGCAGCATTCGCGCTAAACTGAAAACCTGATCCAACAATGACGAGAGAACCTACAAGGAGGAGGTGAGGGCCCTGGCGGAGTGGTGCCAGGAAAATAACCTCTCCCTCAATGTCAACAAAATGATGGAGCTGATGGTGGACTTCAGGAAACAGCAGAAGGAGCACGGCCCTATCGACATCAATGGGACCGCAGTAGAGAAGCTGGAAAGATTCAAGTTCCTCGACGTACACATCACTGATGATCTGAAATGGTCCACCCACACAGACTGTGTGGTGAAGAAAGCACAACAGCGCCTTTTTAACCTGAGGAGGCTTAAGAAATTTTGCTTGGCCCCAAAGACCCTTATTAACTTTTACAGATGCACAATTGAGAGCATCTTGTCGGGTTGTATCGCTGCCTGGTACGTAAACTGCATCGCCTGCAACCGCAGAGCTCTCCAGAGGGTGGTACGGTCTGCCCAACGCATCATCGGAGGCACACTGCCTGCCCTCCAGGACACCTACACCACCCAATGTCACAGGAAGGCCAAAAAGATCATCAAGGACATCAACCACCCAAGCCACGGCCTGTTCACCCCACTATCATTAAGAAGGCGAGGTCAGTACAAGTGAATCAAAGCTGGGACCAAGAGACTAAAAACAGCTTCTATCTCAAGGCCATCAGACTGTTAAATAGTCGTCACTAGCCGGCTACCACCCGGCTACTCAACCCTGCACCTTAGAGGCTGCTGCCCTATACACATAGACATGGAATCACTTGCCACTTTATTAATGGAACACTAGTTCACTTTGATAATGTTTAGATACTGCTTATTCAGCTCATATGTATATACTGTATTCTATTCTACTAGTCAATGTCACTCCAAAATTGCTAGTCCTAATATTTATATATTTCGTTATTCATTCTTTTACTTTTAGATTTGTGTATAGTTGTGAATTGTTAGATACTACTGCACTGTAGAAGCTAGGAACACAAGCGTTTTGCTACACCCACAATACCATCTGCTAAATATGTGTATGTGAACAATAAAACTTGATTTGATTTATTTCAAGCAAACCACCACAGTCCCTGTGCCCAACAACACCAAGGTAACCTGCCTAAGTGACTACCGACCCATAGCACTCAAGTCTGTAGGCATGAAGTGCTTTGAAAGGCTGGTCATGGCTCACATCAACACCATCATCCCAAAAACCCTAAACCAACTCCAATTTGCATACCGCCCCAACAGATCCACAGATGATACAATATCTATTGCACTCCACACTGCCCTTACCCACCTGGACAAAAGGAACACCTATGAGAGAATGCTGTTCATTGACTACAGCTCAGCGTTCAACACCATAGTCCCCTCAAAGCTCATCAATAAGCTAAGGATCTTGGGACTAAACACCTCCCTCTGCAACTGGATCCTGGACTTCCTGACAGGCTGCCCTCAGGTGGTAAGAGTACATTTACACTTACGTCATTTAGCAGACGCTCTTATCCAGAGCGACTTACAAATTGGTGCATTCACCTTATGATATCCAGTGGAACAACCACTTTACAATAGTGCATCTAAATCTTTTAAGGTGTGGGGGGGGGGGGGGTTAGAAGGATTACTTTATCCTATCCCAGGTATTCCTTAAATAGGTGGGGTTTCAGGTGTCTACGGAAGGTGGTGATTGACTCCGCTGTCCTGGCGTCGTGAGAGAGCTTGTTTCACCATTGGGGTGCCAGAGCAGTGAACAGTTTTGACTGGGCTGAGCGGGAACTGTGCTTCCGCAGAGGTAGGGGGGCCAGCAGGCCAGAGGTGGATGAACGCAGTGCCCTTGTTTGGGTGTAGGGCCTGATCAGAGCCTGAAGGTACGGAGGTGCCGTTCCCCTCACAGCTCCGTAGGCAAGCACCATGGTCTTGTAGCAGATGTGTGTGGAGGAGCGGGGTGACGTGAGAGAACTTGGGAAGGTTGAACACCAGACGGGCTGCAGCGTTCTGGATGAGCTGTAGGGGTTTAATGGCACAGGCAGGGAGCCCCGCCAACAGGGAGTTGCAGTAATCCAGACGTGAGATGATAAGTGCCTGGATTAGGACCTGCGCCGCTTCCTGTGTAAGGCAGGGTCGTACTCTGCGAATGTTGTAGAGCATGAACCTACAGGATCGGGTCACCGCCTTGATGTTAGCGGAGAACGACAGGGTGTTGTCCAGGGTCACGCCGAGGCTCTTAGCACTCTGGGAGGAGGACACAATGGAGTTGTCCACCGTGATGGCGAGATCATGGAAAGGGCAGTCCTTCCCCGGGAGGAAGAGCAGCTCCGTCTTGCCAAGGTTCAGCTTGAGGTGGTGATCCGTCATCCACACTGATATGTCTGCCAGACATGCAGAGATGCAATTCCCCACCTGGTTATCAGAAGGGGGAAAGGAGAAGATTAACCTCTTAGGGCTAGGGGGCAGTATTTACACGGCCGGATAAAAAACGTACCCGATTTAATCTCCTACCCAGTAACTAGAATATGCATATACTTATTAGATATGGATAGAAAACACCCTAAAGTTTCTAAAACTGTTTGAATGGTGTCTGTGAGTATAACAGAACTCATATGGCAGGCAAAATCCTGAGAGATTCCTTTACAGGAAGTGGCCTGTCTGACCATTTATTGGCTTTCTTTGACATCTCTTTCCAAAACAAAGGATCTCTGCGGTAACGTGACACTTCCCATGGCTCCCATAGGCTCTCAGAGCCCGGGAAAAAGCTGAATGTCGTCATTCCAGCCCCAGGCTGAAACACATTATCGCCTTTGTCAAGTGGCCGATCAGGGGACAGTGGGCTTAGGCGCGTGCACTGGTCGCCCCCGTCTTTCTTTTTTTCCCTCTATTTACCGAAACGCAGATTCCCGGTCGGAATTTTATCGCTTTTTTACGAGATAAATTGCATAAAAATTTATTTTAAACAGCGGTTGACATGCTTCGAAGTACGGTAATGGAATATTTAGAAATGTTTTGTCACGAAATGCGCTATGCTCGTAACCCTTATTTACCATTTCGGATAGTTTCTTCAACGCACGAACAAAACGCCGCTGTTTGGATATAACGATGGATTATTTGGGACCAAACCAACATTTGTTATTGAAGTAGAAGTCCTGGGAGTGCATTCTGACGAAGAACATCAAAGGTAATCAAACCTTTGTAATAGTAAATCTGATTTTGGTGAAGGCTAAACTTGCTGGGTGTCTAAATAGCTAGCCCGTGATGGCTGGGCTATGTACTTAGAATATTGCAAAATGTGCTTTCACCAAAAAGCTATTTTAAAATCTGACACCGCGATTGCATAAAGGAGTTCTGTATCTATAATTCTTTAAATAATTGTTATGTATTTTGTAAACATTTAACAAGAGTCATTTAGTAAATTCACCGGAAGTTTTTGGTGGGTATGCTAGTTCTGAACATCATATGCTAATGTAAAAAGCTGGTTTTTGATATAAATATTAACTTTATTGAACAAAACATGCATGTATTGTATAACATAATGTCCTAGGGTTGTCATCTGATGAAGATCATCAAAGGTTAGTGCTACATTTAGCTGTGGTTTGGGTTTATGTGACATTATATGCTAGCTTGAAAAATGGGTGTCTGATTATTTCTGGCTGGGTACTCTGCTGACATAATCTAATGTTTTGCTTTCGTTGTAAAGCCTTTTTAAAATCGGACAGTGTGGTTAGATAAAGGAGAGTCTTGTCTTTAAAATGGTGTAAAATAGTCATATGTTTGAGAAATTGAAGTAATAGCATTTCTAAGGTATTTGAATATCGCGCCACGGGATTAGACTGGCTGTTGCGTAGGTGGGATGATTTGGTGCCACCTACCCTAGAGAGGTTAATTGTGTGTCGTCTGCGTAGCAATGATAGGAGAGACCATGTGAGGATATGACAGAGCCAAGTGACTTGGTGTATAACGAGAATAGGAGAGGGCCTAGAACAGAGCCCTGGGGGACACCAGTGGTGAGAGCACGTGGTGCGGAGACGGATTCTCGCCACGCCACCTGGTAGGAGCGATCTGTCAGGTAGGACGCAATCCAAGAGTGAGCCGCGCCGGAGATACCCAACTCGGAGAGGGTGGAGAGGAGGATCTGATGGTTCACAGTATCAAAGGCAGCAGATAGGTCTAGAAGGATGAGAGCAGAGGAGAGAGAGTTAGCTTTAGCAGTGCGGAGAGCCTCCGTGACACAGAGAAGAGCACTCTCAGTTGAATGACCAGCCTTGAAACTAGACTGATTTGGATCAAGAAGGTCATTCTGAGAGAGATAGCAGGAGAGCTGGCCAAGGGCGGCACGTTCAAGAGTTTTGGAGAGAAAAGAAAGAAGGAATACTGGTCTGTAGTTGTTGACATCGGAGGGAATGAGTGTAGGTTTTTTGAGAAGTGGTGCAACTCTCGCTCTCTTGAAGACGGAAGGGACGTAGCCAGCGGTCAAGGATGAGTTGATGAGAGAGGTGAGGTAAGGGAGAAGGTCTCCAGAAATGGTCTGGAGAAGAGAGGAGGGGATAGGGTCAAGCGGGCAGGTTGTTGGGCGGCCGGCCATCACAAGACGCAAGATTTCATCTGGAGAGAGAGGGGAGAAAGAGGTCAAAGCATAGGGTAGGGCAATGTGAGCAGGACCAGCGGTGTCGTTTGACTTAACCTCTTGACGGTCGCCTAGGATAGGGGGCGCCACAGTGCATTTTGAAAAAAAATTGTGCCCACTTTAAACGGCCTACTACTCAAACTCAGAAGCTAGGATATGCATATAATTAATACTTGTGGATAGAAAACACCCTAAAGTTTCTAAAACTGTTTGAATGGTGTCTGTGAGTATAACAGAACTCATATGGCAGTCAAAACACCGAGACAGATCGAAACAGGAAGTGGAATTCTGAATTGCGGACTCAACTTCATCACGTTGCCTATTAATCACACCGTGAGCTATGGTTCATTGAGCACTTCCTATTGCTTACACTAGATGTCCCCAGTCTTTACAAAGTGATTTGAGTCTCCTACTGTGAAAACTGACAGAATGACACGCTGTGGAACGTGGTCACACGGAGAGGGCCATCACCATTATGACGCCGGCGCCCCTAGCTACCCTCCCCTTTCGAAACGTTTTGAAACACAATGCAATCGTCCCCCTCGAATCTTATTGGAGCTCTGGTTGAAAAAGGCCCTAAAGATTTATGTTATACAACGTTTGACATGTTTGAACGAACCTAAATAAGAAAAAAATGCATTTTGTTGAAAGAGTAGCCACGCGCACGTCGGAATTTTTGGTGCAGCCTTCAGAACGCGCTAACAACAACAAGCTAATGGAACATAAAGGATGAACTTTTTCGAACGAAAATACATTTGTTGTGGACCTGGGATTCCTGGAAGTGCCTAAGGATGAAGATAATCAAAGGTAAGGGATTATTGACAATAGTATACAAGAGTAGATTTGATATGCAATTGTTCCAAGATGGCGCAAAGTGTGATTACCCACTAAAGTTATTTTTAAATCTGCTTTCAAGAGATATTCATCTATAAATCTTAGAATGACAATATTACATTTTAAAAATGTTTTCGAATAGTAATTTAGTAAATTGTAGCGCTGTTTCATCGGATGTATTTGAGGGAAAATAGTTAGTCAACATTACGCACCGATGTAAAATGCTGTTTTTATATATAAATATGAACTTTATCGAACAAAAGAATGCATGTATTGTGTAACATGATGTCCTAGGTGTGTCATCTGATGAAGATTGTCAAAGGTTAGTGCTGCATTTAGCTGTTTTTTGGTTATTTGTGATGCATGTGGTTGGTCGGAAAATGGCTATGTGGCTACTTTTCGATATGCTCCTCTAACATAATCTAATGTTTTGCTTTTGCTGTAAAGCCTTTTTGAAATCGGACAACGTGGTTCGATTCAGGAGAGGTGTATCTATAAAACGATATAATTTGAAACAAAAAATTGAAAAAAAAAAATCTTAAATTTTGTTATGCTAATGGCGATAGGATTTTTCGCTGGATGTCCGTCCCGTATGGCCGCACAGGGGTTAACAAACGTGGATCGGATGTCGTCGACCTTCTTTTCAAAATGGTTGCCGAAGTCATCCGCAGAGAGGGAGGAGGGGGGGAGGGGGAGGAGGATTCAGGAGGGAGGAGAAGGTGGCAAAGAGCTTCCTAGGGTTAGAGGCAGATGCTTGGAAGTTAGAGTGGTAGAAAGTGGCTTTAGCAGCAGAAACAGAGGAGGAAAATGTAGAGAGGAGGGAGTGAAAAGATGCCAGGTCCGCAGGGAGGCTAGATTTCCTCCATTTCCGCTCGGCTGCCCGGAGCCCTGTTCTGTGAGCTCGCAGTGAGTCGTCAAGCCACGGAGCAGGAGGGGAGGACCGAGCCGGTTGGGAGGATAGGGGACATAGAGAGTCAAAGGATGCAGAAAGGGAGGAGAGGAGGGTTGAGGAGGCAGAATCAGGAGGTTGGTTGGAGAAGGATTGAGCAGAGGGAAGAGATGATGGGATGGAAGAGGAGAGAGTAGCAAGAGAGAGAGAGCAAAGGTTGCGACTGCGCAATACCATCTGAGTAGGGGCAGAGTGAGTAGTGTTGGAGGAGAGCGAGAGGGAAAAGGATACAAGGTAGTGATCGGAGACTTGGAGGGAAGTTGCAGTGAGATTAGTAGAAGAACAGCATCTAGTGAAGATGAGGTCAAGCGTATTGCCTGCCTTGTGAGTAGGGGGGGACGGTGAGAGGGTGAGGTCAAAAGAGGAGAGGAGTGGAAAGAAGGAGGCAGAGAGAAATGAGTCAAAGGTAGACGTTGGGAGGTTAAAGTCACCCAGAACTGTGAGGGGTGAGCCATCCTCAGGAAAGGAACTTATCAAGGCGTCAAGCTCATTGATGAACTCTCCAAGGGAACCTGGAGGGCGATAAATGGTAAGGATGTTAAGCTTGAATGTGCTAGTGATTGTGACAGCATGGAATTCAAAGGAGGAGATAGACAGATGGGTCAGGGGAGAAAGAGACAATGTCCACTTGGGAGAGATGATGATTCCAGTGCCACCACCCCGCTGACCAGATGCTCTCGGGGTGTGCGAGAACATGTGGTCAGATGAGGAGAGAGGAGTAGCAGTGTTTTCTGTGGTAATCCATGTTTCTGTCAGCGCCAAGAAGTCGAGGGACTGGAGGGTAGCATAGGCTGACATGAGCTCTGCCTTGTTGGCCGCAGACCTGGAACTCCACGTGGGTCGTGCGCGCTGGGACCACCAGGTTAGAGTGGCAGCGGCCACGCGATGTGAAGCATTTGTATGGCCTGTGCAGAGAGGAGAGAATAGGGATAGACCGACACATAGTTGATAGGCTACAGGAGAGGCTACGCTAATGCAAAGGAGATTGGCATGAAAATTAACTAAGCAACTGGGGAAGTAGGAAAAAACACATCTGCCACGCTGATCCTCAACACAGGTGCCCCTCAGGGGTACTTGCTTAGTCCCCTCCTGTACTCCCTGTTCACCCACGACTGCGTGGCCAAGCACGACTCCAACCCCATCATTAAGTTTGCAGACGACACAACGGTGGTAAGCCTGATCGCCAATGATGAGACAGCCTATAGGGAGGTCAGAGACCTGGTACTGTAGTGCCAGGATAACAACCTCTCTTTCAACGTGATCAAGACAAAGGAGGGCCGAGCATGCCCACATTCACATCAACAAGGCTCTAGTGGAGCGGGTCGAGAGCTTCAAGTTCCTTGGTGTCCGCATCACCAACAAACTATCATGGTACAAACAAACCAAGACTGTCGTGAAAAGGGTATGACGATGCCTATTCCCCCTCAGGAGACTGAAAAAGACTGAAAACAATTAGACCGCAAGGCGCTACAGAGGGTAGTGCGTATGGCCCAGTACATCACTGGGGCCAAGCTTCCTTCCATCCAGGACCTCTATACCAGATGGTTTCAGAGGAAGGCCCTAAAAATGGTGAAAGACTCCATCCACCCTAGTCATAGACTGTTCTCTCTGCTACCGCATGGCAAGAGGTACCGGAGTGCCAAATCTAGGTCCAAAAGGCTATTTAAAACCTCTTAAGGATCCGCCCTTTTGTTCAATTTTCACCTAAAATAACATACCCAAATCTAACTGCCTGTAGCTCAGGCCTTGAAGCAAGGATATGCATATTCTTGATACCATTTGAAAGAAAACACTTTGAGGTTTGTGGAAATGTGAAAGGAATGTAGGAGAATATAACACAATCGATCTGGTAAAAGATAATCCACAGAAAAAAACAACCGTTCTTTTGTATTTTTTTGTACCACCATCTTTGAAATGCAATAGAAAGGCCATAATAATGTATTATTCCAGCTCAGGTGCAATTTAGATTTTGGCCACTAGATGGCAGCAGTGTATGTGCAAAGTTTTAGACTGATCCAAAGAACCATTGCATTTCTGTTCAAAATGTAGTATCAAGACTGCCCAAATGTGACTAATTTGTTTATTAATAACTTTTATGTTCAAAATGGTGCACTCTCCTCAAACAATAGCATGGTATTATTTCACTGTAATAGCTACTGTAAATTGGACAGCGCAGTTCGATGAACAAGAATTTAAGATTTCTGCCAATATCAGATATGTCTACGTCCTGGGAAATGTTCTTGCTAATCGCATTAGCCTACATTAGCTCAACCGTCCCGTGGATCGGACACCGATCCCGAAATTAACAGCTTCTAACCCCAAGCCATAAGACTACTGAACAGTTAATCAAATGGCTACCCAGACTATTTGTATTGACCACATTTTTTTTACGTTGCTACTACTCACTGTTTATTATCTATGCCTAGTCACTTTACCTCTACCTACATGTACATATGACCTCAATTACCTCGACTAACCCGTGCCCCCACACATTGACTCGGTACCGGTACCCCCTGTATATAGCCTTGTTATTGTTATTTTATTACTTTTTTTACTTTAGGTTATTTAGTCAATAAATCTTTTGCAAATATTTTCTCACTACAATTTTATTTTATGTCTTTTTCTCTATCCTTGAATTCAGATATGAATTTCATGTCATCTAATTAGCATTGGTAATTTGCTAGCGAGGCTGCTAAATCACAAATTCTAATTTGATTCCTGATTTTGGCCGTGTTACTACGAGACCTGACCATATTCCCTCGAGATTGGCCCCAATTACCACAAGAACATGCGGGATCACATTCAAAGCAGAAAGCTCATTTGAATCTGTGGTTTCGTAAATTAACAATGCTAAATAGATTAAACTAAATGGATATATTTATTCAAGGATGTAGAACGAGACATGTACAGCTAGCTTTCCTATTCCTTCTGGGAATCAAGACTGCAGAGGTTTTTATCAATTTTTAGGCCACTACTAAGGTATAAAAAACATTTGACAAAATAACATTCCTTTCTTTGGTTTGCGTTGAGAACAATTTAGAGAGGATTTGAGGACATTGATCTCATGAATTAGTAAAAGACAGACCAGGATTGTACACCTCTCATCTATTATAATCCAAACATCACAGTTCTATCAACACTCTGTCCTGTCATGCATAGAGTTTAGCCTCAGCCTTTAGTCAAGCACTGCAACACCATTAGAACTAATGTGAGCTATTCAAATTAAAACCCTTAGAGAGAGAGGGGATCAAAAAAGCTATATTCCAGAGATCACGCCAAAAAGCAGCATTTTGAAAATCAATACCAAACATTTCAGTAAAACTCTCATGTATCATTGAAAAGTAGCCGTGATTTTATTACCTTTTTACTGTAAGGAAGAACTTTGATACAGGTTCACTTTTGATTTTGTGATGAGCAGTCATTATTATGGCTGATACAATTTCTTAGACTTCTGAATCCATAACAAAGGAATCAGACGCTGTTTCAGCACTCTGCCGAGTTAAGGAGGAAAACAGAGACATATCAAAGTTTGAATTGGCCATTATGACTACTGTCTACCAATAAGCATGACTACGGCTAATTTAAGGAGCATGTAAGGGTTTTTGGAACAATGGGTCATAATATTCTTTTTATTATCCTTCCCATACTCTCTTTACTGTGTGTTGATTCTGGGAACAACCAAAATGATCCATCTCCTCCCACATGTCAGAGTAATGGAGACAGACAGTAATGGTGGCAGTAAACTTCTGGCTGACTCCTTCGAGAGGAGAGGGAAAGAGTGGTGGGAGAGAGGGGAAGAGTGGCAAGAGAGAGGAAGAGAGTGGTGGGAGAGAGGGGAAGAGTGGCGAGAGAAAGGAAGAGAGTGGTGGGAGAGAGGAGAAGAGTGGAGAGAGAAAGGAAGACAGATGTGGGAGAGGAAGAGTGGAGAGAGAGAGGGGAAGAGAGTTGTGGGAGAGAGGGTAAGAGTAGAGAGAGAGAGGAAGACCGTTGTGGGAGAGGGAAAGAGTGGAGAGAGAGAGGAGGAGAGTGGTGGGAGAGAGGGGAAGAGTGGAGAGATTGTGGGGATATGATTCACAGTGAGTACTACAACAGGACAAGGGAGTGTTATTGATGGAGCTGTGTAGGTCTCTGTCGTCCCTCAGGCCTCCAGTTCAAACTGAAGAAGTGTTAACTGGAATGGCATTCAGTGTAATACAAACACACGCGTACACAGGCCTCAAGCACATGCATGCAAACACACTCGCACTCAAACATGTACGTACACACCCATTCACACACACAGAGAGAATGTAATACACACAAACAGACACAATTTCCATATGTACTGCTGGGTGAGGAAGGAGAAAGGAGAGGAACAAAACTCATAAATAAATGACAATGCACAGCTTGCCCTGAAAATAGAAGTCTAATTTTGTGTTTGTATTATATTCAGCTGGCAAAATGTAATCTCCCTTTTAATACCCTCGAATGTATAAACAGCAGAGAAGGTTGCTGAAAAATAACATTAAGAATGCAACCTTATGAAAATTGATTTGGGAATGAAAAATATTATCTCTGCTTGGTTGTTTATTAATGTAACTTCAGGCATATCAACACTATCTACAGAAAAATCTAAAGAAAATGTTTGTTTTTTTGTCGGTTTTTTTATGGGGAAAGGCTGCAGGACGGGGTGTAGCAACATGTAAAGTTATTGAAGATAAATGCCAAAAAGTGTAAATGTTTGCACCATTGTTTGAATAAGATTAGAATCAAAACGTATCTGAATAGAAAGTGATTATCATCACTACATATGTATACTGTGGGTAATTTTTTTGCAAATACAGAAAATGCAACTGCATTTCCTTCCACTGGAACCTCCTGTTGTTGTAAAGTAAATTAACCACCCAAAGCAGCACCAAACACAAATTCTTTATGGCTGCATATAAGTAACATAGATTGACTGCCATAGGATGGGTCATACTGGTGAGAAACACTCTAGGGAATACTAATACGCCTCTCGAAAACATATCATCATGTCACTTCCTGACCATAGTAAGTTGTTATTTTCTATGGTAGAGTGGTCAGGGCGTGACAGGGGGTGTTTATCTGTTTTTGTATTTCTATGTTGGTCATGTGTTTGGCATGACCTCCAATTAGAGGCAGCTGGTTGTCGTTTTCTCTAATTGGAGGCCATATTTAAGTTGATGTTTGTCCCACCTGTCCTTGTGGGTATATTATATTATTATTATATTTCGTGAGTGTGTATGTTCCTCCTGCGTCACGGTTTGTTGTGTTTCCCTTCAGTGTTTTGTTAAGTGCATTTTAGTTTCACAGTAAATAAATTATGTGGAACTACGAAAACGCTGCATCTTGGTCCGTTCCTCATTCAAACAGCCGTGACACATCAAAAATAGATAGTTGACAGCAGAAAGCAGACTTGTTTTTTTCTTCTTCAGGTAAATGAATTCAAATGCTGTTACTAACTAAACAATTACAGTGGTTTTAACTGTACCAAATAAGCAATCATGTCCTTTTTAAAGCACTGAAGCGGTGAGAATAGATTGTTACACAGAAGAGTTACTGTACAGTATGTATTGTGAGACCAGAGGTATTGAGTAAAGATGACTAATGCGATTTTTTGGGGGGGAGGGAACTGATAAATTGTACCTCTGTGGACCATTGGGCTGTTGGGCTGTGTGGCTGGATCCAAGACGCCCGCTGTATTATATCATACTGTAAATGGCTGAGCCACAGAAGGCAAACGATTCTGCCGGCAGACTAGACTAATCACTTGGGTTGGTAAGCCAATCCTCCACGGACACGCACCGCAAGTATGAAAGTGTGTCTGTAGCCTCGATTATTTATTCAGTTTGTTTGATTCAGGGGCAATGTTCCTCTGTTGGATTACCGCGTCGACTCCCTATCTGGTGAGAACACTGGCACCCTGCCCTCTGTTTAAGATATCAAAGATTTGCGGCGTCTCGTTGCCTGGCGTTGGTTCGCCTTTGGGGAGTTTCACTAAACATGAAATGGATCAAGCCACAGCGATGTTGAGAGAGGGAGGGAGACGGAAAGAAAGAGCGTGGGGACGGAGGGAGGGAGAGAAATGAAAAGACGTAATGGGTTCTTCTGTTTCAGAGGAAGAAGTGCTGTCGCTGCCTCCAGAAGCTACAGTTGCATCTTCCCTCTGCTCTGAGAGCCTGGTGGTCTCAGGAGAACCAGGCTGTGGGGAAGGAGGCTAGAAGAGGACGGTGTCTGTGTGTTTCTGTAATCTGTGTATATTAGTTACGGCAGTTTAATACATTTCCTCACTTTAGTTTCGTTTCACCGTTATGATGTGAAACATAAACAGACACCACAGTACAAAAACGTGTCTGATTAATAAACCAACAACCAGGATCTTTTCCATTCCAGGAACCAACTCAGGCTGATGTCATTGTAAAATGACAGGAACAGATTGCATACTGCTTGTACTTGTGTAATGCTTAATGAGGAGGCCTAATGGCTGACAGTATTCCCACAATCAGGATATAAGACAACTTGAGGAAAACCAAGAGGCTAGGAGCTCTTTTCCATACAAATCTTACCTCAAACACGTCACGTCTTTTGTTACAAACCAATGATACACAGCCCCATGGACGGACACAACCTCTCCTACTCTAACCTGAGCAAACACAGCATCCATCATGGCCACCGTCCGTCTGACCCAATGTGAAGGTGTTCTTATCTCCGAGCTCCTCTGATCAAAACAACCAGATCTGTATCCTCTATCCTCCAAAACGGAACCAACCCACAATCACCTCTGCATAATGGCTTGGGATAATCACTGGAGACCCTGGGGCTAATACCACACTGGGTTTCTGATTTCTCCCCTAAATCGCCATAAAGCATCCTCATGCATCCTCCTGACTTCAGATAGATTACCTGTCTGTGCATTAAGCATAACTTAGACCACGTCTGAGACCACAGAAGACGCCAGCACACTGGCTGCTTAAGAGGGAGACGCTACATCTAGCTCCATCCTTGGCCTCTTCAAAACCACAGGGCTATTACGGCTGCCTGTTAAAAGCTTTGAGAGAGCGAGACGTCCACTCCACACAGTCAAAGTCAGAGGGGAAACAGAGGGGAAAGCGAAGCGCCCCATGCCAAGGTGACTGAACCCATTTGTCTCTCTGTCTCCATCCTGCATTCCACTTCTGATGCAACCAGTCCGAGGTCTCTAGAGCTGTTTTAAAACAACTTCATTAACTGCTGTATGATGAAGAACTTTGTACTTTGTTCTCAGCATTATGGGAGTTGAAAGTGGAGGGTAGACGGCACTATCTTGGTGTAGTACCTGAGAGTCAAAGGTCACATTACACTTGGAACTTTGCTCTCAAAGTTAAAACTCTTCCTCTTGATATCTGCAACTATAATAGAGATAGGAGTATAGCATCACAATTACAATGTATTGACTCCAATGTAAAGGCAAGGAAGAGGATCAAACCTTTGTGAAAGCAATGCTAAGTTATCAGTTGGTATGCCCTGCATTGGCTTATGTCTCCTGACTGTGTTTGAGAGAGTGTAGGCTACATGAAAGAAGAAGAGTCAGTAGGGAAGATTGGGCATTAAGAGAGGAGGGGTACAAATCTAATAAACAGGAGCCACCCCCGGATCAATGGCCTCGATTGGAATATAACCAGCCTGCTCATTATTGGCTGAGTAAGCTTTCACTCGCTACTTCCCCCTCTTTCCTGTTCCTATAGAGGAGTGGGGATCAATGGTGAAGGATGCCTTTTACCCAGTGCATGCACACACACACACACACACGTAAACACACACACACCCTGTTCATAACACTCTCTGAACCCATAAAACGAGAACGGATCAGTGGCGTGTGTGTGTCTGTGTGTGTATGTGTGTGTCTGTGTGTGTATGTGTCTGTGTGGTAGGTGGCGGGAGGAGGGCGAGGAGGGGAGCGAATGGCGATGTTCCCCCGCTTACATGAACAATGGCTCAATTAGAGGTCCCTGTTGATGTTATGCGATTGCTTTTCTTATGCTAATCTGTACACTAAATGCTGCTCAGTAAGGGGCCAGCGCTCTCTCAGGTTACCTCGCCATTTCATTATGTAGTCACGTGTAAGCAGCCCAACGCATCGACCGCCACCGTATATCATGTTCTTGGGGAGGGATAAAAGTGCCCCGCTGATACGTAAGTGATTTCGGGGATCGTTTTCCTTTCTATTGGTAAAACCTCCCATTATCAATCAAACATCTCTCCCCATTGACGGTGGCCATGTTGGATTGCTGAGGTGTGTGTGATTTGGAGGAATGTGTTGTGCTGTGGTGAGAGGAGGGGAGGAATCTGATCTGAATGTGGAGAAGCTACAGAGAGAGGCTAGTTTCCTGTGTGGAAAATATTCGCATGTCTTGATTCCACGTGGGTCAACAGGAAGGTCAAAGTAAAACCTGATCAGAATCCAGGAAGTCTAACAGTAATTAGAATCAAGGGGTTGGAGGTAGCACCGCACCGCTCTGCATTACGCCAAACTGATTTTAACATTATATGCACATAACTCTAATAAACAGCCAAGGGGACTTTAATCGTGTTATTCAATCTGAAAACAGGAGCTGTGAGCTCTGAGTAATGATACACACACTGTCAGTCCCCACTCTTTTACTGTGGGAGTTGACGTTAACAGGTACTCACATATCCTCCTCAGCCCCATTTCAACCCCACTTTGCAGATTGAGTCAAATTCCATTCCGAGGGAAAACACTTTCCCTGATGTGATGTGGAAAAACCCACAGAGAGAGAAGTCAATGAGCACATAAACACATATGCTTTAATGTCACTAAGCAACTCCTATTATCATATGTAATCTCATGTGAAAGTTGGCCTGAACTATCCACTCAAATGATATGGCAGGTAGTGTCTGTATTGTGTGTATGTCTGTGAGGGGGGTGGTAGTGGTGACGGAGTGTGGTGTGTGTGTGTGTGTGTGTGTGTGTGTGTGTGTGTGTGTGTGTGTGTGTGTGTGTGGTGTGTGTGTGTGTGTGTGTGTGTGTGTGTTTATGGTTGCAGGCATTTTATCTGAATGCAGAGATGTGTTCCCATTATGAAATAAGAGGCTGGGTGGAATAGGACCTTGATGTAAGGGGGGACCGCTTGCAGTAAATAAAGCACTCATCTCTTAGACTCTCAGGCAAAGGCCCAAGTACTTCTCCACTCCTCTTTCTCTCTTTAGCTCTCTTTCCAGCTCCTTTTACCCTTCATTTCATCTATTCCCTGCTCTCTCTTACCCCATGTCAGCTTTCGCTTTCCCTCATGCACCCTTTCCTTTCTCTCTGTCCCCTTCCTCTGTATCTCTTTCCACTACTCCCCCTCTCTATCTCCACCCCACTCCCCCCCCCCCCCACCCCTCTCTCTCCACTCATCCGGGGGATCCCACTGCCTATCTGTCGTTACTGTAATCAACACAATGGAGTTTCTTTCCTCAGCCACACTGACCCTCCATAGCCATCGCCCATCGCCCCCGAGGGTACAGAGTGGGAGACGAGAGAGAGGCTGGACCTGCCAATCACTGAATCATCACCTCTATAGAGAGAGAGAGAGAGAGAGAGAGAGAGAGAGAGAGAGAGAGAGAGAGAGAGAGAGAGAGGAGAGAGAGAGAGAGAGAGAGAGAGAGAGAGAGAGAGAGAGAGAGAGAGAGAGAGAGAGAGAGAGAGAGAGAGAGAGAGAGAGAGAGAGAGAGAGAGAGAGAGAGAGAGAGAGAGAGAGAGAGGTTTCTCTTTCAACACAGTGGTTGAATATTGGCTCTAGGCTACAAAGCTCTTACCAGTGGTTACTCCCCTGACCGCGTTTATAGCCAGACAGAAGAGACCACCTGTAATTACCTGTTAGCTGGAGTAACTGACCTCAGGGCACAGAGTGACAATGTACTGAACTGTAGTGTGAAAGCTGCATTGGATAAGTTTGACTACACAAGAAGACAACTTGGTACGGTGGACAGGCATGGAGTTTTATGAAACTACTCAAACAGTATAAAACAAAACAGTATCACATAAGTATTAGTAAGATAAGCATATGTAGTTGTAGGGTAAATCATTTGAATGTTAACCCTTTACACTTGTACCCGTATACGGGTTGAAAAAGGAAGATGTCAAAAATTATTTGTCACATGCATCAAATACAACATGTGTAGACCTTACCGTGAAATGCTTACTTACAAGCCCCGAAACAACAGTGCAGATTTGGACATTAGTAAGTGCCTCAATTAGAACGTAATGGCTGTACAGTAACATGCTATACATGATGTCAGATCTCAGGCTCTGCAACTTTAGCATCCCGGAGTCACCTCTTCACTGTTGACATTGAGACTGGTGTTTTGCGGGTACTATTTAATGAAGCTGCCAGTTGAGGACTTGTGGGGCGTCTGTTTCTCAAACTAGACACTCTAATGTACTTGTCCTCTTGCTCAGTTGTGCACCAGAGCCTCACACTCCTCTTTCTATTCTGGTTAGAGCCAGTTTGTGCTGTTCTGTGAAAGGAGTACACAGCATTGTACGAGATCTTCAGTTTCTTGGCAATTTCTCACATGGAATAGACTTCATTTCTCAGAAAAAGAATAGACTGATGAGTTTCAGAAGAAAGGTCTTGGTTTCTGGCCATTTTGAGCCTGTAATTGAACCCACAAATGCTGATGCTCCAGATACTCAACTAGTCTAAAGAAGGCCAGTTGAATTGCTTCTTTAATCAGGGCAACAGTTTTCAGCTGTGCTAACATCATTTCAAAAGGGTTTTCTAATGATCAATTAGCCTTTTAAAATGATAAACTTGGATTAGCTAACACAACATGCCATTGGAACACAGGAGTGATGGTTGCTGATAATGGGCCTCTGTACGCCTCTGTAGATATTCCATAAAAAAACAGCTGTTTCCAACTGAAATAGTAATTTACAACATTAACAATGTCTACACTAAATTTCTGATGAATTGTATGTTATTTTAATGGACAAAAAAAATTGCTTTTCTTTCAAAAACAAGGACATTTCTAAGTGACCCCAAACTTTTGAACGGTAGTGTATAATGGACTGTTTTTGGATTGCGTAAACAACAGCAATTGTGTGACGGTGGGGATGCAGGGTTATGTTCCAAACAAAACAACTACAAGTGTTGATTGATTTGATTTGTGCTTTCTCTAGTTCCTAAATGGCACAGCTAGGAGAGCTCAAACAAGTAACTACCTTGTAGTTGAAGACTCTTTTTTGAGACATAAAAGTGCATTGAAATTGCTTAATAAGAACAGTGCACACTTTGGAGAGGTATGTGACCACTTAGAGACACCAGTTAGTCCTCTCACTCAAACCCTTGTAAATGTTTTGTCTTATGTTGCAGCTGCCCCACATTTTCCAGGAATAGTCTTATTATGTTAATAAATATATACAGAGTATTTTCAGATTTCGTTATGAACAAATGGGGCGAAAAGTACAGTAAATGTAAAACGCACATAAAATCAACAGTATAATGTTTGCATTCAGTCTTGTGTTAAGAGTACTGTTGTGTACTCACATTTGGTCTAATAATCTTCCCATTATCTCCAAAATGTCGCCTTTCAATTGATACAATGGTTATGCATTTTCATATTTCTTCTGTATGAAACATTTCAATTTAGCTCTATCCACATAGACCAATTCCAACAAGTGTAAAGGGTTAAGAAAATAACACTTACCATATGACTGCATAAGAGAGAATAAACTTTGGAGAAAAAAAATGAATTCATACTGCTCGGAGGGGATATTGCTCAGAATTGATCCACACTAAGGTGTGAGGTCTCTCTTTCCTCTCTCTACCAGTTTTGACAAATGTTAATGCTTATTTTCCTAATAGTGTTCTGCTTGCTGCAAAACCTTCCCCATTACCTCCTGCAAAATGGCCGACACAGAGCAAGGGATTAACTAAGCACACATTTAGGGCTGCAGAAAAATGGACACCTCCACAGATTTATTGGCATTTATTAGAGTTGTTCTTGTTTAAAGCATAAAACCTCCCACTAAATGTATAATTGAATGGGCTGTTTCTCTGGCTCGCGTAAACCATTAGCGAGGAAATTTATGTATTTAATACATTAGAATAGAAAATGAATTTAAAAAGAAAAAGCCATGAGGGAACACATTATCTTTCCTGTCGGCAGTTTCCGAGTTCAATATTTGGCAGGCTCGTCAGTAAATGAAATAATTATTTCAATTATTGTACAGCATTAAATTATAGTTTGTGGAGAAAGTGGTGACAGGTCTGCAGAGCTATAGCACTTCCCCTGCCTCTGACTCCTCTGTCAGTTTTAATGAAGAAACCTCTCCACATTACAGTGAGAAAGACAGTGTGAGCGAGAGAGAAGAGGAGGAGAGAGAGAAAAGAGAGAGAGACTGGGGGAATTCTTAGTCCACAGTTTCTTGTAATTTCCTATTCACGTGACATGCTTAATGGTATTGTAGCAGACTTATGGATAGCGCCTTCCCTATGCTATAGAAGATGTTAGGGAATTCACACTGCCTACGAATAACTTATTTTTCACCTTGCTCCCACCATATGTCTTGGCTTTCTGAAGGTAAATGCTGTTGGCCTTGAACAACGAGGTTCAATGCTAAATTTAGTAAATAACAGTTAGAGCTAAAATATACTCCAAGCCTTGCTGTACAATTCTATTTGACGTAGACCTCACAGATGCAGTATTTGCTGTGATGTTGTACATTGGACAGTGTGGCTGATGGATTCAAAGCACTTCACATAGATTGTTCCACTCCTCCCACTCTCACCTTGTGTGTCGTGTGTGGAAATATACCACCAGTCGCTAAAGCCCTATCAAGGAGCCTCCTAATGTTTGCATTAGCCCCCCTGCTAGATGCCCTGTCCTCCTGCACGCAGCAGAATGCACTCTATAAATAGCCAATGAGGGGTGGGCCTTTTTAAGCCAATGGATCCCGTCCATGCCACCCATTTAACTCCATCCCCTCCATACAGATACCAGACCTCTGATCCCTGCAGCATTTAACCAAATTAAAACCAACCTTCATTAGCCAGACAACACCTAGCTGGTGGAAGCATGAAAACCAGGCCTGGCCCAAGGACACGGCAGTGTAAAAGGACTAGCATGAGCTTAAAAAAGTAGCGGCACCAGTAAGGCCTATCCTTCATTTGTATTTCGCTAATGTGCGATCCCCTCTCACTGTACGTGGCCCACTGCTCCCAACACACGGTGAGCAATTACTAACACTCAACCTCCATACTGCACTTCATCAACGTGGCAACACCAGGGGAATAAATTCCTGAACAATACAGCAGGAATAATTCATATATTGGTCAACCAACACAACTAATGGGCAAAGCGGTGTTTAGCGCCAGGAGTCACATGACATTTTGCCAAGGTTACGCTGTCTGAGAGAAATACCAAGTGGAGGGGCCTGAGATATCTAGGATGCAATGCAGCGGTGCCGTCTCCTCAGAGTTTCAAAATGCACTATTGGGAGATGGATCGTAAGGCAAAGTGAAACATACAGTGGTGTATTAACGAAATGTATTGGTCATCTCCCTCACTGAACATGGTCTAAAATATGTTTCAGATTCACACCTGTCTACAATGTCGGAAAAATGTTTGTTTATGTATTCATGAACAAACAATCCCATTTTACCTGGTTTGTGATATAATGTATATTAGTGATGGGGGATAAATCGTTACAGTTACAAATCGGGATATTATTTTTTATTATATAACGTATCGTATCATTTTGACAATATATACGTATTATTTTAGCACTAATTGGCTGTACTAGCACCAAAACTTTCCTTCATAGCTTGTCCTCTGTGTTCTTTTTGGAATAGGAAGCTAATTGGTTTTGAGCACTTTTATTTCCATGACCGATCAAAACTTGTTTTCTCATGGCTCTCTCTTGTCCCTTTGCAGCAGACATATGGTGAGTAATATGTTTGGAACATTGAATCGCAATAAAATCACAATATCGAATTACAATACATATAGAATCGTCATAATCGCAATACATATTGTATCGGTACCTAAGTATTGTGATAATACCGTATTGTGAGGTCCCTGGCAATTCCCAGCCCTTCTGTATATCGTGGCAAATGTTTCATTCTTTAGGCCAATTTGTTTCAATTGCTTCCAATGGTGAAACAATGGAGCGTTGCGATCCATGAATTGGATGCATGTTCCCTGGTTCAGAGCAGCCTGTTCATCACTCTGTACAGTAGCCCATTTGTCTCCATTGTCACCTTTGACCTGGAGGCAAATGGTGATAAAAGCACCCTTCATTGCATTGGACAATAAAAACGATAGGCAGCTTCTCGAGTCAAACGGCACAGTAAACAAACATAAATAAAAGAGAGTGGGAATCAATGGAAGAGACTCTGTAAAAACAGGCCCAGTACTGAGCACATACCAGACTTAGAGCAGCACTGAGCACATACTAGATCTAGAGCAGCACTGAGCACATACTAGATCTAGAGCAGCACTGAGCACATACCAGATCTAGAGCAGCACTGAGCACATACCAGACCTAGAGCAGCACTGAGCACATACCAGACCTAGAGCAGCACTGAGCACATACCAGACCTAGACCAGCACTGAGCACATACCAGACCTAGAGCAGCACTGAGCACATACTAGATCTAGAGCAGCACTGAGCACATACCAGACCTATAGCAGCACTGAGCACATACCAGACCTAGAGCAGCACTGAGCACATACCAGACCTAGAGCAGCACTGAGCACATACCAGACCTAGAGCAGCACTGAGCACATACCAGACCTATAGCAACACTGAGCACATACCAGACCTAGAGCAGCACTGAGCACATACTAGATCTAGAGCAGCACTGAGCACATACCAGATCTAGAGCAGCACTGAGCACATACCAGACCTAGAGCAGCACTGAGCACATACCAGACCTAGAGCAGCACTGAGCACATACCAGACCTAGACCAGCACTGAGCACATACCAGACCTAGAGCAGCACTGAGCACATACTAGATCTAGAGCAGCACTGAGCACATACCAGACCTATAGCAGCACTGAGCACATACCAGACCTAGAGCAGCACTGAGCACATACCAGACCTAGAGCAGCACTGAGCACATACCAGACCTAGAGCAGCACTGAGCACATACCAGACCTATAGCAGCACTGAGCACATACCAGACCTAGAGCAGCACTGAGCACATACTAGATCTAGAGCAGCACTGAGCACATACCAGATCTAGAGCAGCACTGAGCACATACCAGACCTAGAGCAGCATTGGAACACACAGTTAAAATATAAACTATGGTTCCTCTAGCAAAACAAATGATACAGATTATAATCAAAATACAATCACAGTGTATCAAGGTAATAACATTGCTATATTAAGATGCATATTATTTAACAATGCCGAAGACGTAGTTCTGAAACCATATTTGTCTAATGATACTACATCTAACCCAGTTCTTTATCTGTGCTCTCTGTTTGGGTTCTCTTTTACTCTGCTGTGAACTGCATATTCAAGGGATGAGGAAAGATAAGGTTTATTTTTGCTTCCTTTTTGCTCTTCATAAAATGTTTACATTATTCTGAACTTACTTTTAACAGATGAGAATCCATATGATTATAGCTTTCTCTCTCTCTCTATATATATATATATATATATATATATATATATACACAGCTCAAAAAAATAAAGGGAACACTAAAATAACACATCCTAGATCTGAATGAATGAAATAATCTTATTAAATACTTTTTTCTTTACATAGTTGAATGTGCTGACAACAAAATCACACAAAAATAATCAATGGAAATCCAATTTATCAACCCATGGATGTCTGAATTTGGAGTCACACTCAAAATTAAAGTGGAAAACCACACTACAGGCTGATCCAACTTTGATGTAATGTCCTTAAAACAAGTCAAAATGAGGCTCAGTAGTGTGTGTGGCCTCCACGTGCCTGTATGACCTCCCTACAACGCCTGGGCATGCTCCTGATGAGGTGGCGGATGGTCTCCTGAGGGATCTCCTCCCAGACCTGGACTAAAGCATCCGCCAACTCCTGGACAGTCTGTGGTGCAACGTGGCGTTGGTGGATAGAGCGAGACATGATGTCCCAGATGTGCTCAATTGGATTCAGGTCTGGGGAACGGGCGGGCCAGTCCATAGCATCAATGCCTTCCTCTTGCAGGAACTACTGACACACTCCAGCCACATGAGGTCTAGCATTGTCTTGCATTATGAGGAACCCAGGGCCAACCGCACCAGCATATGGTCTCACAAGGGGTCTGAGGATCTCATCTCAGTACCTAATGGCAGTCAGGCTACCTCTGGAGGGCTGTGCCCAAAACATCAGACAGGAAGCATAGGAACTGAGAAGTGGTCTGTGGTCCCCACCTGCAGAACCACTCCTTTATTGGGGGTGTCTTGCTAATTGCCTATAATTTTGTATATATACACTGCTCAAAAAAATAAAGGGAACACTTAAACAACACAATGTAACTCCAAGTCAATCACACTTCTGTGAAATCAAACTGTCCACTTAGGAAGCAACACTGATTGACAATACATTTCACATGCTGTTGTGCAAATGGAATAGACAACAGGTGGAAATTATAGGCAATTAGCAAGACACCCCCAATAAAGGAGTGGTTCTGCAGGTGGGGACCACAGACCACTTCTCAGTTCCTATGCTTCCTGGCTGATGTTTTGGTCACTTTTGAATGCTGGCGGTGCTTTCACTCTAGTGGTAGCATAAGACGGAGTCTACAACCCACACAAGTGGCTCAGGTAGTGCAGCTCATCCAGGATGGCATATCAATGCGAGCTGTGGCAAGAAGGTTTGCTGTGTCTGTCAGCATAGTGTCCAGAGCATGGAGGCGCTACCAGGAGACAGGCCAGTACATCAGGAGACGTGGAGGAGGCCGTAGGAGGGCAACAACCCAGCAGCAGGACCGCTACCTCCGTCTTTGTGCAAGGAGGAGCAGGAGAAGCACTGCCAGAGCCCTGCAAAATGACCTCCAGCAGGCCACAAATGTGCATGTGTCTGCTCAAATGGTCAGAAACAGACTCCATGAGGGTGGTATGAGGGCCCGACGTCCACAGGTGGGGGTTGTGCTTACAGCCCAACACCGTGCAGGACGTTTGGCATTTGCCAGAGAACACCAAGATTGGCAAATTCGCCACTGGCGCCCTGTGCTCTTCACAGGTGAAAGCAGGTTCACACTGAGCACGTGACAAACGTGACAGAGTCTGGAGACGCCGTGGAGAACGTTCTGCTGCCTGCAACATCCTCCAGCAAGACTGGTTTGGCGGTGGGTCAGTCATGGTGTGGGGTGGCATTTCTTTGGGGGGCCGCACAGCCCTCTATGTGCTCGCCAGAGGTAGCCTGACTGCCATTAGGTACTGAGATGAGATCCTCAGACTCCTTGTGAGACCATATGCTGGTGCGGTTGGCCCTGGGTTCCTCCTAATGCAAGACAATGCTAGACCTCATGTGGCTGGAGTGTGTCAGCAGTTCCTGCAAGAGGAAGGCATTGATGCTATGGACTGGCCCGCCCGTTCCCCAGACCTGAATCCAATTGAGCACATCTGGGACATCATGTCTCGCTCCATCCACCAACGCCACGTTGCACCACAGACTGTCCAGGAGTTGGCGGATGCTTTAGTCCAGGTCTGGGAGGAGATCCCTCAGGAGACCATCTGCCACCTTATCAGGAGCATGCCCAGGCATTGTAGGGAGGTCATACAGGCACGTGGAGGCCACACACACTACTGAGCCTCATTTTGACTTGTTTTAAGGACATTACATCAAAGTTGGATCAGCCTGTAGTGTGGTTTTCCACTTTAATTTTGATTGTGACTCCAAATCCAGACCTCCATGGGTTGATAAATTGAATTTCCATTGATTATTTTTGTGTGATTTTGTTGTCAGCACATTCAACTATGTAAAGAAAAAAGTATTTAATAAGATTATTTCATTCATTCAGATCTAGGATGTGTTATTTTAGTGTTCCCTTTATATTTTTGATCAGTATATATACTGTATATATTAATACAATCCACATGCATGTTTATTTTTTTCATGGGTCCTGTGATTCATATTGACTGAAATCTAGTATTGGTAATTATATTAAGAGATTGTACAGTATTTTGTTTATTGTATTACAGAGTACAACATCATTCTGGGAAGTGTTTATAAGAAGTAATGTTTTACACACTTCGGAAACCAGTTGAACTTTAACTATTTGCAGAACGTAAGGCTACACAACCAGACAGGGTTTCAACTATCCTCCTGGACTCCTAAGTACAGGATATAAGTGATATAATATGTAGTGATATAATATGTAACCATTGTAACATTGTTATTAACCATATCTTCTTTACAGTTCAGGTGCTGAGATACATCAGCTCTACAGACTATCTGGTTCATTGAACATTATTGAGAACTGAAATGGAATCTGTCAACAACCCAGAGTTCTTGAGGTAAGTGAAACTACTAACTATAATCATTTACATATATAAAATCAACTAAAAAATATATACACTTGATTTTATAAAAACTATTTTCCTGGAATAATCATAATTATAATCATAATAATCTAAGGGATTATGACTACCTTGCAGGGACTTCACACTGAACGGTGACCATCCTCCAAGATTGAAAGAGACGATCAGTAGACACAGTTATAAGAATATTTTGAAGATAAATACACAACGCAGAGGATGAGAGGATGAGAGCGCTAGAGTACTAATAGTCAATAGCGAATTGTAAATAGGAGTTGGGTTTCAGTTCAACATCTTTTAAGAATCTGTGGAATGTCACTCCTGAATTCAGAGAGACGTGTACTACGTGTGCCACATTTTCATTGGTCTGTACACCGAGTCGGGGGCAGCATACTTGTTATTGGCCAAGTTGTACTGCAAGGACTTCTGATTGGTCAACCCCAGGCTAGGGTGGGGGGTTATAAATGGCATCCTGTTCCTTTGTTTGGTGGTGAAAAACTGAGGACAGGGGAGACTGAACATCTGAACATCTACCTCCCAGCATAACATCTTGATTTGTCCTCTATGAATAAACCCATTTTTTTCCCCCTGATATGCTTTGGAGTTTGTGTTATTGAAGAATAACATAACTTGCTAACACAGCATAGTGATCAACCCAGCGCCACCTGCAAGGTAACTGTCTTAGACCAAGTGGAAGGACATGGATGGGAGGGACAGAGTCAGGAAATGGACCATAGGAAAACACGACCCCTGCCAGAGGAACAAGACCCTGCTGATCCTAAGAGAGGTTGGGGCAGGGAAGACCACACTAGTCAACGCTATGGTCAACTTCGCCATCAGAGTTAAGTGGGAGGATACCGCCAGGTTCCAAATCACAGAGCGTTTCAAAGACAGAGAGACGTGCTGGACTCACAATCCTAGAACCAATTCTGTGACAGCCTATGAGATCTTCGGCTGGGAGGACGCTGAGTTGCCTTTCTCTCTCACCATCATTGATACACCTGGGATAAAGGACAGAGATGGACTCAGACCTTTGATAAAGAAACTAAGAATGCTGCAGGAAGAGGAGAGAGTGGACCACATCGACGCTGTCTGCCACGTGGTGAAGGCAATGCAGAATCGTCTGACAGAACATCAGAGAAACATCTTTGACGCGTTCCTGTCCCTCTTGGGCAAGGACATGAAAGACAACATCATCACCCTTATCACTCACTCTGACGAGACCAGACCGGATGTTCTTGACATCATCATGGAGTACAAACTCCTAGGCGACAAGGTTCCGGTTCACTTCACGTTCAACACTCACCTCTTTCAGACCAGAAACCGTGTCTATGACAAAATATATGAGACAACATGGGAAAACGGCATGAAAAGCATGAGAGGGTTCTTTGATAAGCTAAATACAATGCAACACCAACGCACAAAGCAGACAATGGAGATATTGGTGGAAAACTTGAAGCTGGAGGATTGTTTCAAACAGGGAAGGATCTCAGAGGTGGTAGCAATCTGCTGCAGAGTGTGTGAGATGAACTGCCAAACTGGGTGCGAAGCTTGTCAACCCTACTTCTGCCAAGTCATGTCAAGAGAGAAATGCATCATGTGCCCACAGAGGTGCAGTCCAAAAAACATGTCAGAGGACACAAGAGATATGCTGACGACCATAACAATCTGAGAGCTCAACTCACAGAATGTTTCCAAAATATGAGGAAGAACGCCTTGACGCCTCACTTGGAGCCGAGTCTCAAGAACCAGATTCAGCGTGCCAACGAGGAGGGAGACAAGCAGAAGTTGAAGGAACTTGAGGAAAAGAAAGAGACAATTGTCGATTTAATCAAGAAGAATATGGAAATGGACAGAGTGTTGGGTGAGAAATTGCAGTGAGATCACATGCGCTGAATACAACAGGTGTAGACCTTACCGTGGAATGTTTACTTACGAGCCCTTAACCAACAATGCAATTCAAGAAATGTGATTAGACCTTTACATCAGCTTAAAGAGGTCAGTAGAGTAGTGTGAATGATTTGTTTGCCAGTAACATTTACCATATGTTAATCAATCTTTAATCATTGTGTCATATTTTTCCAAGTCACATACTGCATGTCAGAAAACATGTTTCACCTGAACCCACAACTAAAAATATGATGTACTTTTAAGGCCCAATGCAGTGGTTTTTATATCAATATCCAATCATATCTGAGTAACAATTAATGACCTTACTGTAATAGATTTCCATAAAAATTTGCAAAACCTTCTTTTTTGCTAGGACTGTCTGGAAGTTGTCTGTGGGGAGGGGAAAACTGACAACGACCTGTTATTGTCAGAGAGGTTTGGAGCTCTCTTTCTTATTGGTCTATTAACTAAATTACTGCATGGTGATGTCATCATGGAAAGCCGAAACTCCCACCCATACAAACCTGCTGATTAGAAGGTCCTGTGTAGATTGTATTTTCACCCACGAACTATCAGGAAAATAACACTGATCAAATGTTTTCACACTTTTACAGTGTTAGTTTCATCAGCTGTATATAACACAAGAAAAACTAAATGTTGACTGCACTGGGCCATTAATGTTGTCATTTACATGGTTTATAATTCAAATAATATGTGATCAACATCTTTACCTGTGTGTTAACCATTTAAAAACATCATAATTCAAAGATGTGCCCAGTTCCAAAGCTATAGTAATGTGCTTGATCTCAAACCTATCCCCCATCTAGAACTTCTGAACACACAACTATACAAACAGTATAGACCCCAGCCCTCCTCTAGGGCGGTTAGAGCATTGGGACAGTAAAATAAATGATTGGTCGCTGGTTCGAATTCCCCGAGCCGACAATGTGAAAAACCTGTCGATGTGCTCTTGAGCTAAGACCTTAACCCTAATTTGCTCAAGGGCACCACATTACTATGGCTGACCATGTAACAACATTTCACTGCACCTATCTGGTGTATGTGAGGTTATTCACTGAACAGTGTTACTGAGTTACAGTTCATATAAGGAAATCAGTCAATTGAAATAAATTAATTAGGCCCTAATCTACGGATTTCACATGACTGGGAATACATGTTGGTCACAGATACCTTAAAAAAAAGGTAGGGGCGTGGATCAGAAAACCAGTCAGTATCTGGTGTGACCACCATTTGCCTCATGCAGCGTGACACATCTCCTTAGCATAGAGTTGATCAGGTTGTGTATTGTGGCCTGTGGAATGTGGTCCCACTCCTCTTTAATGGCTGTGCGAAGTTTCTGGATATTGGTGGGAACTGGAACATGCTGGCGTACACGTCGAGCATCCCAAGCATGCTCAATAGGTGACAGGCCATAGAATAACATGGTCCTTTTCAGCTTCCAGGAATTGTGTACAGATCCTTGCAACATTGGGCTGTGCATTATCATGCTGAAACATGAGATGATCGCGGCAGATGAATGCCACGACAATGGGCCTCAGGATTTTGTTGCGGTATCTCTGTGCATTCAAATTGCCATAGATAAAATGCAGTTGTGTTCATTGTCCATAGCTATTGCCTGCCCATACCATAACCCCACCGAAACCATTGGGCACTCAATGTTGGGCACACAATGTTGACATCAGCAAACCATTCGTCCACATGACACCATCTGCCTGATACAGTTGAAACCAGAATTCATTCGTGAAGAGCACAATTCTCCACGGTGCCAGTGGCCATCAAAGGTGAACATTTGTCCACTGAAATCGGTTACGACGCCGAACTGCAGTCAGGTCAAGACCCTGGTGAGGACAACAAGCATGCAGATGAGCTTCCCTGTGACAGATACTGACAGTTTGTGCGGAAATTATTTGTTTGTGCAAACCCACAGTTTCATCAGCTGTCCGGGTGACTCGTCTCAGACCATCCCGCAGGTGAAGAGGCCGGATATGGCTTGCATGGCTTGCATGGTTACATGTGGTCTGTGGTTGTGAGGCCGGTTGGAGGCTGCTTATTATAGCAAAATTAACATTTAATTATCTGGCAACAGCTTTGGTGGACATTCCTGCAGTCAGAATGCCAATTGCATGCTCCCTCAAAACCTGAGACATCTGTGGCATTATGTTGTGTGTCAGAACTGCACATTTTAGAGTGGACTTTTATTCTCCCCATGCAACTGTGTAATGATCATGCTGTTTAATCAGCTTCTTGATATGCCACACCTGACAGGTGGATGGATTATCTTGGCAAAGAAGAAATGCTTACTAATAGGGATGGAAACCATACATCCTGAGGCTGCATTTATTGTAGCTGGGGATTTTAACAAAGCAAATCTGAGAACAAGTCTACTCAAATTCTTCCAGCATATTGATTGCGCTATGCGCATGCGCAACACCCTCGACCACTGCTACTCCAACTTACACAATGCATACAAAGCCCTCCCCCGCCCACTCTTTGGCAAATCCGACCACAACGCCATCTTGTTCCTTTCGTCTTATAGGCAAAAACTCAAACAGGATGTACAAGAGACAAGAACCATTCAACGCTGGTCTGACTAATCGGAAGCCACGCTGATAATATGTCTATAAACAATTGTTGGAAAAATTACTTGTATCATGCACAAAGTAGATGTCCTATCCGACTTGCCAAAACTATAGTTTGTTAACAAGAAATTTGTGGAGTGGTTGAAAAACGAGTTTTAATGACTCCAACCTAAGTGTATGTAAACTTCCGACTTCAACTGTATATATCTTTAATTTATACATTTTTATTATTATTACTTTTTAACCATTTTTCTCCCCAGTTTTTAGTAATATCCAATTGGTAGTTACAGTCTTGTCCCATCGCTGCAACTCCCGTACGGACTCGGGAGAGGTGAAGGTCAAGAGCCATGCGTCCCCCGAAACACGACCCTGCCAAGCCGCACTGCTTCTTGAAACACTGCTTGCTTAACCCAGAAGCCAGATGCAACAATATGTCGGAAGAAACACCATCCAACTGGCGACCGTGTCAGCGTGCATGCGCCCGGCACCACCACAGGAGTCGCTAGAGTGCAATGGGACAAGGACATCCCGGCCGGCCAAACCCCCCCCCAACCCGGACAATTGGGCCAATTGTGTGCCGCCTCATGGATCTCCCGGTCACGGACGGCTGCGACACAGCCTGGTCTCAAACCTGGATCTGTGTGATGCCTCTAGCACTGCGATGCAGTGCCTTTGAACGCTGCGCCACTCGGGAGGCCCTTATTTTTTTACAACACAACTATACAAACAATATAGACCCTAGCACTCCTCTTCAATCATCCTTCCATTCTACTCTTCTTCATGCATCTTCCCCTCCATAACGGATGATCTGTGAGGAAGACCCATTTCATCCCTGTGGCTGCTAAAATATTAATAAAAACACAGAGGACCACGCGGCACAGAGCGGCGGGCTCTCAAGATGCATGTCTTCTAATGGTAATACATGGGGAGGGCAGAGAGGGAAGAGAGCAGCTTCTAATAGCCTGGGAGATGGGGAGGAGAGCAGCTTCTAATGGCCTGGGAGATGGGGAGGAGAGCAGCTTCTAATAGCCTGGTAGATGGGGAGGAGAGCAGCTTCTAATAGCCTGGGAGATGGGAGGAGAGCAGCTTCTAATAGCCTCAGAGATGGGAGGAGAGCAGCTTCTAATAGCCTGGGAGATGGGGAGGAGAGGGGGGAGGTTCCAGGTGGAACAGTGGCTGTCACGAGGGCCAAAGAGAACGAGCCGGAGAAGGATAGAGAGATAGGAAGAAAGAGATGGAGATGGGAAAGAGGGGGAGGCTGCAGAACTGATGGGATTCATAGACTACAGGGAGAGAGGTTTTGGAGGAGAGAGGGAGAGAGGAAGCTATGAGAGGGAAATAAATCCTACATTTGGGAGATCAATGAAGCATCAACACCACAGTTCGCTACTCCTTGTGTTTCTGTGTGTTTAGTAGCCATGTAGGAACTGATATCATGCATAATAGATAACAGACCATACAAATTGCGAAATTAGCAGATTTCGTTTTCTCCGCTCACTGGCAATTCCCAAACTGCCCCATGCCAAATGTTTGCGAACTTAACTCTGTTTTTATGTTTAGCGTGCATGTGTGTGTGTGTGTATGATAGAGAAAAAGAGAGAGAGATGGTGAGAGCAAGAGAAAAACGAGCTCTGAAATATCACATCCGCTGCAATAGTATTTATCTGCTATCTCTGTTAATAATAATAATAATTCATTTAATTTGTAAAGTGTTTTTTTCACACCCAAGGCACTAAACAACATGTTATGAATTTGAACTACCACTAATACCTGTTATTTGTAGGCTTGTCCTGTTGAACCTAAAAAAAAAATCATTATATGACCGATGTACCCATGTAAGGCCTTCCGCTCAGGGGCTGAGACGAGCTAAGCTGTAGGTCTGGCAGAGAACCACAGACAGTACAGTAGAGCTCAACAACTGGAGCCTCCGTGTTAGCGACACGCTAATCATTTCGCTCGGCTCTGCTCGAGCGAGGGGAGGCTAAAAGGGTTATTTCTTCTATTTTCCACCCTTGCCCACACAGGCAGTGTTCCAAGGTGAACGCGCCACCGGGACAGTTGTCATATTTTATAGGAGAAGATGAGAAGCGTGTCGGCTCACCAGATGCCGTGAAATTGAAGCGCTCCCATCACACAGGGTGAGTGTGTGGCAGGTGAAAGCTCTCTGTGATACTCACAAGTGTACTAGCTTCACTAGTAAAGACAAAGTCTAAATAATTTGATGCTGCCAAATAATGTATGACTGTCCTCTCAAATGAAATGCCTTGCCAATAATCGTCTCTTATAAGTAGTAGAGCCAAAACATATAGGAAAGATATCCCATATATTCCACAGACTGTAATAGTAAAGACATCCAAACCTACAGTATTTGCCTCTGTACATCATCTGAGTCGTCCGGATGACAGTTGGCCTTGTGTTCCAGTGTTCCTGTGTTCCAGTGTAGGGTAATTAGGTGGACATGCCTCCCCCTGGGTGAACACCAGCAGGTATTCCTCGCCACTCACCCTTCCATAACCCCCTCATCCTCTTCACCCTCCTCACCCCCTCTCACCCCCTCTCACCCGGACGCCTCCGGGGAGACTCGGATGTTTTGTGAGGGTGACACGTACCAGTGACCTCTGTCTACATGGCCGTGTCGATAATGAGATGCAACAGGCGCTTCATTGTATTTAAATGAAGTAGCTCGTGACAGCAATGTTAAAGAGAAGCCACTGCAGGCAGAGTGATGGACAAACACAGCCAATAGACAAAATAGAGGAATTTGGAAAACAGGTTTTGCAATACATCAAGAACCGTTGAAGTCGGAAGTTTACATACACCTTAGCCAAATACATTTAAACTCAGTTTTTCACAATTCCTGACATTTAATCCTAGTAAAAATTCCCTGTCCTAGGTCAGTTAGGAGCACCACATTATTTTAAGAATGTGAAATGTCAGAATAATAGCAGAGAGAATGATTTATTTCAGCTTTTATTTATTTCATCACATTCCCAGTGGGTCAGAAGTTTGCATACACTCAAACAGTATTTGGTAGCATTGCCTTTAAATTGTTTAACTTGGGTCAAACGTTTTGTGTAGCCTTCCACAAGCTTCCCACAATAAGTTGGGTGAATTTTGGCCCAATCTTCCTGACAGAGCTGGTGTAACTGAATCAGGTTTGTAGGCTTTCTTGCTCGCACATGCTTTTTCAGGTCTGCTCACACATTTTCTGTAGGATGAGGTCAGGGCTTTGTGATGGCCACTCCAATTCCTTGACTTTGTTGTCCTTAAGCCATTTTGTCACAACTTTGGATGTATGCTTGGGGTCATTGTCCATTTGGAAGACCCATTTGTGACCAAGCTTTAACTTCCTGACTGATGTCTTGAGATGTTGCTTCAATATATCCACATACTTTTCCTTCCACATAATGTCATCTATTTTGGGAAGTGCACCAGTCCCTCCTGCAGGAAAGCACCCCCACAACATGATGCTGCCACCCCCGTGCTTCACGGTTGGGATGGTGTTCTTCAGCTTGCAAGCTTCCCCCTTTTTCCTCCAAACATAACGATGGTCATTATGGCCAAACAGTTCTATTTTTGTTTCATCAGACCAGAGGACATTTCTCCAAAAAGTACGATCTTTGTCCCCATGTGCAGTTGCAAACCGTAGTCTGGCGTTTTTATGGCGGTTTTGGAGCAGTGGCTTCTTCCTTGCTGAGCGGCCTTTCAGGATATGTCGATTTAGGACTCGTTTTACTGTGGATATAGATACTTTTGTACCTGTTTCCTCCAGTATCTTCACAAGGTCCTTTGCTGGTGTTCTGGGATTGATTTGCACTTTTCGCACCAAAGTACGTTCTTCTTTAGGAGACAGAACACGTCTCCTTCATGAGCGGTATGACGGCTGCATGGTCCCATAGTGTTTATACTTACGTCTATTGTTTGTACAGATGAACGTGGTACCTTCAGGCATTTGGAAATTGCTCCCAAGGATGAACCAGACTTGTGGAGGTCTACAATAATTTTTCTGAGGTCTTGGCTGATTTCTTTTGATTTTCCCATGATGTCAAGCAAAGAGGCACTGAGTTTGAAGGTTGGCCTTGAAATACATCCACATGTACACCTCCAATTGACTCAAATGATGTCAATTAGACTATCAGAGCCAGCAGCATACCACCCTGCATCCCACTACTGGCTTGCTTCTGAAGCTAAGCAGGGTTGGTCCTGGTCAGTCCCTGGATGGGAGACCAGAGGCTGCTGGAAGTGGTGTTGGAGGGCCAGTAGGTGGCACTCTTTCCTCTGGTCTAAAATAAAATATCCCAATGCCCCAGGGCAGTGATTGGGGACATTGCCCTGCGTAGGGTGCTGTCTTTCGGATGGGACGTTAAACAGGTGTCCTGACTCTCTGAGGTCATTGAAAGATCCCATGTCACTTATCGTAAGAGTAGGGGTGTTAACCCCGGTGTCCTGGCTAAATTCCCAATCTGGCCCACATACCATCATGGTCACCTAATAATCCCAAGTTTCCAATTGGCTCATTCATCCCCCTCCTCTCCCCTGTAACTATTCCCCAGGTCGTTGCTGTAAATGAGAATGTGTTCTCAGTCAACTTACCTGGTAAAATAACGAATAAAAAAAATAACGGATAAAAATCAGAAGCTTCTAAGCCATGACATCATTTTCTGGAATTTTCCAAGCAGTTTAATTAAAGGCACAGTCAACTTAGTGTATGTAAACTTCTGACCAACTGGAATTGTGATACAGTGAGTTATAAGTGAAATAATCTGTCTGTAAACAATTGTTGGAAAAATTACTTGTGTCATGCACAAAGTAGATGTCCTAACCAACTTGCCAAAACTACAATTTGTTAACAAGACATTTGTGGAGTGGTTGAAAAACGAGTTTTAATGACTCAAACCTAAGTGTATGTAAACTTCCAACTTCAACTGTATATGGTCACAGGATATATAACAGAAGAATCCAATTTTATTGAAGTTAGTTCTGAAACACAACAATAAACAAGGAAGAGAATTTAAAAGTTTGTCCATACTGAAGTTAAACACCGAAGGAAAGAGAGGCCATCCCTCCTTCTCTTCCTCCCTGTCTCCAGAGAAGGATGACCAGGGGTTAACCAGGCCTGTCCCAGGCATGGGGCTTTAACTATTGTGTTGCTTTGCTTAATGTAAACCGATAAAGCTGGCTAACCTTGTGGGCCCGATCAATGCTTATTTAGAATACCATTGATTAACAGTTCTGATTATTGATCATGCCATGCCGCTCGAGCGATGCCGATGGCTCTGATAAGAGGTTACCCTGGAGCAGATAGGCCTGTCCACCCTGGAAGAGACAGGGCTGCATGCTGCAGACGTCTGGACACACACACACACACACACACACACACACACACACACACACACACACACACACACACACACACACACACACACACACACACACACACACACACACACACACACACACACACACACACACACACAAACAAACACACACACACACACACACACACACACACACAAACTGGGTGTGTAAATGGGATGGCCCTGCATTTATCTGCACTCGATTCTGCATTGGAACTTATTATGTGACTTGTTAAGCATATTTTTACTCGTGAACTTTTTTAGGCTTGCCATTACAATACGTATTGTCTCAAAACATTTCAGCTTTTCAATCTTTATGAATTCCACTTTGACATGATGGGGTATTCTGTGCAGGCCAGTGACAACTTTTAAAAATGTTTTAATCAATTTTAAATTCAGGCTGTAACAACAAAATGTGGAAAAATTCAAGGGGTGTGAATACTTTCTGTAGGCACTGTATGGTGTGCTGAGGGTGTGTACACACAAACACACACAGACACAGACACACACACAAACCTCCATTCACACATACACGGTAAAGAGAGGGAAGACACCGCAGCTCTGTGTTGACACGGGGTAATGTCCTCTCATCTGAGACCCAACATTTAAATTAACACGCCATCTGTTCCTGCCGTGTGCCCAGCGGCCATTTTGAAATTCCGTCACAGCGGATGTGCCCTTTTTTTGCTTCCAACATGCAGCTTCTCCTAGACATCGTCTGCCGTGTCTTATTAGTATCTCTTGAGAGGGGTGTAACTGTGTAATTATCAGGGGTGTACTAATGTTTTGGGCTAGACATCATTTTACCTTACAGTACACCTATCAAATCCATGATTGTTAACACATCAACCAATATGATTGATATGAATTTACATGATTGGAAATGGCTCCATCCTGGGTCAATGACAAGCACCATACAAATCTGAATACAATATAGCCACAAAGACAGCCATGAGAGAAACCACTGAAGATGAGCTTTACTACAGGGTGAATGTTGAATATTATATGAGAATACAGGTGTCTAATGCGGCATCTTGACAAAAGGTTCATTGTATTTATCTAAGCTGTCCAATCGGCATTGAGAAGCTGAGCCCTGTCCCTGAGGTCATCTTCCCGCGTCGTAAAGTGTGATGATAAAAGGGTTTACAACATGGCCGTTATTAAAGAAAGAGTGAGTCAAAGCCATCAATAACCCAGCTTTCAGGGATTACCATTAGCAACGCTAGTGCTCTCAGAGTGGAGCCAGGAGTTAGATTTCTACAGTGGGGGCGGAGAGGTTTAAATGCATTTAAAAAGAGGAAACGATAAACAATATGTGCATACAGTTGCTTCAATATGAAGGACGTGGTTTGTTTAAGGACTACACAGTTCAGTCAATACACAGCACCCATGTACAGGATGATGTACAACTGTGTTGATACACCTGTAGTTATGCATAAGATGTGTTGTGTTCCAAACCCACGTGTTTCTGGATGGTTCACAATTGCACAGCACCTCAATGAGATCAGATTAGAATAACACAATAACACTTAGATTCTGATAACTTGTCATTCATAACAATATAATATAATAATCACTTTGAATCTAGCGAACAACCTTCATCATTCCCTGTCACAAAGTACAATGTTGCTGGCTTTATATGCATAAGTAAGTACCTGTAGAGGTGCCAAGTAAAGGATGTTTGCCAGCCTAACGGATGAAAGAGCCATTGTGCTGAGCTGTGGTTGCTGGGTGATGAGGATGGCCCCCTTGTCTTATTGTTAGGTCAGCAGTGCTAGGCTAGCCCCTGTCACCCAGCCAGTGGTGAGATGTGCACTTTGGATAGGGAAAGGCAGAGGGGCTCTTCTCTCTTCCGTAATGAGCCGCTATGTCTGGGTATCATGTGAGATACCTGAGCTAGCGCTTACTGTTCCATCCATGGCCAAGGTCAAAGACTTGCCCACCCCACACCCACCACCCCACCCCCCTGCCGCCCTCCACACCCCCATCCCTCCACCATCCCAGCCCCATCCATCACCCTGACATAGACCTCCAGCTATGTTCACATCCCACCCCTTCTCCCTGCATGACCTGATATGATTTTTGTCTGACCATTTTCTATGAATGTGTGTCATGTATGCTTCTTTTATTCAATTTCTTTATTTGCTAAATGCACAGCACTGGTCGTCAGTGACAAATGCTGTCAGTTCCGAAGATATTAGATAAGGAATGAAATACCAATAGACCCCATCAAGATGAGTTGTTATGTGTATTATCAGATAAATGACAGGGAGTGGAAGGATGAAATGAAGACCGTTCACAAACACAGTCATTGAGGCTGGACAGGGAAATAGACATTGATCATCTTTCACTTCACTGAAAACAGCGGAGAAGAATTGCAAGCAGGTCATATTCTGGAGATGGCACAGTCAAATACATCTTTAAAACTCAGTCAGGTCTAATCCTTTGTGGCGTAACATAAGACACTATTTATCCCGTGCAATAATGTTCACATTTTGCGTTGTTAGCGAATAAGCATTTGTTATAAACATGTCAAAAGTGGGATATGTATTAACAGTTTGGTTGAGGCAATGAATGAAGTGTTCGGGGCCTTGGAACAAGGCTGTCCATACACCACCACATTACCGGTCCAGTCCCCACAGTAATCAATGGACTTCCTTCCCTCTTCCGGATCGCATGTCAATTCCATGTTGGACTGTGGGGATGAATAAAAACAATGTGTATGTTAAGAGCCAATGACTCCAGCAGTACTCTGGCCATATGAATATGGCAGGTCATGTCGCTGACTGATATGTGCTATAAAAACACAAACTGACCCATCCATCCAATTAGATAGGGAAGTGGAATGGAGCAAATGATCATTAGATGATAACATGAAGTGAGAAGGAGTCAAATGAAATGTCGAGCCATGTGATATTACATATTACATGTGTATACAAGGGTACACCATTCATTTGAAATGTTAGCTATGAATTGAAGTGCAGGCCTCTCTCCCCCTTCAAACTGCATGCACTATCAGACTACCGAGAAGTTCATTGTTTATTTTTTATTAGACCCTACTTAATTGATGAAAGAAGCAGCAGTGTGTGAATCAGGGTCCGTAGGGCAGAGACATTTAGGAGTGGCATTTCCTGTTTGTCATTCTAGTGACGGCCATGTTGTCTCACACTGTTGACAGACTAGTCAGACCATCGGCCTGCAGCAAGGAGGTATGGAGCCCAGTGGGGGACAAATTTCATGATGAAACCTGAAATCAATTTACCTTCAAATACTCATCGCTGTCCCACAAATGTGGCTGCGGCAAATAAATTACCCCCGTCCCCACCTTATCCCCAAAGACAGGACATCCCAAGGTATCGACACTTAGCCCAGCGCAATACATTTTATTGACGACCCTTGCCTTGGGCAGTACTAAGCTAGAATAGTAAGGAGTAGGTGGCGGAACACTGGACATACAGTAGTCCAGTCAGGTCAGTGGGCAAACTCTGGTTTGGATGAAACCAAACGGACAAAGTGGACAACAATAAAAGAAGATGGTCGACACGACAATATTATGTTTTGTGAGAAAGAGAGAACAATTAAGCAATAGAGAGAGGAAGAGAGAGAGAGAGATTATCTGATAAAACAGCACTTTCAATAGTACTGTACATCTTTCCAGTTGAGTGCACTCTCAGTTTCCCCTTTGAGAACAATTCAGGGTGAATTACTAAAAAGATGAGGAAATTATCAAATCCTTAATGATAAGAGTAAATGAATGCATGATTTAGCATAGAAATGATCACAGACGAATGCACAGAAAAATAAAGATAGAGAAGCAGATGGACAGACAAATAAAAAGAAGAAGGGATGGATTTCCTGCCATTAGTGATCTATGACCAATCAGCTGTCCATCTTCAGATATGCTGTTAATGACTATTGGCTGCCATTTAAATCCTTACTTCTGTGAATTGCCCCCAATCAATACATTGGCATGTGTTTGATTGAATGCTCATCTATTGTGTGAAAATTAGGCTGGATTAGTTTGATCTTTTTGATCAATGAGTTGATCTTCAAAACAATGGCTAACACTGGGATTCACACATTCCCAAAGACACCATTGATTTGACATTCATCATGATGAGAAAATACAGGCTAGTGCTTCTATGTTGCTATTGAATTATCAAGTTAACACTTGTCACTAATTGATCGTGGGAGTGTGAAAACAACAGAAAGTTGGTTCACCTTGAAATCAGCCACCAATCTCAATAATTGTATTATATCTTTTTTTGATGGTAATAGGTGTGCCCTTTTCCCAGGTTTTCTACATATCATAAATGATCAATAAATCTCAAGCAGTATGAATGATCAGATATCAGAAGAGCGGTGATATAGTGAAGACAGACTACAGTCTCCAAAGGGCAAAGACATACTCTATATAAGATAATTAGCACAACTTCATGAGCAACCACGATTTTTCAGAGGCGTAAAAAAAATATGAAGCTGTTGTAGCATCAAAGCAGCAGAGCAAATTGAGTAGCGCGAGCAGTGTTAAATTGATCTGTTCTGCATTTGAATGTAATTTCATTATTTAGATTTGAAGTCGGCTCTATTGTGTGGAGAAAGCAGGGGGGCAAAGCGTATTATTCTGACAAGTGTGATCTTGTTTTGTCAAAGTGACTCTCGGGGCAGATGATTTATCCCTGTGTGTGTGTGTGTGTGTGTGTGTGTGTGTGTGTGTGTGTGTGTGTGTGTGTGTGTGTGTGTGTGTGTGTGTGTGTGTGTGTGTGTGTGTGTGTGTGTGTGTGTGTGTGTGTGTGTGTGCGTGCGTGCGTATATATGCATGCATATGTGTTAGATTAGTTTTTTACTCTCAGGGGTTTCAAAGGAAGCACACTCCTCCCCAGATTAATTCAGCAACAATAGCATCGAATTCTCTCTGAGCCTAATAGCAGAAAAAATAAGAAAAATTCTCTTTTATATCACGTGAAAAATTACAAGGTGATGCCCTGAATTAATTTAGTCAAACTGGCTGTGTAGAGAGAGAGAGAGAGAGAGAGAGAGAGAGAGAGAGAGAGAGAGAGAGAGAGAGAGAGAGAGAGAGAGAGAGAGAGAGAGAGAGAGAGAGAGAGAGAGAGAGAGAGAGAGAGAGAGAGAGAGTTTGAGGAGGGACAGAGAATGACAAGTTGGGTGTATGATACATACAGTGCATTTGGAAAGTATGCCCGTAAGGATGATCAATAGAAATAGGGTGCAATTTTAGAATAAGGCTGTAATGTAACAAAATGTGGAAAAAGTGAAGGGGTCTGAATACTTTCCAAATGCACTGTAGTTACGCACTTGAGGGTTTCACCTAAATTCCCCTAAAGGGTTTCACTCAACAGCTGAAACCAGAGTAATTGCCATATTGCACACATCAGATAGCTTTATTATGATATTATGGCATCATTTCTCATATACGATGACAGTATAAAACAGAGGTCAGTATGCTCCTATACTCCCATGAAAGGCCCCAGATATCTGGCCCAGGTCAAATGGCTCTGGCTTTGTGAGGGTATCACAGTACAGTGAGTACCTCAGGCTAACTCAGACATATCAGGCTTACTGACCGTAGGTAGACACACTCATCTTCTGAGCTGATCTGACTCCAGTACTGCCATGACTAACAATTTGAGGATTACCAGACGTCAGGCTCAGATTAACTGATCTATGATCAGATAGGTACATCACCATTCACAGAGATGCGTAGAGAGGAGTGAGTGATAAGATACTATAACATACTGTACCAATATGATAGTGTTCAGTGCAGTACTCAGGAGGCCAGAGCAAGAGACACCTGGGTTTCATTCCATTGATGTATATTTTACACAGAAACCACTCTTTTTCTACTACAGTCCCATAGCCAATATAGTCCAATTCACTTCTGCTGCTAAATTACAATAATATTTCACTGCAATAATGGTTGCGGCAGAATGCGAGAGAGTTCATTTTATTTACATATTTTAGCAAAATAACTCCCTGGGAATAGGAGAAAGGAAAACAGTACTCTTCAAAATTCCCTTTAGAGTCGAATTGGCAGTGGCTTGATGAAATGAATCCTTTTAATTTGCATCTCATATAATACATAATATGCACTAATTTTAAGAGCTGGAGGAAAACAAAAGACGGAGGGCTTCTCGGAGTAGTTGCACACAGTCTGGAAGAATTTAACATTGATAGATTGATGCTCATATTGGTATGCAAGCGGAACACTGAAATTCAGAAAGTCTGAATGGAAAAGAGAGAGGCAGAGAGAAAGAGAGAGGGAGAGAGGGAGAGAAGGAGAGAGAGAGAGACAGCGAGAGAGAGAGAGAGAGAGAGAGAGAGAGAGAGAGAGAGAGGCAGAGAGAGGGAGGGAGAGAGTCAGCGAGAGAGAGAGAGAGAAAAACAACATTCATGCATACCTTAACAAAGAACCTGAGCCCTGGCCTGCAGTTAAACAACAATGCCCTCTATTGGTGAGGAGCTGCACTGTTCATCTCAACAGAAGCCCTTGCTTCAGAAGAACTGTAAGCGGTGTTTCAGCTCAGTCAGCAGAAAAATCACATTGAAGTGCAATCACCTCGAACCTCAAAGACTGTCCTTATTAACCTACTAACTACCGTGGAATATTAGATTATTAATTTACAAATGTTATCCAACTATAACGATTCATGCCACCGTGATCAGGGCTCTTAATATGACTTCAATGTATTAATTACAAAGATAATGAATGAAACCACAGCAGGTAACCTACAGCTCAGCTCTAGCCGCTGTGCCTGTAGCAGTGAGAGTATGCAGAGTAGACCCAGTACTGCTGTGTGTGTTCCTGTTCCTATTCATGTGTGTGTGAGAGAGAGAAGACTGTTTACAGCAGGGGTCAGCAACAGAGTGATTTTTTTGGGGGGGTTAGTTGTTGTTCAAAAAAGACTGTAAAATCACCTGGAATTTACCTGAAAGTCTGCTCCCAAGTATTCCAACAAATACAAATGTACATATGTGATTGTGTCTCAATGTAATCAAGGTATAAAATTATTGTTATTTTCAAATAGAACCTCTTTTTGTGATTAGTTGTGGTCAATTTGCAGTGTAGAAATTATTATAATTATGTACCGGGCCCCCGACCATACGCTCAGACAACAATCGGCCCGTGGCTGAATCTAGTCGCCTACACCTGGTTTACAGGATCAGTGGAGGAGTGTGTGTTTGACAGGAATGCACATTGAACCTCTCGTCTCCCTGCTGCTCTCTCTGCTGAACCATAGCGGTAGCATAGACAAACATGGGCGCCCCGGAGAGAGTGGTAAGCTAAGTGAGTGAGTGTACAGGTTTAATATGACAGCTACACATCCCTCACCCCCTCAAAGCTCTCTCTTCCAGCCCAGAGAGAGAAGCAAGTCCTGGCTCGACTAGGTCTGGCCCGGGCCCTGGTCGGTGGCACCACCACGGCCCTGGCACAACTATCCAACTCCAACAGGCTGTAACCTAAACACTGAGTCACCCACTAACACAGCTCCTCTTCAACAAAGACACCCTTTGTGTTTTAGGGTTTAGTTGAGCTCATCCACGTGACTATAGTGTGTTTAACCCTTTAGACTGACTTGCAGCGCTACAGAGTAAAAATACAGAAGTGTCCTGAAATATGGCTACCTTACAGTGGATCAACAGCATTATGCAGTATATCTTGTACAGAAGGTGTACAACCAGGAAACCAAGTGTAATCAAACACTTCATAACTCTTCTGATCTTCAAGCATGCCTGACACAACACACAGAGCCTGTCTGTTCTAGAGCACAGTGTGAGTCTGGTCCACGGTGCCTGTGGTTTGGGCAGGGCTGTACTCAGGCAGCCTGTGTAGCTGTGATGTGCTCCAGTGGAGGTGAAACCTCAGCCAGGGCACGCTTCCCCTCGCTGCTCCCCTCACCCGGCTCCCCTCGGCCTGCCAGACCTGCTCTCTGCTCTCCCTGTGTAGCTAGAGCCCTGGATGGTGGTTGCCACATGCACACAGGCACGCGAGCACACACACACACATATGCACACACACTGGCCTGGCCAGGGGCAACCGGGCAGGAAGGTGGGCTGCAGGGTGCATGGTCGGGTGAGCGTTGAAGTTGCAGAAGATGAAAGGCTATACAGTGTACTGAATAGTGGCTTTATTGTTTCACAGCTATTTCAGTTACCCTTGTAAAGCACAGTATTTCAAGATGGGGTAAATATGCCAGATAATGTGCAACTCAATTAAGAAACTTATGTAACCTGGCCTGCTCTATTTTGGTTCAAAACTGACTGAAGTATTGTCAAAGAGTAATACCATGAGAAAGCAGATAAAGAGAGGAGATGAACTTTAACTTGATGTTATAAGCCGGTAGTGAGAGAGAAGTCATACAGCGCAGCCAACAGAAGTTATGAGACATGAGTGGAGCGTATTAAACTCTAGCATTATACCCTTTTTTATTTCAATTAAACCTCTTTCCACGATTCAAAGGCTCTCAAATCTAAAGAGGCTTTGATCTCCTAACCATAGGACAGACATGAAAATAGAAGTCTAGCTAAGAAGGGGGCAAAAGAGAAAGTTGTAATTCCATAACGCGGGGGCAACTTCTTCCCCCGCTGCTGTTTTAACTGGTGCATTGGTTACTTAAAAGAGGCTCACTCCTGGTTTGGAGGGAGAGAGGGAGCGGCGAACAAAACAATTAGACTTTGAAAAAGAAAAACTCCTGATAGGGTTCTCTTTCATTCCGAATCGCACCTCCCCAAACGCGATTAATCAAGTGTCTTGGCGCTCCACGCAGAGAAAGATGGGAGAAAACGCAGCCTTCATCAAAAGAGAGGATGTAGTAATAGCTATGAGCACAGACATCACCGCTAGCCAGGTCTAAGAAAGAACAAACTTTCTTTATTTTGCATTAATAATACACCTTTTTTTGTCATGGAGCCAAATTCTTAAAAGATATTTAAATTGAAATAAGCCTGTTGGTTCTTGAAGCGAGAGTTCAAAGTTTGCCCTGAAGTAGTTTTATAGTTTGTTCTAAATCACTTTTCACAAGAATGAGACGTTTGTTGGGTGTTTGTTGGAGAGTTGACATGGTAAACTCTTATAACGTTGAACTGACATTGGATTTATGACCACAGAAAGAAGCTTTCACTGTTCAAGGTTAAGCCTAGGAAAAGAGGATTAGACCCAAGAACAGAGAGAGAGTGAGAGAGAGAGAGTGTGAGAGAGAGGCGCTGAAGGTTTGGCACGGCAGGGGGTAAGGAAATTGAGAACGCAGCGAGGGAAAGTGAGCGAGAGAGAGAGAGAGCGGCAGAGAGACAGAGGCAGCAGAGTAATCTAAATCCCAGTTGAGTTCTGAATGTGTACAACAGCTTTACTCAGTATCTAGGAAACAGAAACTTTTGATGCCCCTCTAATTTGAATAAGGTTAGAACTATTCGGAATGCTTGGGACGTACCTTCCCTAAACCCTAACCTTAACCCCTACCCTTACCCCAACCCCAACCTTAACCATAACCCTTTCCTAACCCTAACCTTAGCCCTTACCTTAAACCATCAACTTCAATGGGGTAACGTCAGAGTTGGGACGTCCCAAGTATCCCAGATTGCAAGGACCATTTTAAAAAGCGATCCCAATGTCACCACACTTTGATCCTCTCCACTACCCAGCAGACCGAGCGAGAAAGACAGGGTGGAAGAATGAACGCCAACACGCTGGGATGCCGCTTGTCCCTATGTGGAGGATTGTGGGTGTTTTCTGTCTGTGACTAAAAGGAAGACTGTGTCTGTATGATGGAGGATTAGTGAACTACAGCAGTTGCTCTCCAGGTCCAAGAGGCAGCTTTGATGCAGGGGCCACACAGACTATATGAACACAATCAGTCATCTGTTAGCCTGGGACCATTAGGACTCGGGCCAGAGAGGGGTCACTCAACACGTCCTACAGACACAGGGGGTTAGAGAGACACAGAGAGAGGCAGAGTGACTCGGGAGAAGGAGGGGTAGTTTCTTACAAAACATCTTGATCTCCTTTTGGAGAGATGAAACGTTTTCTTTTTCCTCGTTCCCTCTCTCTTTTTGAAACTCGTACTGTATGAGCATGCAGATGAAAGCGAGGCAGCCGAGCATGAAAATAACTTAATTAGGGCTAATGGGTTCTGATGGAACACATTTCCACTATTTGCCTTCATTAGGGAAGCCTAATTTCTCCTATTCTGTCAGCCAACTGCAGCCAGCCCTGTGCCAGCTGGGGCTATCGACATATTGAATCTGCCGCAGAGAGAGAAAAGGGGCCCTTCAGCAATATGATCCAGGTAGAAGTCTCTCCTAACCACAGATCTAGGATCAGATTATGCTATTAACCATAGGTGGATGGGGTAATAGCTGACCCTGCATCAGTGGTTGAGTTGAGGTTCATTCTGTAGGTGATGTTCTCATTTTCTTCTGTCAAGGTAGGGTAGGTGAGGGAAACATTCACATGTTTACACCACACATGACATGGTGTCTTTCCACAACAACTATTGAGCACCAGTAGTATAGATGTCCTTTATCCTACACATGCAAAGCGGTCAGTGACATCACCACCAGTCAAATCAAATCAAATCAAATGTTACTTGTCACATGTGACGAATACAACATGTGTAGACCTTACAGTGAAATGCTTACTTACAAGCCCTTAGCCAACAATGTAGTTTTAAGAAAATACCTAAAAAAAGTAAGAGATAAGAATAACAAATAATTAAAGAGCAGCAGTAAATAACAATAGTGAAGCTATATACAGTGGGTACTGGTACAGAGTCAATGTGCGGGGGCACCAGTGTCGAGGTAATTGAGGTAATGTGCAGATGTGGGAAAAGTTATTAAAGTTACTATACATAGATAATAACAGAGAGTAACAGCGGCGTAGAGGGGGGGGGGGGGGGTAATGCAAATAGTCTGGTTAGCCATTTGATTAGATGTTCAGGAGTCTTATGGCTTGGGAGTAGAAGCTGTTTAAAAGCCTCTTGGACATAGACTTGGCACTCCGGTACCGCTTGCCGTGCGGTAGCAGAGAGAACAGTCTATGACTAGTGTGGCTGGAGTCTTTGACAATTTTTAGGGCCTTCCTCTGACACCGCCTGGTATAGAGTTCCTTGATGGCAGGAAGCTTGGCCCCGGTGATGTACTGGCTACATGGTTACATGGAGGTTAAACCACACAGCCAGCTAACCCTCCACTGTAGAGACAGGGCTTTTTTAGTGCAGATGAAATCATGGAGGTTAAACCACACAGCCAGCTAACCCTCCACTGTAGAGACAAGGCTATTTTAGTGCAGATGAAATCATGGAGGTTAAACCACACAGCCAGCTAACCCTCCACTGTAGAGACAGGGCTTTTTTACTGCAGATGAAATCATGGAGGTTAAACCACACATCCAGCTAACCCTCCACTGTAGAGACAGGGCTTTTTTTTACTGCAGATTAAATCATAGAGGAATCAATGGTATTAACAAATCATTAATCCCCTACACAATTGAGAACTGATGCTCATTCAAAGCGCATCATTTTGATTTACACCATCTATTCGCACTTTGTCTTAACATTGGCAAAGACAGCACTGAATCAATGGTGGCAGTTAGTAATACAGCTATTCTTCACATGTAGGCTCAATACACGCTTCATTGGAGACAGGGTCAGTGGAGAAGAAGAGAAAGAAAGAATGAAAGACTGGGAGAGAACGAGTGTGGATCATCCTCTATGAAGAAGTCTGAGAAGTCCCAAGGTAACATAGCAGTGACATTGGATGTTGGAGACAAGGAAACAGGGACACACTCTCACACACTGGACGGGTCAGATTGACCTGTATGAAGCTGATCTCCAGGTCCAGACACATCTGATGTAGAAAGCTTAAAGTGGATGACATATGTAAGAGGCTCCAGTGGAATGGGATGCTATAGCCAGGGCCTTTTAGGGACAAGCACGACAAATTGTAGAACGTCAAGGTCGTCACATTTCAAACCAAGCCTAGACTTGGGAAGATTAAAAAGTGAATGAATTGGATCAAATAGAGAAAGCATGGGAGAATGTGGTTAAGAGGCTGATGGAAAGGCATGAGAGGACACCAGGGTATTCCACATGCTACCATGCAGAGACAAAAAGGAGACAGTATTTTCAAACGGCGAACTGAAATGAGCCTTCTTACTGGAGAAGTGGTGTCCACTGAAAGCTAGACCTGGACAAGTGTTCCTTGGGCTTTGTTATTTTTTTTTTTTTACATTTGTTCATTATAAACTCCTAGAGCCAAGAATCTAGGACAGTGGTTCCCTGCTCCGGTCCTCAAATACCCCCAAAAGTACATTTTGATTGTAGCTCTGGACAAGCACACCTGAACCACTGATCTACTGTAGGACACCTGAGTTGTGTCAGTACACACAGTACTCTGTTAATCTCGATCCCTATCTCTCATTAAACATCCACATTAACAACTTAGGAGCCCAAATCCACCCAGCCGGTCTCCCAGGCCAGGGTATTACACCTCAGCCACCATGTTTCAACACTTGTTTGTCTGTCAGACAGACAATTCCCTTATGCTAATGTTTGTACGACATGCATTTCCCCGCGGCTACGCTAGCGCTTTTAACTTTTTATTACCTGAGTGCTCTGGGGGCTCAAAGGTCACATGCACAAAGCCATTTGCAGGTGGGCTCGCTGAATATATAGCGCCATAAAAGTCAGTCTGCCATGCCTGCCCGAGCACAATTACAAATGGTATTATGTAAACCGTTTTGTGTTCTCTAGTAATAGCGTTACCTTTACCTCAGCTGAGACCACTTCACACAGGGCTGAAATGGACTGTTCCCCTCACCTCTTTCCTGCTCAACCAGCCGTCACATTCCCAGTCGCGTATTGGTTAAATGGGCGCTTTTGCTAGAAGCATTTGGGATCCAACAGCAGGGTTTTCAAAGGCAAAATTAAGTCAGTCAATCAATGTTTAGGAAGGTGTGTTTGTAAAAAAAAAAAAAGGAATATTATAATCAGAGAATATTACCACATACAGACCTAGTCATAGAGCTAAATACACACACAATCTCACACAGACACACACATGCTCGCGCTCACAGGTGAACACATGAGCAAGTGCGCACACACACACACACACAGGCAGGAGGAGAATGCCCAGAGGAAAGGACATCTCTCTCTGTGTCAATACTGTTGAAAGTTTGTGCTGAATTGACATTACTGTGTCGGGATAAACACAGATAGCCCACAGGGAGAGAAGACTGTCCTTACAACCCACACAGTAAAGAAGACTGCCCTTACAAGTCACATCAAGAGAAAACACAGTGTATGTTGACCCCAGACAACCATACAGCTAGCACGGTGGTGTGGCACAAAACTGTACAAAACATCATACACCCCAAACACCCCAACATTACTCCCAGAGCGTGGTCATACACTGATCCATTTCTTCTCTCCCTCTTCCCTCACTCCCCTCATCCTCTCTCTCTCTACCATCCCTTCAATTGGGTGTGGATATGTTTAAATTAATTAGCGTGCTCCATCTTATTGAGTAAGTCTCAGGGTTTGGGCTGGAAACTGATGAAATATCAGGGAGAGAGCCGGTGGCAAGGGATAAGTATGTAGATGGGGTTACAGGTTAATTCCCATTGATTTAACTCAGTCTATGTACGAGTGCTTGTGAGAGGGAGGCCCACCATGGTAATAACAGTCAGCGAGGTAGCCACAGACAAATACCAGGAATCACTGACACTACAGACACACTATCTGATAGAGGCCATCGCTGATATGAGTCAACATGCACTGAAACACACATGCAAGCACACACACACACACACACACACACACACACACACACACACACACACACACACACACACACACACACACACACACACACACACACACACACACACACACACACACATCACACACACACAGAGACACATGGTAGGGGGCGAGTAGGACGATGTTCCTTCATTGATGTGCATGTCGGCTGTACTGATAAGGCGTGATGGAAATACCCAGCTCTCTGCTGCATCATCCTCAGACAACAGAGAATCCAATAGGCACGCAGTGCGTGGCTAATGCCCTCTTCCAAACAAACGGAAACACTGATCAATGTCCAGCAATCAGAGGATCGACCTCACATGATATCATTGGCCTAATCCAGGCAGATAATATCTAATCAACACTGTTCCCTCTCCTCCTCTCCTCCTCGCTCAGTAGTTCTATATCAGCCAATCAGAAGGGAAGAGTTTAGGATTGGGTAAAATAAAAAAAGCAGCGCTTCACAGAAGATGCTATTCTCCTGGGGCTAAAGGACATACTACAGAAAATTAGGATAAAATGGAGATTGTTTTAATGTTGACCTTTTTCAACACGAGTGGATCTTGATAGATATTGAGACTTGAAACATTAACATTGTCTCTGTTTTTGTCAAGAAAAAAAGAAAATAAACATAAAACCTCAGGTGGAGGTGCCTAGAGGGTAAAATGCCATTAAATATAAGTGAGGGGAGCAGAGAAAAAGCAATGCAAACTGTCACACAAAACATGTTTACTGAGTGAAAAGGAACTCCATGCAGAAAAGTAGTCCTCTTGCTTATGATACAGTGAAAATACAGTGATTACACATTGGGGCTCACATGTTTGCCATTTAGCATCCAGTTTGTCTGCTCCCCTTTATTCTCTGCTAACCCCTGATACACAGTATCTCCAATAAGCTAGGCTGTTTGTTTGTATATGCAGAATGAATGGTCACACCAACAATTACTTTGTTCAAAATTTCCATGGAAAAATTATTTAGCAAATTAACTTTCATGATATTTCTCCCCCCATCTCGCTCCCTCTCGCTCTCCCTCTCTCTCTCGCTCTCCCTCGCTCTCTCTTGTTCTCTCACTCACTCTCTCTCTCTCTCTCTCTCCCTCTCTCTCTCTCTCTCCCTCTTTCTCCCTCTCTCTCTCTCTCTCTCTGTCTCTCTCTCTCTTTCTTTCTCTCTCAGTAAGTGTATGCACCATGAACACATTTAATTTTCTCCGTTAGTCGGCGGCGGGTGAACCCAGAGGTGAGCTTTAATAAGGATCAATGGCACTTCGTCTGGGACAGGGCCCCACTCCGCCGCATGCAGAGCACACAGCAGGCCAGGGATTCAATTAAAAAGAGAACCTCCAACCACCACCACTAGATATTCAATTAAAGGATGTATGTAAAGGTTCACTGGCTTTTTGTGTTGCTGTTTCTGTTTATGCAATGAGCTTTTCATATTAGGAATCGATAAGTAATCTGGGAGGGGGCACGTTTTTGACATGGCTCAGTCAGGAGGGGAAAGAGCAGTGACTGTTGTTAAGCTGGAATGGTGTCTTTAAAAGAAGATACCTGACAACCCCCACTATTCTTTGCATGGAAGACAGGAAAAAGAGAGGTAGTCATACCACTAAGCAATCACTGGGAACATATGAAGGATACTTTAAGAGTCTTGTGTAATCATATACCCTAGCAATGCAACCTGGGTATCGGAAAGACCCCGGGCACAGTAATGTATCTGGAGCCCATCGCCACCTGTGTGGCCAAAGTCAGTGATGTGTATGTATCGATTGGGATGCACTCTAGTGATCCACATTAAAACCATTTACAGAGTTCCCCCTCGCAATCAGCCCAGCCAACGGGCTAAGAGCAGGGGGGCCTCGAGACAGCCCCACCGAGCCAATGCGGGTGTGTGTTTTAGCCTAATGAAATGGCATCTATATAGACTATAATCCTTGTAACAGGATTGAGTGGGGACACCCATGTCAATATTAGCAAATGGGATTGCTGGCTTTTCATAGCTGTGCGTGTGCACTTGTGTGTGCGTGCGCATGCATGCTTGTGTGTCTGTGTCTATGCTCTCCTTACATCTCCACTCTAGCTTTTAGTGTGACCCAAATCTAAGAGCTCTGGCGTTAGTCTTCCAATAGCTGGGTGCATATCAATTTCCCCCACCAACATAATTAGGAGATTTAAGACCCTGAAGTTCCTCTGAAGTTTTTCATTAATCCGCGCCAGATGCACCCTTGTGGGGATGTTCCAAGGTAGAGGCATGCGTCCAGGGGATGCTGTGTCGACAGAAACGGGGGTGCATGAAATCCCATCGATACAGTAAATATCAGGCCAGTTAATTAAGGTGGTCTCAGACATTAGCTACCCCTCTCTCCGCTGCGGCTCGGCAACCCACGCCATGCGGCAGCGACGGGTTAAGATGCTGCGGTTCAGATCACACCGGTTTTGGGGGCACTTTTATGGACTGTTGAAAGCTGTTGAAAGCCCTGCATGGCTCACTTCAAACACAGTGGGTAGTGTGTGGGGGGTGTTCACAGGCATCCATGTTTCTACATGCGTTCTAACAAACACCTGTATGCACTCCTGGAGTAGGGTTTTCAGTTGGGGTCAATTTCACCCAAATGGAACAGTCTAATACATGTATTTAAAATGACCAACTTCTTTTGGCTAACGAACAGACACAAATGCCCATCTCTGCTACAGTACTCCTTCCTCCTGCCTCTGCCTCTCTCTCTGTGTCATAGATTACATCCAATAAACCCTCAGCTCCAAAAATGAGAGAGCGAGATTCAGAAAAAAGAGGGAGGGAGGGAGGGAGGGAGGGAGGGAGGGAGGGAGGGAGGGAGGGAGGGAGGGAGGGAGGGGAGGGAGGGAGGGAGGGCAAAACGAGGACTAAAATTACCATCTGTATGAAAGGTGAGACTGGACAGACTATTCACATCCTGGCCATTAGCTATAAATAGTGTGCCGCGCTCTGCTAATGTGCCTGGATTAGTGGCAGAGGAAGTAGACAGGAAGTCATCACACCTCCTTCACCCCATCTCCCACCCCCATCCCAGCAGACATTACCCTATCCACCTGAACCATTATCTGTTGGAGGGCCTCCTCCCTCCCATTCATAAAAACATCTCTACTACACACAGAGAGCAGCCACAGCCCGGGACGGCCTCGTTCTCTCCATTCACAAAAAGGACATACTGGGTTCAGTTTCAGTAGCTGATATTCTAACAGGATGCTGCTCTCTTTTCCTCTTTATTAGACCCCATAAAGTGAGTGTGCAACATGATCCACCCCTCAAGGCCTTTTGTTCATATTTATATAGAGGACAGAAGTGTGTTAGGAGGCTGAAGAGCTTTTCTTTTGAGGTATGACTTATTCAATGAAACAGGATGTTCTTCCCTGTGTGTCTAGGATTCATAACCTGCTTCTTATCCTTGGCAACCTTGGCAACTGTAGTATGCAAGACATAAATGAATAGTTTTGGGTTTGGCTCACATTTGACATAAATGACACCGAATCCCTATCAATGACTGACAAATTATTTGACCACCTATCTACATATAGACACACCCCTTGTTCTGTGCAGAAACATCTAAAAACAGAGTATTTACAAGCTACTCCTAGTCCAAGCAGAACAGGAGTTGTGCTGTGTACCAACACATAGAGCTGCAGCTGACTTCTCTCTCTGTGTTAGTGAATAGAGCTGCAGCTGACTTCTCTCTCTGTGTTAGTGAATAGAGCTGCAGCTGACTTCTCTCTCTGTGTTAGTGAATAGAGCTGCAGCTGACTTCTCTCTCTGTGTTAGTGAATAGAGCTGCAGCTGACTTCTCTCTCTGTGTTAGTGAATAGAGCTGCAGCTGACTTCTCTCTCTGTGTTAGTGAATAGAGCTGCAGCTGACTTCTCTCTGTGTTAGTGAATAGAGCTGCAGCTGACTTCTCTCTCTGTGTTAGTGAATAGAGCTGCAGCTGACTTCTCTCTCTGTTAGTGAATAGAGCTGCAGCTGACTTCTCTCTGTGTTAGTGAATAGAGCTGCAGCTGACTTCTCTCTCTGTGTTAGTGAATAGAGCTGCAGCTGACTTCTCTCTCTGTTAGTGAATAGAGCTGCAGCTGACTTCTCTCTCTGTGTTAGTGAATAGAGCTGCAGCTGACTTCTCTCTGTGTTAGTGAATAGAGCTGCAGCTGACTTCTCTCTCTGTGTTAGTGAATAGAGCTGCAGCTGACTTCTCTCTCTGTTAGTGAATAGAGCTGCAGCTGACTTCTCTCTGTGTTAGTGAATAGAGCTGCAGCTGACTTCTCTCTCTGTGTTAGTGAATAGAGCTGCAGCTGACTTCTCTCTCTGTTAGTGAATAGAGCTGCAGCTGACTTCTCTCTCTGTGTTAGTGAATAGAGCTGCAGCTGACTTCTCTCTCTGTGTTAGTGAATAGAGCTGCAGCTGACTTCTCTCTCTGTGTTAGTGAATAGAGCTGCAGCTGACTTCTCTCTGTGTTAGTGAATAGAGCTGCAGCTGACTTCTCTCTCTGTGTTAGTGAATAGAGCTGCAGCTGACTTCTCTCTCTGTGTTAGTGAATAGAGCTGCAGCTGACTTCTCTCTCTGTTAGTGAATAGAGCTGCAGCTGACTTCTCTCTGTGTTAGTGAATAGAGCTGCAGCTGACTTCTCTCTCTGTGTTAGTGAATAGAGCTGCAGCTGACTTCTCTCTCTGTGTTAGTGAATAGAGCTGCAGCTGACTTCTCTCTCTGTGTTAGTGAATAGAGCTGCAGCTGACTTCTCTATCTGTTAGTGAATAGAGCTGCAGCTGACTTCTCTCTCTCTGTTAGTGAATAGAGCTGCAGCTAACTTCTCTCTCTGTGTGTTAGTGAATAGAGCAGCCTACTGCTTTCCAGCACCACAGCAGCCTGCTATGTGAGACTCTCCCTCACCTTTCCCTCTCTCCTAATCACCAATTAGGACTCCATTAGTTTGGCCTGGCAGCTCATTTGCTCTGGAGGAGGCTGAGGGGGCCTGGGGTGTGGGACCTCTACCCACCATGTTCCGCTCGAGTGGCCACGGCGCTGGGCGGCTGTCACGGCAACGCCGCCACCTCGCCCCTCTCTGCCAGTGCACCACCCCCCTGTCTCCCCTCTCTCTCTCCCGCCGATAACAACGGCTAACCCACCAACAGCCTTACCGGGGAAATCCACCGCTACGGTGGCAGCCGGCACGCCTCTGAGACTCTCCTTCAGAGTACTAGGAGGAGGAGAGGTGGAGGAGGAGAGGTGGAGGAGGAGAGGTGGAGGAGGGGAGTGAGGGGAATCTGTTGGAGGGAGAGCCTGAGACACCAGAGAGTCTGGCGGAGCGGCTTGTCAGGCACTTCATTAAATTGCCGGCCCCTCGGTGAAGCGGGTGAAGTGGGACCCTTATTAGCCGAGCGGGGAGACATCCTTCAAGGGCTGTGAGACGCGCCACAGTCCCACTGCCAGCTGCCTGGAGGAGGTAGGGAGCAGAGTGGGGTACAGGGGAACAGATGATGACAACAAGGGCTGGAGGAGAAGAGGGTTTTGGGGCTAAGGAGGGGGCTGATGAGGGAGCGGGAACCGAGTCACATTTAAATCACTGAATAGCCCCTTAGCGACAGTGGAATTACCCTCAGTGGCACGCGAGACGAAGCCCAGAGCCTCCCAGGAACTTGTTAAGGCCTCTGGCTCTCTCTTCGTCTCTCTCCCCCTCATCCTCCTGGCTAATGTCACACTGGAGAGCCCTGGTCAAAAGTTCACCCCGTGCATATGTAAAAAGGTAGCTAAGTGCCAGAGGCAGCAGGCAGGGGGATACAGGGGATTCAGTGAGCGTGTGTGTGTGTGTGTGTGTGTGTGTGTGTGTGTGTGTGTGTGTGTGTGTGGGGGGGGGGGGGGGGCCCGAGGCAGAAGGACCCTGGTGACTGGTCTGTCCAGGTGTCTTTCTGGCACCAGTCCCACCCCTCCATCCAGCACATTATCCCTACAGCATCTACACTGTACTGTACTGTCTCCTGTCAATCATATTGTTCCATTGAGGGGCAAATCATAACTGGCGATGTACATAAGCTTTCTCAGACAGTTACTAAAATCTTTCATTTAAATCAGTTGCATGGAACCTTGTGTAATTCCAACATTATTCAAGTTAGGATTTGGCCTTATGCATTGGAGTGAACTTTTAACAATGACCAAGTGTATAAAACCCTTGACTACGAGAGAGAGACATATAGAGACCCGTGTGGTGGTGATCAGGCCAAATGAGACAGACATATAGAGACCCGTGTGGTAGTGATCAGGCCAAATGAGACAGAGACAAATAGAGAACCGTGTGGTGGTGATCAGGCCAAATGAGACAGACATATAGAGACCCGTGTGGTGGGGATCAGGCCAAATGAGACAGACATATAGAGACCCATGTGGTGGTGATCAGGCCAAATGAAACAGAGACATATAATCAAATCAAATGTTATTAGTCACATGCGCCGAATACAACAGGTGTAGACCTTACAGTGAAATGCTTACTTACGAGCCCCTAACCAACAATGCAGTTTAAAAAAAAAAAAAAATACGGATAAGAACAATAAATAAATGTAACAAGTAATTAAAGAGCAGCAGTAAAATAACAATAGCGAGACTATATACAGGGGGGTACCGGTACAGAGTCAATGTGCGGGGCCACCGGTTAGTTGAGGTAATATGTACATGTGGGTACAGTTATTAAAGTGACTATGCATAAATAATAACAGAGAGTAGCATCGGAGTAAAAGGGGGGGGGGGGACAATGCAAGTCTGGGTAGCCATTTGATTAGGTGTTCAGGAGTCTTATGGCTGTTTAGAAGCCTCTTGGACATAGACTTGGCGCTCCGGTACCGCTTGCAGTGCGGTAGCAGAGAGAACAGTCTATGACTAGGGTGGCTGGAGTCTTTGACAATTTTTTGTTCTTTCCTCTGACACCGCCTGGTATAGAGGTCCTGGATGGCAGGGAGCTTGGCCCCAGTGATGTACAGGGCCGTTCGCACTATGCTCTGTAGTGCCTTGCGGTCGGAGGCCGAGCAGTTGCCATTCCAGGCTTAGCATCTGTAGCTTAGCATCTGCTTCTTCTGACCACTTTGTATTGATCTTGTCACTGGTGCTTCCTGCTTTAATTTTAGCTTGTAAGCAGGAATCAGGAGAATAGAATTATGGTCAGATTTGCCAAATGGAGGGTGTGTGAGAGCTTTCTATGCATCTCTGTGTGTGGAGTAAAGGTGGTCCAGAGTTTTTTCCCCTCTGGTTACACATTTAACATGCTGATAGAAATTTGTTAAAACTGATTTGTTTCCCTGCATTAAAGTCCCCGGCTAATAGGAGCGCCGCCTCTGGGTGAGCGTTTTGTTGTTTGCTTATGGCGGAATACAGCTCATTCAATGCTGTCTTAGTGCCAGCCTCTGACTGTGGTGGTATTTAAACAGCTATGAAAAATACAGATGAAAACTCTCTAGGTAGATAGTGTGGTCTACAGCTTATCATAAGCTACTCTACCTCGATAGCTCGAGACTTCCTTAGATATCGTGCACCAGCTGTTATTTACAAAAATACATAGCTCGCCACCCCTTGTCTTACCAGACGCCGCTGTTCTATCCTGCCGGTACAGCACAAAACCAGCCACGACTCCATGAAGCATAAGATATTACAGTTTTGAATGTCTCATTGGTAGTTTAATCTTGCACGTAGGTCATCTATTTTATTCTCCAAAGATTGTACGTTTGCTAGCAGAATGGAAGGAGGTGGGGGTTTATTCGATCGCCTACGAATTCTCAGAAGTCAGCCTGCCCTTTGGCCCCTTTTTCTCCGCCTCCTCTTCACACAAATCACGGGGATATGGCCTGTTCCCGAGAAAGCAGTATATCGTTCGCGTCGGGCTCGTCAGACTCATTAAAGGAAAAAAAGGATTCTGCCAGTCCGTGGTGAGTAATCGCAGTCCTGATGTCCAGAAGTTATTTTCGGTCATAAGAGAGGGTAGCGGCAACATTATGTACAAAATAAGTAAAAAAATAAGTTACAAAAAACACAATCGGTTGGGGACACCTAAAACGTCTGCTTTCTTCTCCGGCACCATTACAGTTATATCGAGACCCATGTGGTGGTGATCAGGCCAAATGAGACAGAGAGGAGTGATCACCACTTCAGATCAAGGAAGTGCTTGCTAATAGTGGAACAAAGTGGAGTGAAGAGATTATTAAATGTCAAGAGTCTGTTTTTCATTCAGCTGATTTACATTTCTACCATAATTGGTGCAGAGGATGTTCACTAGTTACATTCTCATGATCTCTTTGCATGATAGTCTTTACAAAAGCAAAGGCTATCAGAAACCTGTAGAAAGTGAATGGACATTACAGCCTACCCCGTACAATTACCTCAAGGAGGTCATCAAATCATGAGTGACAAACCAAACCAGACGTACATAATAAATGTGTTGTCTCTCTGGCTTTCGTTTTGTATGGCTTTTCCCCCATCTGCATTATGCTTGCGTCTGCAGCCTGGGGAAATCTCCATGGATCCCAGGAGCATGTACAAGCAATTAGAACAATAGCATCTTTACACCCCTGCAACCAATAAACAAGCTAATGTCACCAGCACTAGGCTCTACGGCTAAGACACTTAGCATCTGGGGCAATACTCTTAGTCTGGTCCCAAATGGCACCCTATTCCCTATATAGCGCACTACATTGACCAGGGCCCATAGGGCTCTGGTCAAAAGCACTATATAGGAAATAGGGTGCCATTTGGGAAGCACTCTTGGTTGGATTAGACAGAGGCTCTGTGCGTTTAATACCCCACCATAAAGAAGGTTTAAAGAAATGCAACATGCACTTTATTAAAAGGACTCTAAGGAAATAATATCACACATATAACCACAGAGACAACACATCGCACTTAGAACGTCCATTTAGAAAGCTTCCCTGTTTAATTTGAAGTGTATATGAACACCCCCGCCGCCGCTAATATTGCTTCTGTCTTGGGGGGTTTTGAGCTCTTATTGTGAAGTGATATTCCACTGAACTTCATGGCTGATAAAAATGTGGAACACAAAGTTGAAGATTGTTGAGTTGGTGATATCCATTTTCATCACTCGGTATGACCTTACCAATACGCAATTCAAAATAATGATATTCCATTCACTACTCCAATATTCTATACATCCCTAAGACTGTGGGTGGCTATATCTGGAAGTGTGAGGGGGGTTTACTGTAAAGGGGTTATATGGTGAGTATCAGTGGCTGGGCTTAAGGCCATGTCTGGAGGCTGTGACCGAGGGCTTGGCCTGGGCTGTGGCTGGGTAATGTAGACTGGGGCTTAGCCGGTCGCAACGGCAGGGGTTTGGTGGTGCTGACTGGGCAGAAGACAGGGGATCTCCAGGCCTAACTTCCAGGGCTAACCTCCAGAGGGGGAGAGGGGGAGAGAACCGAAGGAGCAATGGGGAGCCGCTCAGCCACAGGTGCAGTCTGGTCCTGGGCACTTCCCCAAACTGTACCACAGCAGAGGCTCACACAAGGAAGTATTTTCCATGAGTTGGCACCTTCTCTCTCTTCATACCTTACCATGGCTTTACCAGAGAGAAAAACAAAAGGAAGAAAGAGAGGGAGAGAGAGAGGAGCCCTAGAAACACTGGGGTCAAAATGTGTGTGACCATGTCTCAGGTTCCTGCCTGGCTGCTTGGCTTGGCCTCGTACCAAAGGTTTAACAGCAGCCCTGCCCTGAAAGAGTGCCAATCCTCCAGTGTCCAGTCCCCAGCTTCCTCTTACTCTCTCTGGAAGATCTTGGCTTTGTTTTTACACCTTCCCTTTATCTCTCTCCTCTTTAGATTCCATTTGATTCTGTGTTTAATGAGAAGGTCTGAAGGGACTTTTCCTTTACCCCAGGTAAATAATCCATGCAGCTGAGATAAACAGCACTGAACCAACCAATACCCAGCACCGAAGCCTACATGAAACTGGGCACATGGAGAGAAGGAGGGGAGATAGAGAGATGAGGAGGGAATGAAAGAGGAGAGAGATAAGTGTCAGATGTGAGTGGGTGCTGGACAGTGTGAAAGAGGAGGAGGATTAAAGGGAGGTCGGTCAGCTGCTGTGTCCGAGACAGAGGAGTGTTTGATGGTCTGAATGTGGGCCCATCCCTGGGTCTGGCTCTGGTCATGGATGAGGTCCAACAGAAGGCCACCCTCCACCACCACCTACAACCAGCAGCATAGCTCCCGTCTGGGCCAGCGGGTGGAAGACAGCCCCATGCAGAGCTCGAAGGCCAGCAGGCAGATTGGTTACATAAGCTAGGGGGAGACCTGGCCAAATACTGCTCAAAGGGCCCCTCCGGGAATGGGCAGAATGTGACAGAGAGAGAAACAGCGTAACAGTGTAAAGAACGAGACAGCTACGTTCTCCCTCCACTTCTTCATCAGAAGTGTTCTATGATAAAACAGCTTCTGTCTTTCATCAATCACCATCTGAACTTGTGCAGATAAATCGCTCCATTAGATTCCAAATACATATGTCTGTATTTATTGTGTGTGTGTGTTCATAAGAGAGAGCGTGGTCTGCACATTGACCTTGAGTAGCCTCTTAGTCTGTAGCAGTGTGGACTCACATCTGCAGTCCAACATGCTTTAATGGCATGACAGGACAATGAAGCTGCCAAAGCAGTTAACAGCAAAACTACAAATTAAAAGACTTGATCCAAATGCTGTCAGAATTTGGCGTGAAAATGACACTGAACACAATTCTAACTGTAATCTGTTGCCTAAACCCTAAAGACCCCTTTTTTCCATCTAACAGCTGCCTGTCTTAAACCCTTCTCTTATGTTCCGGGTCAGTTTGATCCTCAACTGACTTTTTAATCACTAACCATGCATGTATTCACAGTTTTTATGCGAGTAAAGTTATATCGTATATAAAAAAAAAAAATCACGACAGCTGTGATAGAAACAGGAAGTTTCAGTACAATTTTTAAATGCAGACAGATAATTTGTTCGTTCGCCATGGTGGGATCTTTTTGTGTCGGTAAAATGAATTATGCAGTAAATGGTGGTGGAAACAGCTTCATGTGCAAACATAATAACGATCGTACTGAAGTAAACTTGGAGTCACGCGATGATATGATGTGTGCTCCTACCACTACGACTCACGGAACCATACCGTTTATTAGGTTACAGATTAAACAAGTTATGATGAACTTCAAAGGTTGGTGAAAGTGCAGGGTGATCTTGATGCTGCTAATCAATAAATATTAAGGCTCTTATTCTGGTGACATGGTGATCGATGCTTGACTACCGTTTGATAAATAAAAAATATTCTCACTCTTATCCATAATAATCTCATCATGTAGACTAGCCTACCCACACAGCCTACCCGCCTATACCTCAGTGCTACCAGCACTGTATCTGAGAGCTGTTGGCTAGAGCACAGGTGCCAAGACCAGAGTAGGCACATTTGCTATTTAACACAACCGTTTTTGTGACAATGGAAACGCATTGAACTTTAGATTTTTATTCTGTACATGAAAATGTAAGCGAAAAAGTAGGCTTACACTTTTTGTGCAGTATGTCAGCAAGCATTGATTTTTATCGCAACAAATACAGGTATGTTTGGTGGAAACATACCACTGCTGGGAAAATGTGAATTATTTCTTCATGCAGATTCTAGAATATTCGTATGAATATATGTCGCCAATTTGATGGAAACTAAAATACTATTTAACCAAAAAAAATGTCCATGACCCAAGGGGTTCCAAAGGTTTTTCACTCAGGCCCTACTTCCAGCATTGGGGATCACTCAAAAAATGTGGGGTTCAACAAGGATTCTTATAAGATCCTCAAAGTTCTTTGAAGAACCTTAGGGTTCTTGGCACTGAAAATGGCCCCCAAAAGGTTCTTCCAAGAACCCCATAGGAGGTGGGGTTCACCAAGGAACCTCCTTAGTTGATGCAGGCACTTAACTGAAAAATGTTAAGATCTCTTCAATTTAAGGTAAGGTTTGTCCCTTGTATGATCTAAATGTATATTGTTTTATGATGATTCCATTTATATTTTCATATTTGTGCAAATCTTTCTAAAACACTATTCAATGGACACAAATAAATGGATATCAATAAACAAGGAGGTAAGAATATGTTGAAGGCTAGCTGTATTGGATGCAGATGACTGAACTGTTCACTTTTGTGTCCGTGTCTGCAGGTATACAGACGAGAAGGCATACAAAGGTATGTAAATTGGTATTGGTATGTAATGCAGATCACATTTACCATCCTCCTCCCTTACATCTTCAATAAATATCCCATTGGCATCTACATTATGGACAAGGTATATGTATGAAAACCATTATCATTACAGTTTTTTTCATTTACATTTTAGTCATTTAGCAGACACTCTTATCCAGAGCAACTTACAGTAGTGAATACATACATTTCATGCATTTTTTGGTTGTTGTTTGTACTGGCCCCCCGTGGGAATCGAACCCACAACATTTACATTACATTTTAGTCATTTAGCAGACGTTCTTATCCAGAGCAACTTACAGTAGTGAATACATACATTTCATTTTCATTTCATGCATTTAAAAAAAAAAAATTGTACTGGCCCCCCATGGGAATCGAACCCACAACCCTGGCGTTGCACATACCATGCTGGCATTGCAAACACCATGCTCTACCAACTGAGCCACATTCACCACAAAAACCAAGGTATGAATACTGTAGTGTGCATGTTTTGTTAATCATCTGTATAATTACTATTTTTTGGGATACACAGACTTCACCCTCCCTACACCTCTGATGAATATAACAAGAAACCTGTTCGATCCCCATGCACTGCAAAATCATTCTGGCTATGGATATGGAGAACATCAACACATTAACATCAACACGCCAGAGGATATACCCATTGGACTTGGGGCTCTGCTGGGAGTTTACCTCATATTTAGATTTTTTTTTTGTCTGCTTTCCCACTAAAATCATAATAAACACTGAGAACTAAAATATTGTGTTATTGTTCTTATTGTTATGCATATTATTATTATTAAGAATAATAATAAAAGGGGAGGGGGGTAGTTCAAAGATAAACCCCAAAAGGTTCTTCAAAAGGTTCTTCGAGGGTCCATTAAAAGGGGTTATTTTAATAACCATTTTAAAGTGTTCTTTGAAGAACTTATAGAGGTTCCCCCACAGTTTCAATTTGAAGAACCCCGAAAGGATACTCCAGGAACCTATTCTTTTTAGAGTGTGAGCTAGTTGATCTGGACATTTCTGACAAGTTATAAATATCTCTCTAAGATACACAATGACTGACATGACAAGAGGAACTGATGATGCACTACCCTATTTAGAAATTGCACCTTGTGCATTCTACTATTACAACTTTCAAGAGTAAGTTGAAAGCTTGAATGAGTTTAATATATATTGTATTATTTTATTTCGGGGGGGGGGGGACCCGCGCCGCCCCCCTGCCGACCCCTCACAGTTTGGGAACCACTGCTGTACTTGATCTGTAGTTGACTCTGTATTTGGTCTGTATTTGACCTGCAATTTTACCTTTGACCTTGACCTTTGCGCTATAGACAAATGGTATTCTGTGCAGTAAAAGATATATGCATGTTTTCCCTGTGATATTCAGAGGCTGAAGGACAGTGATCTGAAGTTTGCCTAAAAATGAGCTTAAGCTGTCATAAATGTAGTAAAATGTCATAGTTTGATTGAATGACGACTTTGGTACAGCAATCAAACATTTGGCTCTAAATTCGGAACAGTTGGGTCTATCAACTCAGGGAAAAAAGCATTCTCAGCTAATGGAAAATACATTTTGGGAGGTTAAGATCTATAATCTTGATGTACTTACTGTAGTCATATGGGTAAAATTGACCAGTAGCATAACTCGTGTAGCTTTTTTGAACACAAGGGAAGGGTTAAATCCCTGCCCTGTATTCCTACAGATCCACCAACATGTTCTCTCCGCTTATCCAGTCACACTATCCCTCCATCTCTCCCTCTCTCTCATCCTCTGTCCAACTCGGAGAGGGCGAGAATTGAGAGTGTTCCCGCAGGACCCTGGAGGTGTGGGGTGAAACAGAGCGTAGCATGCCAGTGGATGATCCAGGTCTTGGACACTCCAATTGCTCCGGAGAGGAACTCTCCAGGCACGGAGCACGGAACCCCAGAACGCTGCTCTCTACTTCCTGTCCAGGACCATTGTTGGGAAACAAGTAACTGAATATCCTTACTGCTTCCAGGAGAGAGGAGAGTGCAGAACAACTCTCCTTGACTTCAAATAATAAAAAGAGGAGAGGAGGAGAGGAGAGGACAGGCGGATAATAAAGAAGTGTGTGGGGAATTGTCCGGGCTGTTTGCTAAGAGGCCCGGTGCTGTCCAAAAAGAACTGCTCCCCTCTCGCAGGCTAAGGCTGAGTCCTGGTCTGCCAGGAAAAATATTGGTTCTGAATGAGATGAGGGGGATGCAGCACTAGCAGGTCTCTAGATAGTACTCTCTCCGCCATATTGGATCATCTCATGTTTGCGTACAATATTGATATACAGCTGGCTTTTACTGTTTACCTGAGGTACTGTTCCAGATTCTACACTTAACCCATGCTAGCCTCTACACACGTTTTATAGATGATTATATCAGACTAACAGTCATCTACATCGCTTCACATGATCATTGATTTGGAACTGGACAAACTCCCATACACTGCACATACCATATAATGTATTACCAAAATGTATTGTTTCAGTAATGATATACTATCAAAAGTAACGTCCTTTATCCATGTTCAGCATGCCAGATTACCACAGCTTGACAGTAGCTTCCATCCTTGTACAACAAACAAACAGTAATAAGACAGTCTCATCAGAGTATCTTCAACAGATGGGTCTGTTTAGTCACTCCAAGGCCCATACGTCTGCAGATCTCTTTTCAGTGAGCACTTTGACGCAGCAGCATAATACCAGGATCAACACAAGCCTTGCAGGCACACAAGTGGAGGAAGAGGAAACAGAGCTAGAGAGAGCTGGGGAGAGGTAGCAGGAGCGGAGCGTTGGCAGAGCTCTGCAATGTTTTCACAGCACATTACGTTTGAGTACACATCAAACACGCCATGAGCCGCTCTTTGATTGTCTCTGGCGGGACCTGTTTCTGACAGGTGTTAGACAAGGTCCCTTGGTAATGGAGCTAGCACCGAGCTAGCTAGCTACGACGACGCTGGAAATACACACTGGTAATGACACATCACATAGTTTCCAGAGGCGGAGATGACAGGGACCTCCCAGACGAGCGTGTTTGTGTTGAGTTAAAGTTTGCGGAGGCAACACCATTGATATGCCAGTTATATCATAATCCCGTAATTGCAGGAATATCACGGTGTCAAGTTTTTAACGAGCGCACTTGAGCAGGGTCCCTTCAGCGGCTGTCTAGGCTTGCACAGGCTTGAATGGAACAACTGCGGAGCTTTACTGCCACTCAGTACTGTTGGAAAACCTAAATAAAAGTCATATTGTATTATCATCAATCCCTCTTCATGATAGAACTGTTGAATGAATGAATGAATGAATAGATGAATGAATGAATTATTATTGTCCTTCAAGATGAGAGAGTTTTGCCTTACCTCATCATTTGCCCACCAACCCTTTTAAACTTCTACACTACACTAAGCCTGTTCACCATCCACTGCAGATACTGTCCAGAGCTAACCTCATTAAGTACTCTTTGAGTCTATTTTTAGCCATACAGTACATCTAATGGGAAGAATTTCCAACCAATATGATGACCTCTTTCATCACAAGCCTTTCCATGCCTTCATCAGCAGTGACCACATAGTAGTGGTAACCCAAGCAGCAGCTATCTTTTAATTAACAAATATAACCTCACTCTGGTGGCCACATGTCTATAGTCTCCAGAGGACACATTCCCCCCATCTCCAACCGCAGTGTGCAGTGCAGTCAGTGGGGAGTCAGTGGGGAGTCAGTGGGGAGGGGGAGTAGTACCATGTGGAGACTGCTTTAATCGCATCGCCCCTTCCGCTAGAATAACTCAGAGTACTTTCTTGGCAAAGGCGTCCAAGGCTCAGGGGTTACTGCATGGTCGATCCTCCTGCGAGGTCCTTTCCATTCTGATTCAATCAATCTTTATTCCATCCACCGCCAAAATCAATTGTGCTCCGCCCGAGGGGCTGGGCAGGGATGCTTGGTTAAGCCACGGGAGGGACCGAGTCAGCCAGGGTCCTCCACTCAGGCTGGCCAGCTGAGGCCAACTCCCAATACTCTCAAATAGCTGCCTTACTATGGCTCCTGACCCTCCTCTTATAAACCATTGATCTGGAAGGGATGCAGAGACCATATTTCTGACATTTTGACCAGTGGCTGTAAAGTGAAGGAGAGGTGGAAAGGAAAGGAGGCTACAGGCTGGATGCTCACAGAACGAGGAGAGGGGTCAGAGTGCTGCTAATATGGAGACAGTGAGTAAATGAGCTGGTTGGCAAGCCCATCCATCAAGTTAATTCCCTCCCCCTCCCCCACCCATCCCCCTGTTGATTGGCTAATAAACGTCAGGGAAGTAGCTCAGTGGTACGCCCATTGTTAAGAACGTCTGATTTGTTGTGTGGTTAGGCCAAGAAATCTGTTTCACCTTTTTTTAATTCTGATGGTCCTATTTCAGTTTGATTTATTGAGCTGTATAGTAGATTGTATTGTTGTGTAATGCATAGTGTATTGTAGATTGTATTGTAGTGTACTACATATTGTATTGTGGATTGTGTTAAGTAATATATTTTCCTTTTCCTTACTAATCTGATATTCAACAGTAAACAGTAACAGCTGTTGGGAAGATGTGCCGTTCAAAACTCCATGGAACCCTGCTCCACACACTTCCGACAGTATAGAATAAAACCCCCATTGTCATTCAGCCCCAGTCTCAGGGGTCATACATAATACCTATACTTCTTCTGGGATTGAAAACCGACAAACCTGAGATTCAACCCCATTTCTCAGAAGCTCCACTCCTCCCTCACCTTGCACTTTCCACCCAAGCTAGGTGTGGACACATTGGGCCACTTCAGTTCCCCTCATGGCCGGCAGCTGGCAGCTGAACAAATATGAGACCTGTTTAATGAGCTCTTTAAGAGAGCTGGAAGTGGCTGGTCTCCATGTTGTAACGCAGAGGAGTTATGGGACTACATGGGCCTCGCAAGACCTCCTGCCCAGCCTGTCTGGGCTCCACCTCTGGGTCTTTGGATGTTCAGATGAATGGTGGAATGAATAGATCATGATACTGTACCGGTCTGTGGTAGAGTGGTGAGGTACTGTATGTTGTTTATAGTGTGTTGAGCTAGGTGATTGGGATTGAGTAACTTGCATTGAACTTTTACATCTCTCTGTCTGTCCTCTGTCTGTCCAGCAGTCTGTCCACATCTGTCTTACCTGCTACCTCTCTTTCCATCTCTTTCCACATGTCTCTTTCCAAATGTGTCTCTTCTTCTCTCTCAACCAGGCGGAGGAGTCTCTTCCAGGCAGGCTAATGACTGGCCCCAGCTCCAGTCCCTCGGTTGAGCTGTTTTTCCAGCAGCTAGCCAGCCATCCCCTGGGGGGAAGGAGGGCAGATAGAGGAGGCTGACTGGCCTTAGCCCTGGCCCCGCTCCAACACAAACACAGAGCCTTGAATCCTCATCACCCAGCCTCAGCCAGAACACTGCCTCTACTGTGAGAGAAGGGAGGATGAGGGGATGAGAGTAGGATACTTGATTAGGATACCTTAATGAGACTACCCTGTCACATTGCATGGGCCCCAGTCCAAGCACTACTATACTGACACAGCTCTTTAGTAACAATGAGAAGGAAAGGGACCATACGTTTAGGAGCCGCCATATCTCTCTTCAGTTCTCTATATGTGCTGAACTAGCCTCGTGATTATTTGTCTGTCAGATATAAACAACTTGTTAGGGAGTAATTCATTAAGCATATGAGTAATGTAGTCCCAATGGGTAGTATAAAAAGTAACTCAATCTAATGGAACATTATTAATTTGTGTAGATATTTCTCAAGTATGTTATTTATGTCAATAGAAGACACTCAAGTCACTCATTATGACATATTCATTGAACCACATTTCGAACAGAGGCCTAAAATGTAAACAGACAAGGCACCAGTACACAATCTGGAATTCCAACCACTTTAAATATAATAATAGGCCCACACGTTCAAGCAATTACACAAATATTTCAAGTGTGGAATTGTAGACGGATAATTTGGCCCCATTGATTTCCCCTTCCTGAGTCTAAATGCAGAATGCCTCCATCCAGTGAATGGTTACAGTGTGTGTGTGTGTGTGTGTGTGTGTGTGTGTGTGTGTGTGTGTGTGTGTGTGTGTGTGTGTGTGTGTGTGTGTGTGTGTGTGTGTGTGTGTGTGTGTGTGTGTGTGTGTGTGTGTGTGTGTGTGTGTGTGTGTGTGTTTGTGTGTGTGTGTGTCAGTAGATTGGGTGGGACTGTGCAGGTTCACTGACAACTGGGAATGGTTGTGGCTAAAGGTGTGGCTGCAGTGTATGGTAACTGTGCTAGGTGGTCGCCGTGCTAATGAAACTTTCAATCTAACCTGAAGCCAATGATCAATCTGTCAAGATAGACTTCCTGTTGTATTTTATACCAAGACAGACAGAGAGAGAGAATTTTTTTTTGTCTATAGGCCTCTATATACATTTAATGTAATCCTATGTGAAATTACATAAAATTACAAAATATAATTTCACCGTCGAGAGCAGTTAGCGTGGATGGATGGTTACATCTCCCCTCGACTGTAACCACGGAACTGACAACAGCGATTGCTTTTGGCATTGGAGGGAGTGGGTTCAGTCCCAAACAAACCCTGAGATTCAAGATAAACAGAGTTATATGAAAAGGGGTACCCAGGGTAATTGCTCATTTGTAACCCAAAGCCTGGCTCACCCCTTGGGTGTACTGGTGCAGTGTGGTGGGGTGTTCTTTGGACTTTATGGCTGGGACCCAGCGTGGTTGGGTGCTCTAGTCTGAGCCACACTACACACTACACCCTCCCTGACTTGGATCCAGGGATCGACTGCTTGATTTGAAGGGTGACCTTGAGGTAGACAGCCCTTGCTCGTTCCTCCCCACTACCTTCCCTCTCTCTCATTCCTCCCCTCCTCCCCTCTCTCTCGTTCCTCCCCTCGACCCTCCTGCCCTCTCCTGGTTCTCTCCTCCACCCTTCTCCCCTCTCTCGGGCTGGGGTATGTGAGCAGTGCCAAGCCACTGTCAACAGAGGAGCTTCTGAAGGAAACAAACACTCATAACAAGGACTCTCTCTCTGAATGTAGCTACTGTCTGTCTATATCTCCCTCAGACTCTCTGTCTCTCTGAATGTAGCTACTGTGTCTATATTTCCCTCAGACTCTCTGAATGTAGCTACTGTGTCTATATTTCCCTCAGGCTCTGCCTCTCTGAATGTAGCTACTGTGTCTATATTTCCCTCAGGCTCTGCTTCTCTGAATGTAGCTACTGTGTCTATATTTCCCTCAGGCTCTGCCTCTCTGAATGTAGCTACTGTGTCTATATTTCCCTCAGACTCTCTGAATGTAGCTACCATGTCTATATCTCCCTCAGACTCTATGAATGTAGCTACTGTGTCTATATCTCCCTCAGACTCTGTCTCTCTGAATGTAGCTACTGTGTCTATATTTCCCTCACTCTCTGAATGTAGCTACTGTGTCTATATTTCCCTCAGGCTCTGTCTCTCTGAATGTAGCTACTGTGTCTATATCTCCTTCAGACTCTCTGTCTCTCTGAATGTAGCTACTGTGTCTATATTTCCCTCAGACTCTCTGAATGTAGCTACTGTGTCTATATCTCCCTCAGACTCTCTGAATGTAGCTACTGTGTCTATATTTCCCTCAGACTCTCTGCCTCTCTGAATGTAGCTACTGTGTCTATATCTCCCTCAGACTCTCTGAATGTAGCTACCGTGTCTATATCTCCCTCTGTCTCTCTGTATGTAGCTACTGTGTCTATATCTCCCTCAGACTCTCTGTCTCTTTGAATGTAGCTACTGTGTCTATATCTCCCTCAGGCTCTCTGTCTCTCTGAATGTAGCTACTGTGTCTATATTTCCCTCAGACTCTCTGCCTCTCTGAATGTAGCTACTGTGTCTATATCTCCCTCAGACTCTCTGAATGTAGCTACCATGTCTATATCTCCCTCAGACTCTCTGTATGTAGCTACTGTGTCTATATCTCCCTCAGACTCTCTGTATGTAGCTACTGTGTCTATATTTCCCTCAGACTCTCTGTATGTAGCTACTGTGTCTATATCTCCCTCAGACTCTCTGTCTCTCTGAATGTAGCTACTGTGTCTATATCTCCTTCAGACTCTCTGTCTCTCTGAATGTAGCTACTGTGTCTATATTTCCCTCAGGCTCTGTCTCTCTGAATGTAGCTACTGTTGCAGAAGTATTCAGACCGCTTGACTTTTTCCACATGTTGTTACGTTACAGCTTTGTTCTAAAATGGATTAAATAAATATTTTACCTCATCAATATACACACAATACCCCATAACAACAAAGCGAAAACATGTTTTTAGACATTTTTGCCAATTTATAAATAGAAAAAACTGAAATACCTTGTTTACATAAGTATTCAGACACTTTGCTATGAGATTTGAAATTGAGCTCAGGTGCATCCTGTTTCCATTGATCATCCTTGAGATGTTTCTACAACGTGACTGGAGTCCACCTATGGTAAATTCAATTGATTAGAAATGATTTGGAAAGGCACACACCTGTCAGTATAAAGTTCCACAGTTGACAGTACATGTCAGAGCAAAAACCAAGCCATGAGGTCTAAGGAATTGTCCGTAGAGCTCCAAGACAGGATCGTGTCGAGGCATAAATCTGGGGAAGGGTACCAAAAAATATCTGCAGCATTGAAGGTCCTCAAGAACACAGTGGCCTCGATCATTCTTAAATGGAAGAAGTTTGTAACCACCAAGTCTCTTGCAAGAGCTGGCCACCCAGCCGAACTGAGCAATCGGGGGAGAAGGGCCTTGGTGACCAAGAACCCGACGGTCACTCTGACAGAGCTCCAGAGTTCCTCTGTGGAGATGGCAGAACCTTCCAGAAGGACAACCGTCTCCGCACCACTCCACCAATCAGGCCTTTATTGCAGAGTGGCCAGACGGAAGCCACTCCTCACTAAAAGGCACATGACAGCCCACTTGGAGTTTGCCAAAGGCAACTGAAGGACTCTCAGACCATCAGAAACAAGATTCTCTGGTCTGATGAAACCAAGATTGAACTCTTTGGCCTGAATGCCAAGCGTCACGTCTGGAGGATACCTGGCACCATCCCTACGGTGAAGCATGATGGTGGCAGCATCATGCTGTGGTGATGTTTTTCAGTGGCAGGGACTGGGAAACTAGTCAGGATCGAGGGAAAGATGAACGGAGCAAAGTACAGGTCCTGCTCCAGAGCGCTAATGACCTGACTGGGGCGAAGGTTCACCTTCCAACAGGACAACGACCCTAAGCACACAACCAAGACAATGCAGGAGTGGCTTCGCAACAAGTCTCGGAATGTCCTTGAGTGGCCCAGCCAGTGCCCGGACTTGAACCCGATACAACATCTCTGGAGAGACCTGAAAATAACTGTGCAGCAACTCTCCCCATCCATCCTGACAGAGCTTGAGAGGATCTGCAGAGAAGAATGGGAGAAACTCCCCAAATACAGGTGTGCCAAGCTTGTAGCGTCATACCCAAGAAGCCTCAATGCTGTAATCGCTGCCAAAGGTGCTTCAACAAAGTAGTGAGTAAAGGGTCTGAATACTTATGTAAATGTGATTTAAGTTTTTTATTTTTTGTACATTTGAAAACATTTTTGTTTTGTCATTATAGGGTATTGTGTGTAGATTGATGAGGGATTTTTTTTCTCATCCATTTTAGAATAAAGCTGTTACGTAACAACATGTGGAAAAAGTCAAGGGGTCTGAATACTTTCCGAATGCACTGTATGTCTCCCTCAGACTCTCTGTCTCTCTCCCTCTGCAGTATGCTGTACTCTTACATTCAACATCCCAAATCCATTCCTCGATTACAGCTACATTCATTTACTACCACACCACTGTTACAGGTCAAGGATTTGTACTAGTTTAGGTAGAGAGATGTCAACCTCCTCTACCTTACTATAGACGATTGAGTATTCCCTAAATAATGAAGAGTCAATGTCATTTTACAATCCTTCACATCTGTCTGAATGTTAATATAGTTGGGTGTTCATATAGTTGAACACCCTCACTGTGTTGATGTGTAACTTCTCCCTCTCAGACAGTGAAGGAAATGACTGGTTTGGACCAGAAATGTCTCTCTTTTCCTCCAGCAAGGCCGTTGGTAAAACAGAAGGGCCCCTTGAAGGTCAGAGAGGCATACACTGCTCCAAGGGCAACAGAGAATGGGGGAGCAATGTGTGGGCTGTGAAGGGGGTGAGGAAGGGGAGAGGGCCACACCCTGGCCCCCATCCAGCAACAGATGGGTCTGGGGCCAGTAGAGAAAGAAAGAGAGAGAGAGAGAGAGAGAGAGAGAGAGAGAGAGAGAGAGAGAGAGAGAGAGAGAGAGAGAGGATGGGGTAAGTGTGGACTGGGGAAGCAGCGATTTCTCACAGGGTGTGCAACTGTTTCAGTGCTCAACATCTTGGAAGTTTACTAATATCAATGATAACCTTAACTAGCATAAAGGTAGTCACACCATAAAGATCATCTTGCTTCTGTCACTTATCACAATTACTTATCTGGATGGCCTCAATGACAGCCTATCGTAAATCAAATCTAAATGTATGTCATTATACCAACTGTGGGCTCCCCTATGGTGGAAGCTGAACATACTTATGTTCCTCAGCTTCAATGGGAGAAATCATTATTCCATCCTGACCTTTGCCTAATTAGAGATAATTAACTAATAAAGGGCCCCACGAGACCACAGAGCTGCATTGAACAGAGAGAGAGAGAGAGAGAGAGAGTGAGAGAGAGCGAGAGAGAGTTAGATCCCAGACCAAAAACACTGAGTCCAATAGGATAATGGAGAGCGCAGATAACAAATTCACTGAACAACCAGAAACATCGGAAAATCAGAGTGCATGATGACAAAATAATAAAGGGATGACAAAATAATCAACGGAGAGAGAGAGAGGGAGGAGAGGAATCTTCCTGGATAGATTTTAATCCCTATAGCGCCAGCGCGTCACATCTTTGAACAAGTCCTCTCTCTGCCATGGAGGATCCCAGAGTAGAAGAGAAAAGTCCATTGCTCTGAGAACCACTGTCTGAGTTAAAATAGGAATTGGGGATTTGGCTGATGAGTTGGACTCTTATGTGAAGTCCTCTCTAACAAACTGGGCTAATTAACAACAGAAGTCTCCATAGCTTCATTCACTCAGAGTCCCATAGAGCTGAGTCTTCCCAGGAGTGAAGACCTTAACAAATGGGTTTAATAGTCCAGACCTTCATAATCTTAACCTCCTCCCTCCTAGTCCAGTGGGACTGTTCAGTCTGTTCAGAGCATTGACCACAGAGCAAATATGAGTAATTTGTATACTCTTCTACTGGGAGCTATAACAACTACATTGGGAGGATTTACTTTATGTAATTACTGCAGATACATATCTAAGGAAAACACATGCTGAGACAGAGAGAGAGAAAGAGAGATGGAGGGAGAGAGAGACAAACAGAGAGAGAGAGAAAGAGAGAGAGAAAGATAGAGAGAGAGAGAGAGAGAAAGAAAGAAAGAAAGAAAGAAAGAAAGAAAGAAAGAAAGAAAGAAAGAAAGAAAGAAAGAAAGAAAGAAAGAAAGAAAGAAAAACAGACAGAGAAAGAGAGTGAAAGAGAGAAGGAGAAATATGAAATGTGAGAGAGAGACAGAGAGCGAGAGAGAGAGAGAGAAAGAAAGAGAGAGAGATTGATTCGAAGTGATCTATCCCAGGCTTTGGCGGTTAGAGCCCTCAGTAGAGAGACTATGAGGCAATCACACAGCTTTCAAAATGCTCCCAGCAAATTTACTCACATGGAAAATGAAGCGGAGACGGCATTCTGTCCCCCTAAAGACTTAAAGATATATGAATGCTTTTGCAATTACTATGGGTCAAGTCCTAAACTGAGATATCTGTACATACCTACACTTTGGGGCGTAATTCAGCCCCTTATCATTTGTATTTAACTGCATTTAATGCTATAAGATGTTGACAATGACTAAGTGTTTACCATGTTTATTGCTGATAATATCAAGGTAATAGAGACTATCCAATAGAATAATTTAAATAAATTCCACAGCACATCAAGATGCCTGGTTATGAAAGAGAGAAGGGGTAGAATAGCAGTCTAATTAGGTGATATCTGCTAATGTCAGAGATTGTGTGCCTACTTGAGTGTGTTTGCAAGTGTGTGCGTGTTGTGTGTGCGTGTGTGTGCATGTGTGTGTGCGTGCATGTGTGGGTGTGTGAGAGAGAGTGTGTGCGTGCGTGCGTGTGTATGTACTGAGTGATATACGAGCTGTGGTGTGGTTGAGAGAGCTCCGTCGACAGCTGCTCACTGCCATTCACACCTGAGAGGGCCCATGTCCTGATGAGAATTAATGTACTCTGACATCCTCTGGGTCTCCCCCGGCCCCCAGAGGCCCTAATGAAGAAATACAACCTTGCCACAGAGAAGGGGGACACAGCAGAGGGGCCCCACGGGCCTACAGAGAGAGAGTGGGAGAAGAGAGGGGAGAGGAGAGGGGAGAGGAGAGGGCAGGGAGAAAGGAGAGAGGAGAGGGTTGGGACACAGTGGAGAAGAGGGTAGGGAGAGAGGGGGAGAAGACATGGCAGTAAAAGACTTGACCTGCGAGCATAGGGAGAGACGAGAGAGGAAAAAAGAGAGAGTAGCGAGAGAAGAGAGTGTAAAAGAGGGAGAGAGGGGAGAGAGATCCAGATACTATACAGGTGTGGACAGGGTTTTCCTCTTGATGATGTTTGCTTATTTCTTCTCATATGGATTGCATGTGAAATATTCATCACGATGCAGCTTTGCCTTGGTTTTGTTCACATTTGCATCTCTTTACATAGACATAATTGCAGTATATAATTTCCTGTCCTGCGAGGCTGTTTTCATCAAGCCTCATTAAAAAACAATAACCCATCATACGTCGCAGAACACCTGAGACTGAATGTGTGACCCTAAATGGGAATGCAGGTGACACTACTCGACCCCTCTGCCGGCCAATAGAGGGGTCATGGGGGGTCAGGGGGGCGAGGAGAACCTCGTATAAATCTCTCATGTTCTAAAGGTGAGGGTCACACATTGAGCGGTCACAGGGCCTGTGTTTCGGGACCCCTTGTTGGTAGGTAAGAACAATATCAGTTTGGGAGACTCAAGTGATGTCTTCACAACACCAATTAAAATATGTCTGGCGCAGGGGAGGATATCATTTGAATGGTCAAAGGTCACTTAAGAGACAGATGGTAAAATGTAGACGGCGGTGTTTGTGCATATGACCGTCCCAATCTTTCAATAGGCCACAGATTCAGGGCAGGAAGAAAAAAACTGTACTCTAGTGCTTCAACCTCAACCCCTCCTCTCTCTCCCTACATCCCTCTCTCTCTCCCTCCCTGCTTTTCACACCCACCCACATCCTTCCCTCAATCTGTCAGTCTCAAACAAAGAGCAGCATATGAAGTTTCCAGCGCCCGGCCATTCTTGGCAGCAGGGACACTTTCACCTAATCTGACTGAGGGAAGGAGGATGGAGGACAGTGGAGATGTGGAATCATTATGGGGGAGAGAGACAGAGAGAGAGACAGAAAGAGTGATTGAGAGAGATGTAGAGAGAGAGAGAGAGAGAGAGAAATGTAGAGGGAGAGAGATGTAGAGAGAGAGAGAGTGAGAGAGAGATGTGGGAATAGGGGTCAAAGGGAGAGAGAGAGGACAAGGAAATGTTGTAGGGAGGGGAGAGGGAGGATAGAGAGAGTAGGAAGGAGGAAGGTGTGGGAGCTGGCTGGCTGGCTGCTGACCAAGCCAAGGGGCCTGGGGTTCTGGCATGGACACGGGTCTGCTCTGCCTGGGGGCAGCCGGCGGCTAGCAGGTCTCTGGGGCTTTCTTGGGGCTGCTAGGATAGAGGACCCGGCCAGAGGGCGCCCAGGGCCCCTGCCCTTCCCTGCCAGCAGGAGCAGCCTCTGGCTTTCTCCCTCCTTCCCTCCCTCCCCGATGGCGACCAGCCGTCCCTCCACCCGCAAACCACCGGGACACAGCAGGAAGTGAAGCGCTGACCCAGACTGAATTCCAGGCGAGCGCCTCTGGCCACGACGTGACGTCAGTACAACCCACGATGTCTATTATTGGCGACATTCAGATGCCCTGCTCTCATGTCCGCCTGTCCGTCTGCTCAGGGGTCCTGGGAAGGGTGTCCTACAATAAAGCCTGTAACAAACTCGAGCAATGGCTCAGAGGGTTTGGGGTTTTTTGACAGTGGCCAGCCGCCTGCCTGTGTGCTACCGTACCGTACCTAATTTGAAGTTAATTTCAGCCTCTCTGTACGTGCGAGACGGCATACCTCGCCAGGACGCCTGCGTCAGAGTTTGGCTCTGGAGCTAATCCCTGTAAATTACAGTGTAACTGCATCTCTCTCTGGAAAGGCACGGTGGCCACGGAGACCATGTCCCATTCCACCCACAGGGAAGAGAAAGGCCTAAAAATGCCTTGTACTGTAAACTTAGTTTAATTTGGAGATGATTTACTAGTTACAGGCCCATGGCTCCAAGTACGAGCGAAAGGCAGGTGCAGCCCTCTTTTCTGTTCATGATTGTAATTCTTAAATAGGGAAATGGGAGGTATGGGAAACGTTATGTGCTGGGGTGATCAAAAGTCATCTACATTTTATTTTCAAACAAGTTGGAATATCGCTTATCAGTTGGATCCCCTAAAAATGTTTAGGGTTGTATGGCCAAAATCGCTGATTTACTTGCTAAAGTATAAAACAAAAGTTGATTCATCCACTTTTGCTGTATTTTAAATAACAAATGTGTTTGCCTATCCCTCTCTCTCTTTTTCACACATCAATTGAATTTGTCAAAGGTAGAAATAAGTCAACGTCCAGTGGGGAGCAGTACCGTAGGAAGGAAGGGGGGAGGAGGTGAGAGAGCGAGGGGGGATGGGCAAAGGGGATACCGCTTTACTCTCAAAGTGGAATGTTTGGACAGAACTTTCTCTTCCATCCTCCATTAAAATTTCCCACACATTTCTGTCCAAACAGTCCCTTCAAAGTCCCTGTCAAACATGTATGTACATCAGAAACTCACTTACCCAGCCATCCTGTGGGCAAATATTACTTCCAGCTGAGCAAACACAGCCAGACAGAACAAGCCATACATCACAGACGACCTCTATTTTCTTACTTTAAATTGGTCAAATCCCATATACAGCATAAATACATATCTACTCCAGCCCAGGCTAGCTAGACTCTGACTTTCATCTGGTAACCTTATCCTACCTTTACACTTAAAAAACAAACAGCTGTACCTAGCAAATTAAAGGCTGCAGTTGTTTGGTCAAATATGTCATTTCTCACCAATCAGATCAATTACTGATGGAATTCTAACCAGGGGGACGTTGGAGTGTAAACACTTGGACTGTAATCTCAATTCAAGGCTACATCTCTGACTGTAATCGTAATAGAATCATCTTGATGTTCTGTATATTGACAGGCCAGGGTCCCCATGCAGACCCCTCACATTATCAACATAATGGCAGAAAAACCCCTGTAATGACACATTAGTTAGAACTACCTTCACGTCAAACATTCTCCTCTGATGTACAAACGGCCATCAAGGTTTGGCCTTAATTGGTTTAAGTGCAGTGTTGTGGAATAACCAAACGACCCTCTAGACGCCAGTTTCATATAATAATTATGTACTTGTGGGTAAGGTGCACTTTGACCCCTGGGGAGAGGGTCATAACTGTAAGTGTGGCCCCTGGCCTCTGAGTGATTAGAGATCCCATATTAGACCAACCCTATGCATAGGTGATCAAATTATTATTAAAAACCACAGCAGGGGGTAAATGTAGGCTGTGTCAACGACTACGACAGGAGGCATAGACAGATCATCTCTTGGGTTACCATAACGATTAGAGAAGCCCAGTATATTACAATAGCACCTGGGAACTTTCATAATTATGACCGAATTACTATATGGCACAGCACTCACTGAGCTGTAGATGTACCTCTCACCAAGAGGCTAGCACTCTCTCCAGGATGGTAGAGCACCTCTATAGGGTTGGGTTTCATGTGGTGTCTATGTGTTGTGAACTATTGAAGCCTCTTTTAAAAAATCAAATAAACACATGGAGATCTATGTAAGTTATTGGCACAGAGAACATTTACATTTTTGTCATTTAGCAGACACTCTCATCCAGAGCAACTTACAGTAGTGAGTGATTGCATACAATTTTTTTTTTTTTACCATACTGGTTCCCCGTGGGAATCAAACCCACAACCCTGGCTTTGCATGCGCTGTGCTCTTCCAATTGAGCCACACAAGACCCTGTAAATGAAACAGAACTGGCTATACAAACGGAGACATACTATTATAAGACTTGTTATTACCATGGTAATCATGACTGGGCCTGGAGGGCTTTGTAAGTGACATAGCCTTACACTTTCAACAATGACAGAAAAGCACCTCGATCAACAGTATACCTGTGTGGATACTGGATTATTCTGAACGGCTGTCTCTTGAAAGATAGCTTCAGAGTGGTGCTTCTGTTTGGCTGAGCAGAGATGTTGTGATAAGCTGTGTATGAGAGAGTTATGACTTTACCTAGCACATCGTTTATGTGCACTAGGGGAAAAGATGGAGCACTTTGTGCACATTTATCATAAAACACAAGGACTGGAATGTAAAATGGCATCTTCCTTCAGCCTCAATGTCTGTGATGGAGTCGAACATAAAGTTGCCAGATAAATTATGTATGAGCACACCATAGAAAATATGACAGAAAGCCTCTTAGCTCTCCAGGCTGTCAGCCATTACACCATAAGCACCCTTTATACACAGTTCACTATTTGTTTACAGTCAACCTCAATCAACAATTTTTTTTATTATAGTTCAATATCTACTCCACACGGACACATTATCTGGCTAGTATCCACAATAATCAAGAAGGCACATTGAAACTACAGTACTTCCCTTCTATCACCCTTTCACCTATCCTACATTTAAAGCAACACTCAACACTATCACATCAGTGAGGAAGAGCTCAACCATGGCAACGTAACTAAACATCAGGACATCACTCTTCTCCTTTGCAGCGCACTTTACTCTGCGTGTACTCTCCAGGTGACATAAATAAACCTATACAGTACATCCATCCCTCCTAAGGGGACGAGAGGAGAGAAGCGGGGTCCTCTGTCGGTATATACTCCGCCAATGGCAGCGTTTAGCAGGTGACAAATAGCGTTTCCCAAGCTGTGCGTGTTATAGGCGGGCCCAGATGGCCCAGTAGACGCCTCACTCAGGTGGGTTGATGAATGGAGGAGGGGGTCCCGACAGGCAGGTTTATTTTTATTACATCTGTCATCGCTCTACCTTATCCACGTCTCCACCGAGAGCTAGGAGATCCATCACTCACCTCCGGGAGCGGGACTGGGAGGATGGAGAATCATAGGAGAGACACAGGAACTGTGGTGGTCTGTGGTGCTGAAGCTGAGATGAGGGTGGTAAGGTGCAGGATGATAGGGGACTGGAAGGAAGAGAAGAAGAGAACGTCATTACGGTTCATTCAAATGTCAAATGTATTTCCTCTAAGATTTTGATCAGCACAACCTTTGTCGGAGCAGGCTGTGGTGCTACCATAGTGTGAACTATAGGGAAAAGAGATCTGGGTTGAAGACTGGGGTGGGTGTTCTTCACACCCCAGGTCAGAACTGATGTGAGAAGATATGATAAACAAGAAAATGGAGTTGAATAGAGAAAATGGAGGCTGTTGTCTAACAGCCATACATCCATCCTCCTGAATATTAAAACCTTTCCCAGGAATGAAATGTATCATCTGGAAACAGAGTTGAATAGAGCATGTTAAAACCACTAAAGTGATAGAGGTGAACGATTAGATAGATGACCGGCTTTCTATTTCCTCAGAAAAGACAAGGAGATGGAGGGAGAAACGGAGGGAGGGAGAGGGAGAAAAATGACAGAGAAGGGGAGGTAAGGAATAATGGAAAGCAGAAAGCAAAGTCATTTAGAGGCTGTTAAAGGACATAGAGAGAGAGAAAGAGAGAGAGAGAGAGAGAGAGAGAGAGAGAGAGAGAGAGAGAGAGAGAGAGAGAGAGAGAGAGAGGCAGCGAGCGTTCACTGTTTAACTTTGCACTAACTGCTGAGCGAGCAGCACCAAAAGCACAGGTGACAGTGCTAACAGCGAGTGGCAAAATAGCCTCCACTAACGTTTTATCATCTCCCACTTCTAACTAAGGAAATGTATGATGGAAAAAAAGAAAACATTTGTTTCTTTATTTGGCTTGCATCTTAGTGTACTTTATCTATTTGACAGTGAAAAAGGAAGTCACAGAAAAGGAGGGAGAGGAGGAAAGCAAGGGGGAAAAGGGGTACTCCTTTTTTAAAGAATGATTCATGAACTGTGGGCTGGATAGCTCATGAGTCAACACTGTACTGTGGGGTGTCTTTGGGGGCGCGCTCAGAGAGGGGGTGTATCAATAGGTGATAAATCTCCCTGCATTCCCTGGGTGAGGGCAGAACGGAGAGCAACTAGCTAGTGTCCTCACAGGTAGTACTAGGCATCCTATCCTCACTACTATAGTACAGATACAGTTACATGTGCCACTACCTCACCAACACACTCCCTACATACACACAGCATCCTATTCCTAACACCACTACCTCACCAACACACTCCCTACATACACACAGACATCCTATTCCTAACACCACTACCTCACCAACACACTCCCTACATACACACACCATCCTATTCCTAACACCACTACCTCACCAACACACTCCCTACATACACACGCCATCCTATTCCTAACACCACTACCTCACCAACACACTCCCTACATACACACACCATCCTATTCCTAACACCACTACCTCACCAACACACTCCCTACATACACACACACCATCCTATTCCTAACACCACTACCTCACCAACACACTCCCTACATACACACACACACACCATCCTATTCCTAACACCACTACCTCACCAACACACTCCCTACATACACACACATACCATCCTATTCCTAACACCACTACCTCACCAACACACTCCTTACATACACACACCATCCTATTCCTAACACCACTACCTCACCAACACACTCCCTACATACACACACCATCCTATTCCTAACACCACTACCTCACCAACACACCCCCTACATACACACACCATCCTATTCCTAACACCACTACCTCACCAACACACTCCCTACATACACACACCATCCTATTCCTAACACCACTACCTCATGTATAGTACATGGCTTGGTAAGGTCACATAGACCATGACTTATAAAGAGGTAGAATAATCACAAAGAGGAAGAGAGAAGATGAAGAGATGAAAAGGGACATGATTAAGGGATGGCTGGAGAGACAGATGTGATGAAATCAGTGTGGATGACGGATCACCACCTCAAGCTGAACCTCGGCAAGACGGAGCTGCTCTTCCTCCCGGGGAAGGACTGCCCGTTCCATGATCTCGCCATCACGGTTGACAACTCCCTTGTGTCCTCCTCCCAGAGTGCTAAGAACCTTGGCGTGATCCTGGACAACACCCTGTCGTTCTCCACTAACATCAAGGCGGTGACCCGATCCTGTAGGTTCATGCTCTACAACATTCGCAGAGTACGACCCTGCCTCACACAGGAAGCGGCGCAGGTCCTAATCCAGGCACTTGTCATCTCCCGTCTGGATTACTGCAACTCGCTGTTGGCTGGGCCCCCTGCCTGTGCCATTAAACCCCTACAACTCATCCAGAACGCCGCAGCCCGTCTGGTGTTCAACCTTCCCAAGTTCTCTCACGTCACCCCGCTCCTCCGCTCTCTCCACTGGCTTCCAGTTGAAGCTCGCATCCGCTACAAGACCATGGTGATTGCCTACGGAGCTGTGAAGGGAACGGCACCTCCATACCTTCAGGCTCTGATCAGGCCCTACACCCAAACAAGGGCACTGCGTTCATCCACCTCTGGCCTGCTGGCCCCCCTACCTCTGAGGAAGCACAGTTCCCGCTCAGCCCAGTCAAAACTGTTCGCTGCTCTGGCACCCCAATGGTGGAACAAGCTCCCTCACGACGCCAGGACAGCGGAGTCAATCACCACCTTCCGGAGACACCTGAAACCCCACCTCTTTAAGGAATACCTAGGATAGGATAAAGTAATCCTTCTAACCTCCCCCCCCCCCCCCGCCCCCCTTAAAAGATTTAGATGCACTATTGTAAAGTGGTTGTTCCACTGGATATCATAAGGTGAATGCACCAATTTGTAAGTCGCTCTGGATAAGAGCGTCTGCTAAATGACTTAAATGTAAATGTAAATGTAAATGAAAAGCAAGACAGACTTTGAGGCCTTAGCCTTGCTTTCACCTTGTCATATGTCGAGTTGGCCACAGAACACAATCAATTTAAGAGGAGGTGAGATGAGCCCCACTCTTTTCCACTCAAACGAGCAAGGAGAGACATTGTGACCCATTTAATGGCAATGGAAGGTCTTTAATGGCGACTGCATGAGACAGATTTAATGTAGTGACTTAATGCTGTGACCTCTCACCTCTTCCTCAGGCTCCAGGGTGAACCACCATTATGTGATCAAAAACCCTTGCGGGAGACCATGTATAGTCAAGGTCACACAGGGCCTCTGTGTAAAGTAGTGTGGACTCACCTGGCCAAACATCAGTGTCCCATGCTTTTATCCAGGTCAGAACTGGACCTAACTACCTGTTTGTTGACTGTCAAACGTTAAAGTGCAGTCTGTTTTTGTCTTATAATGCAAGGTTTCCGTTAGCCCGTAATTGCCGGCTTTAGGACAATAAAGAAAAATGAAAAGCCTATAAATAAAACTGTTGCAGGGAGAGAAAATATTCCCATTATAAAATGAAGCTTTTTATTCATTTGTGGAAATACCAGTCGATTGAAAATAAATTTGATCGTCACGCCTATTGATCTATAGGTTAATTTGTCAAATTTGGTGGAATTAGATTGGCCTGTGTGTATTTTCGTTAGTCATCATGTATCTTCCTTATCGAACACAACTATGACACACGCACAGCATACAGAGCCTATTTTGAGCGGGATTTCTCCTGCAGCTCCTCAGTTGGTTGCTGCTGGAATAAAACATGCTTTTATAAGCCCATTCATTGCCCAACAATTGTAAATGTAATCAGGTGTTATTAACCATTTTGGTGCACAATTAAAAATAGCACCTATTTAGATTTCTCAACTGGCAATTGAAGCTCACCTCCCATTCACCATTCAAGTGCAGGCAACAGGCTATCAGTTTCAAGTTTGAGGAAGCTTACAATTTATCTCACCATTGTTACCATTCTGCATACCAGTTATGATTTTCATATGCGCATATTCTTGGAACAGTTTCATAAAGTTTTTGTTTCTCAAAATCATTGTCATGTGGTTAATCATAAAAATCTGATTAAAATGATACAAATCTCAAAGTTAAAAGTCCACTAATGCAAGATCACCAGCTTCCGCCATATGGACACATTGATACACCGTGATCCATTTGTGGCTAAAGAAAATGAGTGCATGGAACTCATGGCATAGGCCAATGCAGCAGTACGCCTCTTTCACACCAAGAATTGGGGATTATCTAGGGGGAGACTGCTGGAAAGATTTTTCAAATAGCTTACTGTGAGGAACTATAGTTTTAATATAGACTACATGTAAAAGTATGTGGACACCTGTTCATAGAACATCTCATTCCAAAATCATGGGCATTAATATGGAGTTGGTCCCCCCTTTGCTGCTATAAAAGTCTCCACTCTTCTGGGAAGGCTTTCCACTAGATGTTGGAACATTGCTTCCATTTAGCCACAAGAGCATTAGTAAAGGTCGGGCACTGATGTTGGGCGGTTAGGCCTGGCTCGCAGTCGGCGTTCCAATTTATCCCAAAGGTGTTTGATGGGGTTGAGGTCAGGGCTCTGTGCAGGCCAGTCAAGTTCTTCCACACCCATCTCGACAAACCATTTCTGTATGGAGTTTGCTTTGTGCACGGGGGCATTGTCACACTGAACGAGGAAAGGGCCTTCCCCAAACTGTTGCCACAAAGTTGGAAGCACAGAATATCATGTTATGCTCTTCCGTAAGGCCATTCTACTGCTAATGTTTGTCTATGGAGATTGCATAGCTGTGCGCTCAATTTTAAACACTTGTCAGCAACAGGTGTGGCTGAAACAGCCAAATCCACTAATTTGAAAGGGTGTCCACATACCTTTGTATATACAGTGCATTCAGAAAGTATTCAGACCCTTTCCCTTTTTCCACATTTTGTTGCGTTACAGCCTTATTCTAAAATGGATTAAATAAAATATTTTCCTCATCAATCTACACACACAATTTTTTTTTGTTGTTGCACATTTCTTAAAAATAAAAAACATAAAATACCTTATTTGCATAAGTACTCTGACGCTTTGCTATGAGAATCAAAATTGAGCTCAGGTTTATCCTGTGTCCGTTGATCATTCTTGAGATGTTTCTACAACTTGATTTGAGTCCACCTGTGGTAAATTCAACTGATTGGACATGATTTGGAAAGGCACACACCTGTCTATATAAGGTTCCACAGTTGACAGTGCATGTCAGAGCAAAAACCAAGCCATTAGGTCAAAGGAATTGTCCGTAGAGCTCCAAGACCGGATTGTGTCAAGGCACAGATCTGGGGAAGGGTACCAACACCAATTCTTAAATGGAAGAAGCTTGGAGCCACTAAGACTCTTCCTAGAGTTGGCCAAACTGAGCAATCGGGGGAGAAGGGCCTTGGTCAGGTAGGTGACCAAGATCCTGATGGTCACTATGAAAGAGCTCCAGAGTTCCTCTGTGGAGATGGGAAAACCTTCCAGAAGGACAACCGTCTGTGCAGCACTCCACCAATCAGGCCTTTATGGTAGAGTGGCCAGACGGAAGCCACTCCTCAGTAAAAGGCACATGACAACACGCTTGGAGTTTGCCAAATAGCACCTAAAGACTCTCAGACCACGAGAAACGAGATTCTCTGGTCTGATGAAACCAAGATTGAACACTTTGGCCTGAATGCCAAGCGTCACATCTGGAGGAAACCTGGCACCATCCCTACAGTGAAACATGGTGGTGGGATCATCTTGCTGTGGGGATGTTTTTCAGCAGCAGGGACTGGGAGACCAGTCTGGACCAAGTGGAAAGATGAACGGAGCAAAGTACAGAGATCCTTGATGAAAACCTGCTCCAGAGCACTCAGGACCTCAGACTGGGGTGAAGGTTCACCTTCCAACCGGACATCAACTCGAAGCACACAGCCAAGACAATGCAGGAGTGGCTTCGGGACAAGTCTCTGAATGTCCTTGAGAGGCCAAGGTAGAGCCTGGTCTTGAACCCGATCAAACATCTCTGGAGAGACCTGAAAATAACTGTGCAGCTATGCTCCCCATCCAACCTGACAGAGCTTGAGAGCATCTGCAGAGAAGAATGGGAGAAACTCCAGAAATCAGGTGTGCTAAACTTGTAGCGTCATACCCAGAAGACACAAGGCTGTAATCGCTGCCAAATGTGCTTCAACAAAGTACTGAGTAAAGGGTCTGAATACTTACAGTATGTAAATGTGATATATTTGTAAATATACATTTGGAAGAAAAAAACATGATTTTGCTTTGTCATTATGGGGTATTGTGTGTAGATTGATGAGGGGAAAAAACTATTTAATACATTTTAGAATAAGGATGTAACATAACAAAATGTGTAAAAAGTCAGGGGGTCTGAATACCTTCAGAATGCACTGTATAGTGTATTATCATTCGCAATGGATGTAAAAAAATATATACTTAATTACATTTCCGCTCAGCAGGCCAGGTACTTCTGTGCATGCCTATGTGCATGCGCTCCCTCAACAATATCAAGACAGAAAAACCAGACGAACGCTCATAGCTCACATGGAGCACTGCAAACAAAAGACAATACATTTTTTTTTTACAAATCTCGTAAATTATGGTTATGAAATTAACCAAAACTTGTTTCTCACAAGTGTAGCAAGTTGTGAACTCTGAGAATGAGAACGGTACATGACTGCAATTAATGCTTGCATTAACAGAAATGTATCTAACCAAATGACGGGGATTAATGGTACATTTACTACAGGTGACAAATGTAATGAGGAATTTATTTTAAAAATAAAAGGGCAAACAATTCACACAATGAAACAACGAATGCTCAAGAATTGGTGGGACAGCCATTCTGCAGAGAGACTTGCCTATATCTTAGCCACCCCCCATTTCTTCTTGTCAAATCAAATCATATCAAAGTGTATTTGTCACGTGCGCCGAATACAACAGGTGTAGGTTTCACCTTACAGTGAAACAGGTTTCACCTTACAGGGAAATGCTTACTTACAGGCTCTAACCAATAAGGCAAGAAAGGTGTTAGGCGAACAATAGGTAAGTAAAGAAATAAAACAACAGTAAAAAGACAGGCAAACCAATCCTAGACACATTAGCAACCCATCCAAGTCACATCAGCAACCCATCCTAGTCATATCAACAACCCATCCTCGTCATATGACAACCCATCTTAGTCATATCAACAACCCATCCTCGTCATATGACAACCCATCCTAGTCATATCAGCAACCCAACCTTGTCATATCAGCAACCAATGCTCGTTATATTAGGAACCCCATGTAGTCATATCAGCAACCCATCCTAGTCATATTAACAACCTATCCTAGTCATATCAGCAACCCACCCTAGTCAAATTAGCAACCCATCGTAGTCATATCAGCAACCCATCATAGTCATTTTAGCAACCAATCCTAGTCATATCAGCAACCCATTCTAGTCAAATTAGCAACCCATTCTAGTCATATCAGCAACCTATCCTAGTCATATCAGCAACCCACCCTAGTCAAATTATCAACCCATCCTAGTCATATCAGCAACCCATCATAGTCATTTTAGCAACCAATCCTAGTCATATCAGCAACCCATTCTAGTCAAATTAGCAACCCATTCTAGTCATATCAGCAACCCATCCCAGTCATATCAGCAACCCATGCTAGTCATATAACCAACCCCATGTAGTTATATCAGCAACCTATCCTATTCATTTTAACAACCAACCGTAGTCATATTAGCAACCCATCCTAGTCATATCAGCAACCCATCATAGTCATATTAGCAACCCATCCTAGTCAGATTAACAACCCATCAGTCATAACAGCAACACATCCTCGTCATATCAACAACCCATCCGAGTCATAAGACAACCCATCCTAGTCATATCAGCAACCCGTCCTAGTCATATCAGCAACTCATCCTCGTAATATCAACAACTCATCCTAGTCATATTAACAACCTATCCTAGTAATATTAACAACCCATGCTAGTCAAAACAGCAGCCTTAAATGCAAGTAAAGCTAAATGCATGCTATTTAATCGATCGCTTAACAACCTGTCCTATTCATATCAGCAACCAATCCTTAACATATTAGCAACCCATCCTAGTCAAATTAGCAACCCATCCTAGTCATATCAGCAACCCATCCTAGTCATATTAGCAACTCATCCTAGTCATATTAACAACCTATCCTAGTAATATTAACAAACCATGCTAGTCAAAACAGCAGCCTATCCTTGTCATATCAGCAACCCATGCAAGTCGTATTAGCAACCCATCCTAGTCATATTAGCAACCCATCCTAGTCATATTAGCAACTCATCCTAGTCATATTAACAACCTATCCCAGTAATATTAACAACCCATGCTAGTCAAAACAGCAGCCTTAAATGCAAGTAAAGCTAAATGCATGCTATTTAATCGATCGCTTAACAACCTGTCCTATTCATATCAGCAACCAATCCTTAACATATTAGCAACCCATCCGAGTCAAATTAGCAACCCATCCTAGTCATATCAGAAACCCATCCTAGTCATATTAGCAACTCATCCTAGTCATATTAACAACCTATCCTAGTAATATTAACAACCCATGCTAGTCATATCGACAACCCATCCTCGTCATATGACAACCCATCCTAGTCATATGACAACCCATCCTAGTCATATCAACAACCCATCCTCGTCATATGACAACCCATCCTAGTCATATCAGCAACCCAACCTTGTCATATCAGCAACCAATTCTCGTTATATTAGGAACCCCACGTAGTCATATAAGCAACACATCCTAGTCATATTAACAACCTATCCTTGTCATATCAGCAACCAATCCAAGACATATTAGCAACCTATCCTAGTCATATTAACAACCTATCCTAGTCATATCAGCAACCCACCCTAGTCAAATTAGCAACCCATCCTAGTCATATCAGCAACCCATGCAAGTCGTATTAGCAACCCATCCTAGTCATATTAGCAACCCATTCTCGTCATATAAGCGACCGATCCTAGACATATTAGCAACCCATCCTAGTCATATCCGCAACCCATCACAGTCATATATGCAACCCATCCTAGTCATATCAACAACCCATCCTAGTCATATAAACAATCCATCCTAATAATATTATCAACCCATCATAGTCATATCAGCAACCAATCCTAGACACATTAGCAACCCATCCAAGTCACATCAGCAACCTATCCTAGTCATATCAACAACCCATCCTCGTCATATGACAACCCATCCTAGTCATATCAACAACCCATCCTCGTCATATGACAACCCATCCTAGTCATATCAGCAACCCAACCTTGTCATATCAGCAACCAATGCTCGTTATATTAGGAACCCCACGTAGTCATATCAGCAACACATCCTAGTCATATTAACAACCTATCCTAGTCATATCAGCAACCAATCCAAGACATATTAGCAACCTATCCTAGACACATTAGCAATCCATCCAAGTCACATCAGCAACCTATCCTAGTCATATCAACAACCCACCCTAGTCAAATTAGCAACCCATCCTAGTCATATCAGCAACCCATCATAGTCATTTTAGCAACCAATCCTAGTCAGAATAACAAGCCATCACAGCCATAACAGCACTCATCCTCGTCATATCAACAACCGATCCTAGTCATAAGACAACCCATCCTAGTCATATCAGCAACCCATCCTAGTCATATCAGCAACCCATCCTAGTCATATCAGCAACCCATCCTAGTCATATTAGCAACTCATCCTAGTCATATTAACAACCTATCCTAGTAATATTCACAAACCATACTAGTCAAAACAGCAGCCTATCCTAGTCATATCAGCAACCCATGCAAGTCATATTAGCAACCCATCCTAGTCATATTAGCAACCCATCCTCGTCATATAAGCGACCGATCCTAGTCATATTAGCAACCCATCCTAGTCATATCAGCAACCAATGCTCGTTATATTAGGAACCCCATGTAGTCATATCAGCAACCCATCCTAATCATATTAACAACCTATCCTAGTCATATCAGCAACCAATCCAAGACATATTAGCAACCTATCCTAGTCATATTAACAACCTATCCTAGTCATATCAGCAACCCACCCTAGTCAAATTAGCAACCCATCCTAGTCATATCAGCAACCCATCATAGTCATTTTAGCAACCAATCCTAGTCATATCAACAACACATCCTAGTCATATTAGCAACCCATCCCAGTCATATCAGCATCCCATGCTAGTCATATAACCAACCCCATGTAGTTATATCAGCAACCTATCCTATTCATTTTAACAACCAACCGTAGTCATATTAGCAACCCATCCTAGTCATATCAGCAACCCATCATAGTCATATTAGCAACCCATCCTAGTCAGATTAACAACCCATCCTAGTCATAAGACAACCCATCCTAGTCATATCAGCAACCCATCCTAGTCATATCAGCAACCCATCCAAGTCATATCAGCAACCCACCCTAGTCAAATTAGCAACCCATCCAAGTCATATCAGCAACCCACCCTAGTCAAATTAGCAACCCATCCCAGTCATATCAGCAACCCATGCTAGTCATATTAGCAACCCATCCTAGTCATATCAGCAACCCATCCAAGTCATATCAGCAACCCACCCTAGTCAAATTAGCAACCCATCCTAGTCAGATTAACAACCCATCCTAGTCATAAGACAACCCATCCTAGTCATATCAGCAACCCATCCTAGTCATATCAGCAACCCATCCAAGTCATATCAGCAACCCACCCTAGTCAAATTAGCAACCCATCCAAGTCATATCAGCAACCCACCCTAGTCAAATTAGCAACCCATCCCAGTCATATCAGCAACCCATGCTAGTCATATTAGCAACCCATCCTAGTCATATCAGCAACCCATCCAAGTCATATCAGCAACCCACCCTAGTCAAATTAGCAACCCATCCAAGTCATATCAGCAACCCACCCTAGTCAAATTAGCAACCCATCCAAGTCATATCAGCAACCCACCCTAGTCAAATTAGCAACCCATCCAAGTCATATCAGCAACCCATCCTAGTCATATTACCAACCTGTCCTAGTAATATTAATAACCCATGCTGGTCAAAACAGCAACCTATCCTTGTCATTTTAGCAACCCATCCTAGTCATATCAGCAACCCATGCTAGTCATATTAACAACCTATCCTAGTAATAATAATAACCCATGCTAGTCAAAACAGCAACCAATCCTAGTCATATTAGCAACCCATCCTAGTCATATCAGCAACCCATCCTAGTCATATGAGCAAGCCATCCTAGTCATATCAGCAACCCATCATAGTCATATTAGCAACCCATCGTAGTCATATGAGAAACCCATCCAAGTCATGTGAGCAACCCATCCTAGTCATATGAGAAACCCATCCTTGTCAAATAAACAACCGTTCTAGTCATATTAGCTACTGATCCTAGTCATATCAATGACCCATCCTAGTCATATTAGCAACCCATGCAGGTCATATTAGCAACCCATCCAAGTCAAATAAGCAACCCATCCTAGTCATATTAGCAAACAATCCAAGTTTTATCAACAACCCATCCAAGTCATATTAGCAACCAATTCTAGTCATAGTAACAACCCATTCTAGTCATAAATGCAACCCATCCTAGTCAAAAAGCAACCCATCCTAGTCATATGAACAACCCATCCTAGTCATATTAGCAACCCATTCAAGTCATATAAGCAGCCTAACCTAGTCATATTAGCAGCCCATCCAAGTCATATTAGCAACCCATTCTAGTCATATCTACAACCCATCCTAGTCATATTAGCAACCCATTCTAGTCATATTAACAACCCATCCTAGTCATACTAGCAACCCATCCTAGTCAAAAAAGCAACAATTCGTAGTTATATCAACAACCCATCCTAGTCATATAAGCAACCCATTCTAGTCATATTAGTAACCCATCCTAGTCAAATTAACAACCCATCGCAGTCATGTCAACAACCTATCCTATTCATATTAGCAACCCATGCTAGTCATATTAGCATCCCATTCTAGTCAAATTAGCAACCCATCATAGTCATATCAACATCCCATCCTAGTCATGTTAGCAACCCATTTCAGTCATATTAACAACCCATCCTTGTCATATCATCAAACCATCCTAATCATATTAGCAACCCATCCTTGTCATATTAGCAAACCATTCTATTCATAATCGCATCCCGTCCTTGTCATTTTGCCAACCCGTCCAAGTCATATTAGCAACCCATCCAAGTCATATAAGCAACCCATACTAGTCATATTAGCAACCCATCCTAGTCTTATCAACAACCCGTCCTAGTCATATTAGCAACCCATTCTCGTCATATTAACAACCCATCCTAGTCATATTAGCAACCCATGCAAGTCATATTAGCAACACATTCGAGTCATATTAGCAGCCCATCCAATTCATATTATCAACCAGTCCTAGTCATATTAGCAACCCATCAAAGTCATATTAGCAACCCATCCTAGTCATATGAGCAAGCCATCCTAGTCATATCAGCAAACCATCATAGTCATATTAGCAACCCATCCTAGTCATATTGACAAGCCATTCTAGTAATATTTGCATCCCATCCTAGCCAAAAAGCAACACATCCTAGTCATATAAACAACCCATCCTAGTCATATTACCAACACATCCAAGTCATATAAGCAACCTATCCTAGTCATATTAGGAACCTATCCTAGTCATATTAGCAACCCATCCTAGTCATATCAACTTCCCATCCTAGTCATATTAGCCTCCCATTCTTGTCATATTAACAACCTATCCTCGTCATATTAGCAACCCATCCTAGTCAAAAAAGCAACCCATCCTAGTCATATCAACAACCCATCCTAGTCATATAAGCAACCCATTCTAGTCATATTAGCAACCTTCCAAGTCATGATAGCAACCAATTCTAGTCATATTAACAAACCATCCTAGTCATACAATAACCCATCCAAGTCACATAAGCAACCCATCCAAGTCATATCAACAACCCAACCTAGTCATAGAAGCAACCCATTCTAGTCATATTAGCAACCCATCTTAGTCATAATAACAAACCTTCCTAGTCATATCAAGGACGGGATGCCAGCAGCATATCACCCTGCATCCCACTACTGGCTTGCTTCTGAAGCTAAGCAGGGTTGGTCCTGGTCAGTCCCTGGACGGGTGACCAGATGCTGCTGGAAGTGGTGTTGGAGGGCCAGTAGGAGGCACTCTTTCCTCTGGTCTAAAATAAAAATGCCCCAGGGCAGTGATTGGGGACATTGCCCTGTGTAGGGTGCTGTCTTTCGGATGGGACGTTAAACGGGTGTCCTGACTCTCTGAGGTCATTAAAGATCCCATGTCACTTATCGTAAGAGCAGGGGTGTTAACCCCGGTGTCCTGGCTAAATTCCCAATCTGGACCTCAAACCATCATGGTCACCTAATAATCCCCAGTTTCCAATTGGCTCATTCATCCCTCTCCTCTCCCCTGTAACTATTCCCCAGGTCGTTGCTGCAAATGAGAAGATGTTCTCAGTCCACTTACCTGGTAAAATAACGGATAAATAAATTAATAACATATTAGTAACCCATCCTAGTCAAATCAGCAACCCATCCCAGTCATATCAACAACCCATGCTAGTCATATTAGCAACCCATCCTAGTCATATCAGCAACCCATCCAAGTCATATCAGCAACCCACCCTAGTCAAATTAGCAACCCATCCAAGTCATATCAGCAACCCACCCTAGTCAAATTAGCAACCCATCCAAGTCATATCAGCAACCCACCCTAGTCAAATTAGCAACCCATCCAAGTCATATCAGCAACCCATCCTAGTCATATCAGCAACCCATCCTAGTCATATCAGCAACCCATCATAGTCATATTAGCAACCCATCCTAGTCAGATTAACAACCCATCCTAGTCATAAGACAACCCATCCTAGTCATATCAGCAACCCATCCTAGTCATATCAGCAACCCATCGAAGTCATATCAGCAACCCACCCTAGTCAAATTAGCAACCCATCCAAGTCATATCAGCAACCCACCCTAGTCAAATTAGCAACCCATCCAAGTCATATCAGCAACCCACCCTAGTCAAATTAGCAACCCATCCAAGTCATATCAGCAACCCACCCTAGTCAAATTAGCAACCCATTCAAGTCATATCAGCAACCCATCCTAGTCATATTACCAACCTGTCCTAGTAATATTAATAACCCATGCTGGTCAAAACAGCAACCTATCCTTGTCATTTTAGCAACCCATCCTAGTCATATCAGCAACCCATGCTAGTCATATTAACAACCTATCCTAGTAATAATAATAACCCATGCTAGTCAAAACAGCAACCAATCCTAGTCATATTAGCAACCCATCCTAGTCATATCAGCAACCCATGGAACAAGCTCCCTCACGACGCCAGGACAGCGGAGTCAATCACCACCTTCTGGAGACACCTGAAACCCCACCTCTTTAAGGAATACCTGGGATAGGATAAAGTAATCCTTCTACTCCCCCCCCCCCCCCCCCCCATCCTAGTCATATGAGCAAGCCATCCTAGTCATATCAGCAACCCATCCTAGTCATATCAGCAACCCATCCTAGTCATATCAGCAACCCATCCTAGTCATATGAGCAAGCCATCCTAGTCATATCAGCAACCCATCATAGTCATATTAGCAACCCATCGTAGTCATATGAGAAACCCATCCAAGTCATGTGAGCAACCCATCCTAGTCATATGAGAAACCCATTCTTGTCAAATAAACAACCGTTCTAGTCATATTAGCTACTGATCCTAGTCATATCAATGACCCATCCTAGTCATATTAGCAACCCATGCAGGTCATATTAGCAACCCATCCAAGTCAAATAAGCAACCCATCCTAGTCATATTAGCAAACAATCCAAGTTTTATCAACAACCCATCCAAGTCATATTAGCAACCAATTCTAGTCATAGTAACAACCCATTCTAGTCATAAATGCAACCCATCCTAGTCAAAAAGCAACCCATCCTAGTCATATGAACAACCCATCCTAGTCATATTAGCAACCCATTCTAGTCATATTAACAACCCATCCTAGTCATATTAGCAACCCATCCAAGTCATATTAGCAACCCATTCTAGTCATATCTACAACCCATCCTAGTCATATTAGCAACCCATTCTAGTCATATTAACAACCCATCCTAGTCATACTAGCAACCCATCCTAGTCAAAAAAGCAACAATTCGTAGTTATATCAACAACCCATCCTAGTCATATAAGCAACCCATTCTAGTCATATTAGTAACCCATCCTAGTCAAATTAACAACCCATCGCAGTCATGTCAACAACCTATCCTATTCATATTAGCAACCCATGCTAGTCATATTAGCATCCCATTCTAGTCAAATTAGCAACCCATCATAGTCATATCAACATCCCATCCTAGTCATGTGAGCAACCCATCCTAGTCATATCAGCAACCCATCCTAGTCAAATTAGCAACCGTCCTAGTCATATTAGCTACTGATCCCAGTCATATCAAGGACCCATCCTTGTCATATTAGCAACCCATGCAAGTCATATTAGCAACCCATCCAAGTCAAATAAGCAACCCATCCTTGTCATGTAAGCAACCCATCCTAGTCATATTAGCAAACCATCAAAGTTTTATCAACAACCAATCCAAGAAATTTTAGCAACCAATTCTAGTCATATTAATAACCCATTCTAGTCATAAATGCAACCCATCCTAGTCAAAAAGCAACCCATCCTAGTCATATGAACAACCCATCCTAGTCATATTCGCAACCCATTGAAGTCATGTAAGCAACCTATCGTAGTCATATTAGCAACCCATCCAAGTCATATTAGCAACCCATTCTAGTCATATCAACAACCCATCCTAGTCATATTAGCAACCCATTCTAGTTATATGAACAACCCATCCTAGTCAAATTAGCAACCCATCGCAGTCATATCAACAACCTATCCTATTCATATTAGCAACCCATCTTGGTCATATCAGCAACCCATCCTAGTTAAATTAGCATCCCATCCTAGTCATATTAGCAACCCATCCTTGTCATATCAACTGCCCATCCAAGTCATATTAGCAACCCATTCTCGTCATATTAGCAACCCATCCTAGTCATATCATCAACACACCCTAGTCATATTAGCAACCCATTCTAGTCATATTAACAACCCATCCTAGCCATATTAGCAACCCATCCTAGTCAAATTAGCAACCCATCGTAGTCATATCAACAACCGATCCTATTCTTATTAGCAACCCATCGTAGTCATATCAGCAACCCATGCTAGTCATATTAGCATCCCATTCTAGTCAAATTAGCAACCCATCATAGTCATATCAACATCCCATCCTAGAAATGTTAGCAACCCATTGCAGTCATATTAACAACCCATCCTAGTTTAATTAGCATCCCATCCTAGTCATATTAGCAACCCATCCTTGTCATATCCACAGCCCATCCAAGTCATATTAGCAACCCATCCTAGTCATATACACAACCGATCCTAGTCATATTAGCAACCCATCTTAGTCATATCAGCAACTCATCGTAGTGATATTAGCAACCCATCCTAGTCATATTAGCAAACCATTCTAGTCATAATAGCATCCTATCCTAGTCATATCAACAACCCATGCTAGTCATATCAGCAACCCATCCTAGTTATATGAGCAAACCATCCTAGTCATATCAGCAACCCATCATAGTCATATTAGCAACCCATCCCAGTCAGATTAACAACCAATCCAAGTCATATGAGAAACCCATCCAAGTTACACGAGCAACCCATCCAAGTCATGTGAGCAACCCATCCTAGTCATATCAGCAACCCATCCTAGTCAAATTAGCAACCGTCCTAGTCATATTAGCTACTGATCCCAGTCATATCAAGGACCCATCCTTGTCATATTAGCAACCCATGCAAGTCATATTAGCAACCCATCCAAGTCAAATAAGCAACCCATCCTTGTCATGTAAGCAACCCATCCTAGTCATATTAGCAAACCATCAAAGTTTTATCAACAACCAATCCAAGTAATTTTAGCAACCAATTCTAGTCATATTAATAACCCATTCTAGTCATAAATGCAACCCATCCTAGTCAAAAAGCAACCCATCCTAGTCATATGAACAACCCATCCTAGTCATATTAGCAACCCATTGAAGTCATGTAAGCAACCTATCGTAGTCATATTAGCAACCCATCCAAGTCATATTAGCAACCCATTCTAGTTATATGAACAACCCATCCTAGTCAAATTAGCAACCCATCGCAGTCATATCAACAACCTATCCTATTCATATTAGCAACCCATCTTAGTCATATCAGCAACCCATCCTAGTTAAATTAGCATCCCATCCTAGTCATATTAGCAACCCATCCTAGTCATATCATCAACACACCCTAGTCATATTAGCAACCCATTCTAGTCATATTAACAACCCATCCTAGCCATATTAGCAACCCATCCTAGTCAAATTAGCAACCCATCCTAGTCAAATTAGCAAACCATCCTAGTCATATCAGCACCTCCTGCTAGTCAAATTTGCAACCGTCCTAGTCATATTAGCTACTGATCCTAGTCATATCAAGGACCTATCCTAGTCATATTAGCAACCCATGCAAGTCAAATTAGCAACCCATCCAAGTCAAAGAAGCACCCATCCTTGTCATGTTAGCAACCCATCCTAGTCATATTTGCAAACCATCCAAGTTTTATCAACAACCCATCCAAGTCATCTTAGCTGTCACGTCCTGACCAGTAGAGGGAGTATTTGTCTTGTAGTTTGTTCAGGACTTGGCAGAAGGGTATTTGTTTCTTATGGTTCGGGTTGTGTGTGTTATTAAAGGGGTGTTATATTTATGTGTTCCGGGGTTTCAGTGTATGTTCTGGTTCTGGTTTTCTGGTTTGTCTATTTCTTTGTTTTCTGTGTGGCTCCCGATCAGGAACAGCTGTACGTCGTTGTTCCTGATTGGGAGTCATATATTAGGAGATTGTTTTCACCTGGGGTTTTTGTGGGTAGTTGATTTTGCACTGCTTATTGTTAGCCTGCGAAACTGTTATCTGTCGTTCTTTGTTTTGTGGTTTTTCCATGTTCTCTTTACTTAATAAATATAAAGATGAGCATTCACATTCCCGCTGCGTTTTGGTCATCGCTACACAACGACACCCGTGACATTAGCAACCAATTCTAGTCATTTAAATAACCAATCCTAGTCAAAAAAGTAACCCATCCTAGTCATAATAGCAACCCATTCTAGTCATATTAGCAACCCATTCTAGTCATATTAGCAACCCATCCTAGTCATATTAGCAACCCATCCTAGTCATGCTAGCAACCCATCCTAGTCATATTAGAAACCTATCCTAGTCATATTAGCAACCCATCCTAGTCATATTAGCAACCCATCCTAGTCATATCAACAACCGATCCTAGTCATATTAGCAACCCATCCTTGTCATGCTAGCAACCCATCCTAGTCATTTCAACAACCCATCCTAGTCAAAAAGGCAACCCATCCTAGTCATATAAGCTACCCATCCTAGTCATATCAACAACCGATCCGAGTCATAATAGCAACCCATCCTAGTCAAATAAGCAACACATCCTAGTCATTTCAACAACCAATCCTAGTCAAAAAAGCAACCCATCCTTGTCATATTAGCAACCCATCCTAGTCAAATAAGCAACCCATCCTAGTCATATCAACAACCCATTCTAGTCATATTATCAACCCTAGTCATATAGAATGGTGTTTTCCCAGGTGCTCTGTTTAGAATGGTTTTCCCAGGTGCTCTGTTTAGAATGGTTTTCCCAGGTGCGCTGTTTAGAATGGTTTTCCCAGGTGCGCCGTTTAGAATGGTGTTTTCCCAGGTGCGTTGTTTAGAATGGTGTTTTCCCAGGTGCGCTGTTTAGAATGGTGTTTTCCCAGGTGCTCTGTTTAGAATGGTGTTTTCCCAGGTGCGTTGTTTAGAATGGTATTTTCCCGTGAATTCCATTTGAAAATGACGTTTAATTGGCTGCTTCATTACATGAGTTGCATGTTCTTTTAAGATGCATTACCATAATCTAAGTGTGATTTCTGTCATTTTGAGCACCGTGGTTGGATGCCCTAATGGGTTATACACCCAATTCTTATAGGTTCGGTAAATTTATGAAATAGCCAGTCACGTTGTCCGATGCCACATTTTCCTACCGAAAACTCTGGTATAATGTCATCATATACAACCATGTGATTGTGCATTGTGCTTTAAAACTAACCCTAACCAGAGATTTCACTGACCATCAAGCTGGAGAGAATCTAATGTTGTAATGTTGAGCTGTGTTCCAGTTCACACACAGTCACACACTCAAATAGAGAGAGGTCCTTGGGCCATTTCCCCCATTTACATGTTGAATAATGCACCCCAGCAGAACCATTCATGCATATTTTGACTCCCCTTTTCCCTTTTCCCTTTTCCCCGAAACCCAGAATACTCCTTACAAATCAATTAGAGCAGAGCCACAGAGAAACCATCCACTCCTAGCTAAAATGGCCGCCTTTAAATGAGGGGCTTTTACAGTAGCCGGAGATCAAATGATTATAAATGGGGAATCTCTCTGTCCTCTCCACCTCCCCTCCTCCCTTCTCGTCTTTATGTTGTATCCTTTTCTCTCTTATATATTTATTTTTAACTAGAGGGGGCATTTGGTCTCCAGGTCATAGAGAGTTCAAATAGAGCACCAGGGATTGTTCACCACTCTGCCTGCTTTCTGAGATGGGTCCGTTATAAGGAGCAGCCAGGGAGAAAGCCCCTTCAATTACACTGATTTATGGAGGACTTTATTGAGCTTATTACACGTGGACCAAGGATAGGAGTTTTCTGGGTGCTAGCTAGCTTGAAGCTTAATTTACATGTTGATTATGTGGCAAAGAACGGGAAGCTTGATAAACCAACATACAGTATCGGATCTCATCCTGTGGGTCTTTCATCTGCAATAATTTGCGCTCCATTAGTGCCAATAAACTCTACCTTCTCCAAGTCCATCACTCTATCACTATTTCACTTCTTCTCCATGACAACAGTAACAATAACATCAGCAACAACAAGAAGAGTTGTTATAGGCCTGAATGGTCTTAATTTGTGGTGAATTTACATAGGGCCACATTATTGTACAATTCCATCCTAATCTGTTTTACTGCTCCTTTAGGTAGGTTTGCATGCGCTGCATATTTTTCGAGCAGATGCCCGGACCACCGTCTTTTTCACACAAACACAGCCTAATGGTAGTACTTTTAATGCAATGTACTATAATGTCTCTGAGCTGCAATGTAAGCCTTTAAATCTCACACAATTATATAGGGCTCATTATGCAATTCAGCAAAGGGATAATGCTCCAACTTTGTCAAGATAAAACATTGATCTCCACCATCGCTCTGAGGTATAAACACATGTTATTTTCCCCTGGTCCTGCCTCAAACTATTAAGGTGGAGAGACTCAGAGGCATAGTTAAAGGACAACTGTGGGATTTTAGACATCAGCAGAAAAAGTATTCTTCATGGAAAAGAGGGCTGGTGTGTTGTTTGAATTATCATGATGGTTACTCTCTAAATCAGGGTCGGCCCTCCTTGGGCCCAAGGCTTGAGAGAGTTGATGGAGTTTTTCCACTTGTGGCCATGTTTGTAGCTATCCACTGAGGAGACGTGAAGATACTCTCATGCCTTTGATATAGGGCAAGTGTATTAATGTAATAGATAGAACCATACCCCTCAAACGTACGTATCAACCAGGAGGAGAAAAGGCTTTGCACCATTACACCTACAGAGGCTCTTTGATCCCATAATAGTTTTTCAGATGCTCCAATCATTTTCTGAAATTGAAATAACACTTAATATTGTGCTACCCATACACATAAAACCATTCAAATTAAATTTATATGTAAAAAAATCCATATTTTTTGGTGTTCCTTTTGTTACACATTTTTACAGTGTATTTTCTTAGACAGGTAGTCATTTTTGATTATGTTATTATTTTACGAAAGTATACATGTGAAACATAACAAGAGTTGTCTCAACAATATGTAGTTCAAATATAAAGCCCAGGGTGAGAGTTGATTAATACAAGAACTGAAACCATTTCCACAATACTGTAGGATAGGTTCTAATCTCCATTGGTATAAGCAGGACCGCTGTGGCTGAGTTTGGCTTAATTGGTTTGGAGGCTCCTGGCCAGGCACACGGTGCATGCGTCACATTACAGACATGTACTACAGTATGTGCACTGGGGCATACAACTCTCTGATTGGATGCTGATGAGTACATCCATATGTGTTTTCCTCTCCTCTGTATTTAATTGAGTTGGCAGAACAGGCCTGGAATGACAACAGATATAAAACACATTCCATCCAGACAGCTACCAGAATGGGTTGAGTTTTATGAAATGGGATCTCTAACGATTTTTTTCCCTTTTAGGACTAAAAACATTGGCTCATTTCCTTCCTACATGGATGAGTTCCTCAATTTTACGCCAATCTACGAAGGTAATGCCATACTGTTTGGACTGCTCAGCTTTCAATATTATTTGCATTATTTACACACACACACACACACACACACACACACACACACACACACACACACACACACACACACACACACACACACACACACACACACACACACACACACATAGAGCGATAGAGAGAGGAGAGAAGAGAAAGAAATGTCAAAATTACATTGGAATCTACCCCCTGCTCCAGGTAATTACCCAGAGTTCTTAGCCCCGGCCCTGCTGATGAGAAGTGCTCATGTTTATGCACACAGAGGAGATTATGCATTCACAACAGTCAGACCACCGCCGCCGCCCCACTTCCTCACTCTGTAATTAGAAAAGGATTAGGCCACCCGCTAAAATGAAAAGAGAACCTTATTTTGAACCATATCCTGCAGCGAACAATATTGTCCATATTAATGTGTGATGTGCTTGTCTGGTGGCCTCTCCTTTTGGTGGGAATGTATGGCTAGTGACAAAATTTGTAAGGATTTGTACGTTTTTCTCAGAAAATATTTAGATTGTACATCAGAAAGAAAAGTCCCTTTCCAATACGACAACTTCAAGGAGACAGAACGAGAGTTTACAAAAACCGAGTTCTAGAAGAAGTCAGACGGGGCTGGAGGCGATGAGAGGAGAAGGAGAGGTGAATTAATCAAGCTGACAAAGAGAGAAGGCCCTGTGCTGACCCCTCCATGGTGTCCTCACTCCCCATTACCCTCGGAGAGCCACGCGCTCCGGAATGTCACTAATTAAGGATCAGCGGTTCACACGATTGGAGGGGATTGAGAGATGTTAGTCACTGTATCCATCACTCCCTTAGTCATTCTAATAACTCACTTCTGACGCCCACGAACAAAGGTGGAAATCATAATGAGTGCCTATTGATGTCTTTGCTTTGACCTCGTTTAAATCGCTGGACGTCTATGGATGGTGATGATGCCCTATCACTGCTACAAAGGTGGAGAAACACATGCACTGTGTCTCTCATTAGTCAAAGGTTTTGAGTAAACCCTGAGTACAGTTACTTAAAGTGATTTTGCAGTCATTACTCAAAAGATAGAGTCACTGTGACCCTGTAATAGGTCCAGATTTGAGTTGTATCAGCTTGAAAAAAAATGTAGCGCCCCCACTAAGCCACGCCTCCAATATAAATTCCCAGTGTGCCTTGCCTTTTCGAGTGAATTGTAGAGTTATCACCCATGACTGTATTTGTTGGTGACAGAGACACGGTTGTTAAATTCCTTCATTTTCAGTCATGTGGCCGTCACCAAGTGAGTTCCTAGATGAATGATATCATTATAATTAAATTCCTTATCTCATGAGGCCTTATTTTTAGGCATAGCTTTATCAAAGTACAGTGGCCTGAAACTCATGGTTTACAGGACACATCAGGCTTGGCCATTAGGGTTGAAAAATTCCAGTAACTTTCCCAAAATTCCCCAAATTCCCAACCAAGAGTTCTGGGAAATTTACCAGAATTTTGCAACCCTACCTGCATGTCACATTATGCTGGTTTGCAAAGTTAAGTGTAATTCCTATTGGAATCCAGACAGATTTTATTCACCCGCAACCTGCATTGACTACCTATGCCATTTAAACTGGAACAACCATTTCTGTAATTAAATCATTGGATTAGTTTAGAAGAATTTCTGTTGTTCATTTTTGTGTAGCATAAGATTAATCAGTCAATCACTTAATGTCTATGCAAAAGCACAGATTTTAAAAACAATTCCCCCAAATCTACCTGCAATAGAGCTTGCTGGGAAATTAGGTAATTTATTCTAACTTTAAAAAAATTAGATGTGACTTCTCATTTAGTACCGCATAAACATTTTAAGTAATAAGGACTTTTCATTGACTATGAGTTCAACTTATTGGAAGTATTTGAGTTAATAATGCCTTAGGGTTTACAGTAGAAGAAATGTGTTTGTGTGCAGATTAATACCAATTCAGATGTCTTTTTACAATTATTTTCCTTTGTTATGGTTATATTTCCATGTACGTTGCAATTATTAAGAAATCACTGAGGGTGTGCTGTACTGTATTGTTGTAAACTGAACGCTTGACTACACCTAACAACACATGTTACACATTAAAATGTTGTAATATAAGATGTTGCCATTTGTAGCCTCGGGCACAGGCAGGCACGCATGTGCGCACACACACGCGCACACACACACACACACACACACACACACACACACACACACACACACACACACACACACACACACACACACACACACACACACACACACACATATTCATAATCACATCAGCAGTGGAATAGAGGGCGACAATAAAAGGCTGTAATCCATCTGCTGCTTATGGAACCATGAAGAGGTCAGGGTCATATACTAGAAGAGGCTGGCATTGGAACAGCCTCCAACAGGAAATGGATTTGTCTCACAGATCTAATACATGCAGCACAATCCCATGTGTGTGCTGTGGGGTCCGACTCTAGAATGACACTGGAGATGGCAGCACAGGACCTGCAGACCCACCTGACCAGATGATAAATGATAACAGGTACAGAATGGATGGACAGAGGAGGGAAGGTAGACAGTTGTCGTCTACAAGAGTGGCTGGATCATACAATATAAAAACAAATTAAAGACAAAGCAATTGTCTCTCCCTATTTACAGTACCATCACACCATTGCGTTAATCCTCATTTGGGGATTTTGATAATTTTCACTCTTTTACTATTCTCTGTTCTCACTATCCTTTTCGCTACAATAAACTAGGACTACAGTAGCCCCATGTCGGACAATGAGAGAAAGTGAAGCCCTAATGGCATATAAACGAGAGACCAACACATATTTTCCTCATTAAGGTACAGGAATAAATGCGTCAAAGCATGAAATTAGCAACACACCTACACCTCGAAACAACCTGATTTGCAAACGAATGATCCGTGTAGAGCGCTAGAAATGCTGATGATTAGAATAATAGGCGGGTTTTGCCTTTTTGCGTTTCCAAGGCGATTCTATTCTGCCCATAGTGTGAAATGATGTTTTTTGTAATTAGTCCTCCTCTACCTTTCTACTATTGTTGGACTAGCCTACTCTATACTGTAATGTTAATTCACTGGTAATTTGCAAAATGGTGTTGGTCCTCTTTACCTCAAATGGTAAGGTAATTGGGAGTTGTTCAATTCACGGGAATGCAAGGTGCACAATATGTCCATTGTCTATTTTTGCCATGAACTACCTTTCAGTGACCAATAAGATTCTTCAGTTTTCTATTGAGCTTGAATCAAGTTAATGTCAGCCTGAAATAATATTTTACCATATCAAAATTATACAAGTTTTGAAGCAATGATGCTATAATTACGTTTTTGGTTCCTTTACTAAGAGCTGTGGTTCTTACTGTAGCCCTTCTGGAGAGTCCCTCTCCAGAACCCCATAATGCTCTGAGATGTGATATTATCGCTGAGGGAGACTCCTGCTGCATTAGAGCGAGAGCGAGAGCGAGGTTGAGGGAGCAGGCCTAAGTCCTTCCCACAATAAGGAAAAGTCGCACCACAGACACAAACAATAACCACACTTCCTCCTCACCGGTGCCCCGATGCACCCAAATGTAGAAAAATGATGGGGGGTGACGCTCACCACTGCATTACTTTTGAATTACGGGGCCATTTGCAATTCAAAGTGTGCAGAATGCTGACCACACCACTAACACCTCCATAGGCCCACTGAGGCAAATAAGGCTGGTGGCAATTTGCAGCCCCCGACGCTCCGAAACGCACTTTTGGGCCACGTCATGTAAAAATATGATAAATATCTAAACTAATGAGGTCAAATTTGGTTTTCTGAAAACAAAAATAGAGGTGTGAGGCAAGACTTAACTTCATACGCCAAGGTTGCCATTAACTTGCTTTGATAGTGTTGGCCTTGAGGCCATGGCTACACAAATGATGTATTTATTTTTACATATCTGAGGAAATATTGGACAGCACCTAATAATAATTCAAGCTAAAGCAAAGTGAATGATTGATTACTCATTGTATTGATTTTTATCGGTGAGGAGAGGACGGAATCTTGATGATTTGCAAGCACACCTGCTTGGGAGTAAAATGAGCAAGAAAAAAAATCCCCCCCACAAAAAAAACACAGAAAGCTTGAGTTTCTTGAATCATGATCGGACATTATCCAGAAAACATAATCTCATCCGAAACATTAATCAAATAGTCAGACTCCTGTGCAGCCATATGGAGGAGCAGCATGTGAAGTGCGTCCAAACTTGCTGATCCTCAGTAACTGGGCCCAATTAAGTGTACCGGCTGCATCCAGCACATCAGGCTGCGCTCCAGCCAGAGAGAAGCACTAGTACAGTATTTCTCCCAGCACCGTGCCCAGTCAAAAACAGGAGCACTCCCCTAGCCTCTGATTAATGATGGAGCTGTAGCACTACCAGAGAGGATTCAGGAGGTGATGGGAGAGGGAAGGGCGAAGGGGAATCAGACGGAACTTTAGGGGTTATCTGGTTATTATGGGGCTGAAAGTTATTGCTTCCTGTTAAACAGACAATTGTTATACGAACCAAGGGGCCATTTGACATTTGATTGTGGTTGGAAAGATATGATTCATATTAGATTGTCAGGATGAAATGAAACAGAACATGTTATTAACGACGACAAGAATGAATACAAATGTGGAAAATAGGAACTTTTACTGACATATTGGCCAATTTAACAACTTATACAATTATACTGTACTCACTTATTTGGGATAATCACTCATCACAAAAGAAAGCTGATGGCTAATAATCACAAAGATGCTATCAGTGGTGTTCTTATTACCACATCCACAATGGTTCACATGGGTGTGATCTACCCTCAGCTGGGGGTTGACATACAGCACTTTAAAGCCATGTCTATTAAATACACCTGTATAACCACATTCTGAATAGCACACTGAGGACCATGAACATTTTAATACTGGTCATTAATAGAGCTGGAGCCTGCAGTAATGGAGGAGACATAATGAAACACCCCTACTGCACAACACTACTAAGAACTTCCCTATCACTCACAAACCGCTCTTTCATATTTTAATGTGGAGGGATTGTACAATATTAAAAGAAAGGACTAACAATGTGTTTTAAAATTATGATAGCACAGTTACTTTCCAAGCATTCAGAAACCTTTAGAGCATTTCATGTTTGCAGATTACATTTCACAAAATACCCTGCAATGTACCCAACTAACACAGCTATTGCGAGCACTGATTTCCTCGATGAAAAGTTAAATATCCCACTCCACTCTTAGATCGATTTAAACATTTCCCCCCCGAAAAAACATGCAGAACAGGTGGTCAGTGGTGGTCTGGTCTACACAAGGAATTATCGCCGATTTCCATTGATCACTTATTGCTAAACACATAACCTCTGCATTATTGACCGATAAAGCTTGTTGATTTTGTCTCTTTTTAGTCTGAGCGACCTACTCCAGCTTTGAAGTGCCCTCATATGGATTGTGTGGTAATCCTCAGTAGCATAGTAACCGTATTGGATTTAACTCCTAGGAAGTGCCTGTGCCTGTTTCATTGATGAGATGCTATTCTTGGTCCTTTGACTGCCTTACTGAGACAGTATGGAGCTGGGGCCCAGTCTGGTTGGCTTTGTATCTGGTAAATAACAGTTAGAGGTCTGGAAACAGGTTCAAGTACACTCTCGAGTCCAATGTTACTGCTTGGATTGTCGAGGTGCAGACTTCTATATAAGGTCTGTGTCTGTTTAGAAATGTGACAACAGTGTAGGTAGCGACTAGCATTAGGCTAATACTAATGGGTCTAGGGTGTGGTTGTGGGTCTAGGGTGTCAATGTTAATAGGCTAATACTAATAGGCAAATGCTAATAGGCTAATACTAATATGTTAATACTAAAAGGCTAATACTAATACATTAATACTAATAGGCCAATGCTAATAGGCCAATACTAATAGGCTAATACTAATAGGCCAATACTAATGCGTTAATACTAATAGGCTAATACTAATAGGCAAATGCTAATAGGCTAATACTAATACGTTAATACTAATAGGCTAATACTAATACGTTAATACTAATAGGCTAATACTAATAGGCTAATACTAATGCGTTAATACTAATAGGCGAATACTAATAGGCAAATGCTAATAGGCTAATACTAATACGTTAATACTAATAGGCTAATACTAATACGTTAATACTAATAGGCTAATACTAATACGTTAATACTAATAGGCTAATACTAATAGGCTAATACTAATGCGTTAATACTAATAGGCAAATACTAATAGGCAAATGCTAATAAGCTAATACTAATAGGAAAATGCTAATAGGCTAATACTAATAACGAGCTTGGAGGGTACTATGGTGTTAAATGCTGAGCTGTAATCGATGAACAGCATTCTTACATAGGTATTCCTCTTGTCTAGATGGGTTAGGGCAGTGTGCAGTGTGATTGCGATTGCATCGTCTGTGGACCTATTGGGGCGGTAAGAGTGTCTGCTAAATGACAAATGTAAATGTTAATACTTATAGGCTAATACTAATACGTTAATACTAATAGGCTAATACTAATACGTTAATACTAATAGGTGAATACTAATAGGTGAATACTAATATGTTAATACTGATAGGCTAATACGAATAGGCTAATACTAATATGGTAATACTAATAGGCCAATACTAATAGGCTAATACTAATATGTTAATACTAATAGGCTAATACTAATACGTTAATACTAATAGGCTAATACTAATAGGCTAATGCCAATATGTTAATACTAATAGGCTAATACTAATAGACTACTACAATACATGATAAGTTATAAAGACACTACTGTGTGTATTTTAAATCACATTTAGCTGAGCCTACATGAAGGCCAAAAGACGTCTGAATCGTGTTACTGATGGTTTCTGCCGTATCCATACATACGCAGTTACAATATAAAAGAAAAGCAAGCTATCTTAAGACTAAAGGGCAAGCTATAGGACCCATTCTGACGTACAAGTGGTGTCTACCTGTGCAGCCAATAGATTGATTGATTGTCCTCTGCAATGTGAGAAGGAGGAAGCTACTTTCTCATGCAAGAGGATCAATCTGCACTGCAAGGTGAATCTATTGGCGCTAATCGGCTAATCACATGGCTAAAGGTGAGGTCCGCCTGCAAAGCTCTCTGATTTTAACCTTGACTAGGGTTGTATTGGAGACATGGAGCAGTTACAGGGTGCACTTTTAAAACCTCAACACTGAACTTAGCCTGCTTAAAGTCTGGCTACGTCTTGATCCACTGCCAGGAGTTTACGCATATGGTATGGACAAAGAAAACAAATCTATAGAATTATGTGTGTGTTTCTGTTCTCTGTCTATAACCAGGTTTACATCCAACCTTTTTATGCCAGTAAACCACCTGGGGGTGTCCCATCAGAAAGTCCAGGACCCAGTTGCACAGGGCGGGGTCGAGACCAAGGGTCTCGAGCTTAACAACGAGCTTGGAGGGTACTATGGTGTTAAATGCTGAGCTGTAATCGATGAACAGCATTCTTACATAGGTATTCCTCTTGTCTAGATGGGTTAGGGCAGTGTGCAGTGTGATTGCGATTGCATCGTCTGTGGACCTATTGGGGCGGTAAGCAAATTGGAGTGGGTCTAGAGTGTCAGGTAGGGTGGAGGTGATATGATCCTTGACTAGTCCCTCAAAGCACTTCATGATGACGGAAGTGAGTGCTACGGGGCGATAGTCGTTTAGCTCAGTTACCTTGGCTTTCTTGGGAACAGGAACAATGGTGGCCCTCTTCAAACATGTGGGAACAGCAGACTGGGATAGGGATTGGTTGAATATGCCCGTAAACACACCAGCCAGCTGGTCTGCGCATGCTCTGAGGACGCGGCTAGGGATGCCGTCTGGGACGGCAGCCTTGCGAGGGTTAACACGTTTAAATATTTTACTCACGTTGGCTGCAGTGAAGGAGAGCCCGCAGGTTTTGGTAGCAGGCCATGTCGGTGGCACTGTATTGTCCTCAAAACAAGCAAAGAAGCTGTTTAATTTGTCTGGGAGCAAGACATCGGGGTCCGCAACAGAGCTGGTTTTCTTTTTGTAGTCCGTGATTGACTGTAGAACCTGCCACATACCTCTCGTGTCTGAGCCATTGATTTGCGACTCTACTTTGTCTCTATACTGACGCTTAGCTTGTTTGAATGCCTTGCGGAGGAAATAGCTACATTGTTTGTATTCGGTCATGTTTCCGGTCGCCTTGCCCTGATTAAAAGCAGTGGTTTGCACTTTCAGTTTTGCACCAATGCTGCCATCAATCCACGGTTTCTGGATGGGGAAGGTTTTAATAGTCACCGTGGGTACAACATCCCCTATGCACCTCTGAGGGTTTAGAGCTTGAGGTAGTCACCTCATACAAGTACTTGGGAGTATGGCTAGACGGCACACTGTCTTTCTCTCAGCACATATCAAAGCTGCAGGCTAAAGTTAAATCTAGACTTGGTTTCCACTATCGTAATCGTTCTTCTTTCACCCCAGCTGCCAAACTAACCTTGATTCAGATGACCATCCTACCTATGCTAGATTACAGAGACAATTTATAGATCGGCAGGTAAGAGTGCTCTCGAGTGGCTAGATGTTCTTTACCATTCGGCCATCAGATTTGCCACCAATGCTCCTTATAGGACACATCACTGCACTCTATACTCCTCTGTAACTGGTCATCTGTGTATACCTGTCGCAAGACCCACTGGTTGATGCTTATTTATAAAACCCTCTTAGGCCTCACTCCCCCCTAGATAAGATATCTACTGCAGCCCTAATCCTCCACATACAACACCCGTTCTGCCAGTCACATTCTGTTAAAGGTCTCCAAAGCACACACATCTCTGGGTTGCTCATATTTTCAGTTTGCTGCAGCTAGCGACTGGAATGAGCTGCAACAAACACTCAAACTGGTCAGTTTTATCTCAATCGTTTCATTCAAAGACTCAATCATTGACACTCTTACTGACAGTTGTGGCTGCTTTGCGTGATGTATTGTTGTCTCTACCTTCTTACCCTTTGTGCTGTTGTCTGTGCCCAATAATGTTTGTACCATGTTTTGTGCTGCTACCATGTTGTGTTTCTACCATGTTGTGTTCCTACCATGCTGTGTTGTCATGTGTTGCTGCCTTGCTATGTTGTTGTCTTAGGTCTCTTTTTATGTAGTGTTGTGTTATCTCTCTTGTCGTGATGTGTGTTTTGTCCTATATATTCATATCAATATACATATATATATATTTTTTTTATCTCAGCCCCTGTCCCCGCAGGAGGTCTTTTGCCTTTTGGTAGGCCGTCATTGTAAATAAGAATTTGTTCTTAACTGACTTGCTTAGTTAAATGAAGGTTAAATAAAATAAAATAAATTAAACATGATGATTAGGGATGTAATGATTCACCAATATGCATTGGTCCCAGGTTCAAATGTTTAAGATATGAGAGCATCGGTCTGCAGGACCCCAAACCGATCCAAATGTAGCATGCATCAATCAGAAATTCGATTCAAACGAATCGTCGGTTCACAATTTGTTTTGCTCAAATTAATTTCTTTCTACCTCCCGAAAATACCTATCATCTTTTGTGATAACTGTCCTCTCCTTCAGTGTCCCACTGAGCATGTAATTATATTGACAGTCATTGATCTACAAGTCATTTTGCATGCCAAACAAGCACAGGCAATATCAGCAGTATAGTCAAACTGCGGGCAGTGTGCAGCTTTGCACGCTGACCAACGAGAAGTGGGCCTATTCCTGATCTGGCACATCTGCGTGTTACCTTCAGCATTCAAATACTTATAAAATGTGACTCGTTTCAGGAAACTAGGCGTATGTCGCAGGTCACTACTTCACAGGGGAGCCATTTGAACGTAAACTTTATTTTTATCAAAAAGCGTTTTTTTGGCAGAAATACCTTCTGGAACATGTGAACTTTCCTGTGCCTTAATAACAAACTCGTATGCTATCTGTAAATACAAACAAAATTGTTAAATTACGAGCCTAGTTGGTTTAGCCACAGAAAAAGGCAGCAACCTACCCGCTAGCCATGATTGGCTGAGATAATGAGTGGGCTGGACATGCCGAGATATGAGTTTGGATTGGTCTGCCATATACTGTAGCACACTTCTGTCTATTTGAGTTGGTCAGTAGGTATTGGTAATCCTGTCTCAATTTTTTTTTTTATATATATCGCGTTGTAGATCTGCATAAGTGTTGCTCTCCAAGTTTTGAAATAGTGGAATTTGAGTATGATAGCTAAGATTACATCTTCAAACTAAGGGCAACCACGGCATCCGTGACAGGGAGAAGTATCCATTCCATGTATACAGGTAAGATAGTCTAGCTAGCTTCATTTTCAGATATTACACATTCCTAATTTTAATAATAATAATTTTCATTTCAAGTTAAAGTGTACTGTTAGCTAGTAAGCTAACATTAACTGACTGGCTCTCAAGCTAACATTACATGTATGATTGTATTATTCGTATATGATCTTATTATTCAAATCTCAGAGCCATTTCCTTTGCTTGTTATAGTCTAATGTTCGCTAGCTAACATTGAACCTGGTTGGTTAGCTGCCTGCAGATTCATGCAGGGTAGTAACGTCATGTTTTAGATTATGGTTCATTGTTTAGCTAGGTAGCTACATGTCTTAACAAAAGACTCCACCATGCAAGTATCCATTTCAATAGACTATCACTTTGACAAATGTTGATAGACGTAGCTGGTAAATTCCATCTGGCTATCTCCTCTAATTTCAGATTATGGGTAAAATAGTCTAGCTTGCCACATTTTCAGATATTACACATTTCTAATTTTGACAGAAAGTAATTTTAATTTCAAGTTAATGTGTGCTGATAGCTAGCTAGCTAATGTTAGCTGGCTGGCTCACTAGCTAACGTTATGTGTATGATCTTATTATTCGTTTCTCAGAGCTATTTGCTTTGCTAGTTATAGCCTAATGTTAGCTAGCTAACATTGAACCTGGTTGGTTAGCTACGTGCAGATTCATGCAGGGTAGTAACATCATGAGTTGGGATTATGGTTCATTGTTTAGCTAGCGAACTACATATCTTAACAAAAGACTCCACTATGCAAGTATCCATTTCAATAGAATATCACTGCGACAACTGTTGATGGACATAGCTGGTAAATTCGCTATGGCTATCTACTCCGATTTCAGAGCACTCTTGTCTGAATGTGTCAGAGTGCAGAACAACTGACGAATTTACAAAACGCTCAACACCCGTTGAATATGGCCGGTGTCAGTAAACATTGGCAAAAAAAGCTCAATTTGTTACCAGTAGCACTGTTGCAGTCACCGACACTCTGGATAACATAAAAACAGGCTAACCAGCCCTTCTAGGGTGAGAAAAATGGTCAGTGAGCTGTTCTCTCATTTGTGTCTGGAAGTAGCTAGCAAGCTAGCCAACGTTGGCCACTCAGCTTGGGTGCTTGACTGCTGTTGTTAGCGCAGAATGCTCGGATCAACCCTTAAAGCGATGGGTGGAGCTAAAGCTTAAGAGGGTGAGAAGGATGCTGAATGGGTGTAGACAAAGAAGAGCTCTCCAGTAGGTACCAAAACATTCCAAAGACATTTTCTCAAAAATTAGGTTACAAGTTTATCAACTTTCAAAGCAGAATTACTTTCCCATTGTTCCTCAAATGCAGTGTACGATATACCATTTTGTAGCTCTGTGTCTCTGCTATTATCCAACGTAAAAAAACACAATTTCAAATTTTGCTACTTAAGACCTAATCAAGGCGGCCGGTCACAAATGGGTTGCAAAATATTTGACTTTATTTGTTGAGTGACAACCAATGTTACAGTTGAAGTCGGAAGTTTACACACACCTTAGCCAAATACATTTAAATTCAGTTTTTCACATTTGCTGAAATTTCATCCTAGTAAAAATTCCCTGTCTTAGGTCAGATAGGATCACCTCTTTATTTTAAGAATGTGAAATGTCAGAATAATAGTAGAGAGAATTATTTATTTCAGCTTTATTTCTTTCATCACATTCCCAGTGGGTCAGAAGTTTGCATACACTCAATAAGTATTTGGTTGCATTGCCTTTAAATTGTTTAACTTGGGTCAAACATTTCGGGTAGCCTTCCACAAGATTCCCACAATAAGTTTTGTAGGCCTCCTTGCTCGCACACGCTTTTTCAGTTCTGCCCACAAATTTTCTATGGGATTGAGGTCAGGGCTTTGTGATGGCCACTCCAATACTTTGACTTTGTTGTCCTTAAGCCATTTTTCCACAACTTTGGAAGTATGCTTGGGGTCATTGTTCATTTGGAAGACCCATTTGCGACCAAGCTTTAACTTCCTGACCGATGTCTTGAGATGTTGCTTCAATATATCCACATAATGTTCCTGCCTCATGATGCCATCTATTTTGTGAAGTGCACCAGTCAAAGCAAAGCACCCCCACAACATGATGCTGCCACCCCCATGCTTCACGGTTGGGATGGTGTTCTTCAGCTTGCAAGCCTCCCCCTTTAACCTCCAAACATAACGATGGTCATTATGACCAAACAGTTATTTTTTGTTTCAACAGACCAGAGGACATTTCTCCAAAAAATACGATCTTGGTCCCCATGTGCAGTTGCAAACTGTAGTCTGGCTTTAATATGGAGGTTTTGGAGCAGTGGCTTCTTCTTTGCTGAGCGGCCTACCAGGTTATGTCGATATAGGACTCGTTTTACTGTGGATATACTTTGTACCTGTTTCCTCCAGCATCTTCACAAGGTCCTTTGCTGTTGTTCTGGGATTGATTTGCACTTTTCGCACCAAAGTACGTTCATCTCTAGGAGACAGACCGCGTCTCCTTCCTGAGCGGTATGACGGCTGCGTGGTCCCATGGTGTTAATACTTGCATACTATTGTTTGTACAGTTGAATGTGGTACCTTCAGGCATTTGGAAATTGCTCCCAAGAATGAACCAGACTTGTGGAGGTGTACAATTATTTTTCTGAGGTCTTGGCTGATTTCTTTTGATTTTCCCATGATGTCAAGCAAAGAGGCACTGAGTTTGAAGGTAGACCTTGAAATGCATCCACAGGTACACCTCCAATTGACTCAAATTATGTCAATTAGTCTATCAGAAGCTTCTAAAGCCATTACATTTTTCTGGAATTTTCCAAGCTGTTTAAAGGCACAGTCAACTTAGCGTATGTAAACTTCTGACCCACTGGAATTGTGATACAGTGAATTATATGTGAAATAATCTGTCTGTAAACAATTATTGGAAAAATTACTTGTGTCATGCACATAGTAGATGTCCTAACCGACTTACCAAAACGATATTTGTTAACAAGACATTTGTGGAGTGGTTGAAAAAATAGTTTTAATGACTCCAACCTAAGTGTATGTAAACTTCCAACTTCAACTGTATTGTCTAGGTAATAAAAAATAAAAAAAATTGCTGTTTAAAATTGTTTTAGTGGAATCAAAGTTGCCTAAGCTTCCGCAGGAGATAACTCTCATCTGGCTATATGTAGGTTACATGCTGATCGCGGCTTAAGTTAGATTTTATTTTTTATTGTTCAGGTTCACCATCAGCAATTGTTTTGGTAATTTAGCTTGAAACAATCAGTTGACTGAGTACACTTGGCACTTACTACCATACCCTGTTCAAAGGCACTTAAATCTTTTGTCTTGCCCGTTCACTCTCTGAATGGCACACAAACACAATCCATATCTCAATTGACTCATGGCTTAAAAATCCTTCTTTATCGTGTCTCCTCCCCTTCATCTACACTAAACGCAAAAGTTAATTTTATGTGCACTACGTCATCATGCACAGCCTTTTATCTGCAACAAGTCAATTTGATGTAAATCCATCTCCGGTGGGAAAATGTGTATATTGTTTTTATGTGGATTTTAAGAATATTCACATAAAAAATGCTCTGCAATTGGATGGAAACCTAGCTAACATTAAAGGAATTCGTGTGTAGTTTTTATTGCTTGTGCTAACAGTTGATTTTATCAGAATATAGAGCACACCCTCACAACTGTGTGGCTTTTCGATTCATTTCGCAGAACTAAATATATGTATGTGCATGTGTGATGTTGTAGACTTATAGAGATACTGTATATTACTCTTCATGTTTCAGACATGTTTGAACCTAGAAAATAAATAGTTAATATTATCTTTGGCACAGAACAGAAACATATATCATTTTGGTGAAAACAGCAGATTTTAAGGACTTGGCTGCTCACGACAAACGACAGAACCACATAACTGCGGATAATTATCCCAACATCCATAACATTTAGCAACTCAGCATTTCATTAAGGTCCTGCTCATATTTTCTTTAAAGTCCCTTTGATTGTGTTTGACTTGAGCAATAACCAAATCCGTTGGACCGCAGTCTATCTGTGCTCGCCTGTAACTCAAACCAACACTGCTTACGTTCAATGCGGCATCTGGCTTTCACATTACATTTGAGGCTGGCTTTTTGAGGTGCCTCTGAAATGTGTTGGAATTAAATTAAAACCTGCCTAGGCGAACTGGACATTTTCCAAGACTGCATTTCACACACCATAAACACTAGAGAAATGTTTAAACATATCATAACCTAAAAGGCTGTAGCCAGGCTTTTCAGATTTGCCGGGCAGCATCGTGCATTTAAAGATCCCCCCAAAATAACAAGCTGTTTTGCATTTGAAAGAAAAAGGGAGGCACTGAATTCCCCTGAATTTATGGTTGTGGAAATCAAAAGTTTTATTTTTTATTATTTTACATCTTCACGATATTTCAAATTGACTTTAAGATTGCTTCAGTCGTGCAGACTAGATAACTCTCTGGATGCGTGTGAATACATTACTGTAAATGATGACTGCAATGATTAAAATCCACAGAAATGAGAAAAAGTAGATATTTCTCATAGGAAAGTAATTGAGATGTAAATGCAGAGTTAATGTATACAGTAGTCTGACTTCCTTGCATATGCTCCAGGACCCTGTTATTGGAACATTGTCATAATCTTCTGTTTCAATTAACACCACAGCTTACGTGGTGCGCTGCACACCAAACATCTGATTACATTTCTTCAGCTTGTTTATGCTATGTACAATTCAATCAGATGAACTAGACGATAGTAGGATGAAAACAAGATTAGCGTCACAGCATCTACAAAACCGCCGTAGGTGTTCACACACAATGTATTCAGGGTAACCCCCCCCCCCCCCCAAAAAAAACAGGAAATGTCTACGAACCACAAAGCACAGAATGTTTTGAGGTACATTTCTCAACAGAGAGGCCCCAATCTAGCATCCAAATCCTCCAAATCCATTCCTAATGCCGTAATATCAAATAGTGTTATCAAATTGAGGTTAACATCAGGTTTGCCCTCTGGCTAAGTCCTAAAAACAAATGCTTCCTAAGCCCCAAAGTCCATGTCAAATAACCACAAGCTGTGCCCAAGCCATTTTACAGTAAAACCATCATCTCGTTTGCGGCTCAAGCAAAACTGGTGTACGATATGTGAGCAGATATGATTATATAACATAATAAGATAACAAATCTGTTTAAACTAAGCAGGGGGGACAGAGAGCCCATTCAGAACCATGGCCTGTCTTATTATTCCTCTCCAAATCTAATCCTGTCAGACAATAAACAACATAAATGCTTCTAATAGGATTAAAGGCCTGTGAAATATGTCTGGAAGGGAGGAGAGAGAATAGAAAGACTATTTTACTTAAGCACGGTTAAACACACAAAGGCAAAGCATCCGTAGAAAGTGAGTGTGAGGCTCTCGACTGGAGGTGTCCACGCCCAGTGGCTCTCCAAATAGAGACTCATGGATAACACCTCGGCTTAGCTAGGTCAGGGCTAAACACTGGGATGTGGCTTGAAATATCACTGCAGGGTTTACTTGGTGGGTCACTAGAACATTCCTGAAGATTAAAAAGGGTCAAAACACAGGGTCAGTGTTTTAAGGGCAAATAGTAGGAAAATCTTTTAATTTCATCTGAATATGTTTTGCTTTTTTACTTTCCCTGTTATCAAACGGACTTCAACACATGTCAGTGTTCGTGTATTTTCGAAAATTCACACAACTGCCACTTTACAGTACAGCGTTGGTTATGGACATATTACCATATTTGCCTTGGCAGTAGACCTGCCTCTCCATGTGAGGTTATGTGGCTCCGTGGAGAGTTCCAGAATTACTGACAGCCAGCAATATGCAGATACAGTCATATTTACACACATTGGAATACAGTGTGTGAGTAAAATAACCTTTTACAGTTAGCAGGAAAGACAAAGCTGAAAGCCTAAATGAAAGAAATAGAGAGTACAACCATAATTCTAGCTGTCACTTTACATTAGGGCAGATATTACTCCACAGTACACACACACACACTTCCCTGTAATGGAGTACAGACCAGGCCGGGGTGTGTGATGAACGGTCTCGTGCCTCCCCTCCACAGGACCACCTACCCAGCCTGCAAAACAGGTCACGCACCTGGAAGTGGTCAGGGTGGCTAACGTTAACAAACTATGGGTGATTAAGAGTGGCCTTTAGCCAAGACCTGGGCCAACACCACCATGGCCAAGAGGAAGGGAGGTGTGTGTGTTAGGAGGGGAGGGGGGGTGGGGGGGTGGAGGAGAGTTGATATATTCACAGACCACCCCTCAACCCTTACCTACCACCTTTGAAATATACCCCCACCCACAGATGAAGTCCTGTTTGCCTAGGGGATACAGAGCCAAGATGAGGGAGGACAGGAGGGATACATCCCTAGTGTCATTACAATAGTCTTGACAAGTAATATACTGGATGAATTCACATTCTCTGAAGTACATGTCGGTAAAAATGAAGGCCATATCAGTTCTTTAAAAACACATATGATATGATGTGAAATAGCAGCTTTCCAGATTTTTCCACAAGGTATTACGGACACCCCCCCATCCCAAAAAAGCTCCAAACTAAATGTACTGTGCTCAATGATGTGTTTCCTCCCCAAGGAGGATTCTTTGTTCTCCACTGAAAGTCAACGATGGATGTACAGTATGTGAAGGTCTGCTATTCCTGTGGTGTGGAGGAGTGCTCAGATGATTGAGGCTCAGACCAAACACACACACCCCGACACGCATAGACACACACACACCCATACGCACATGCACAAACACAAGCACACACAGTAGCCCCCCCCCCCCCCATGGGGCGACTCGCCACTCTAAACCCCCATGACCTGCTCTTTAATACCTGTGACTGATCCCCAAAAGGGCTCTCCCTGCCAAGAGGAGGAAGGGAAGACCCTGCATGTGTGAAATATATGCTCCTTTCGTGGACATTCACCCTGTATTGAGTTAAATCCTGAGGCGTTACTCTATGGAACCTATGTAATACAAGGGAGTCTTAACCCTCGCACTTCAGTAAATCCTGCCACTTGCATAGAAGTCATATTATCTGCCATCCAAGGCCCTTCTGGTATTGTCTGTGCAAGTTGTGTTCTGCAACAAAAAAAAAGTACATTTCTGACAAGAAGTAGCGGGATGAGAGAAAGAGGGATGAGTTGAAAAACGGAGGAAAGATTGCCTTTCAGTTTTTTGGACGGCGGACAAACATGTTTCCAATTGTTTGTGCTGTAGATCACATTGTGCTCCACAATGCCTCCCCTCCCATCAACCTGCAGTCTACTGACACCTCCCACTGTGACACATTCATTATAAGTTCCTGTATACAGGCCTATCCCTGGCCATGAATACATAATGCCCAAAATGAGTCATATTCACAGAACCGATGCCCAGCAGTGAATAAATACAACCTATCCATCACACACGGACCAGTGAAAAATGTATGAGAGTCCACAGAGGCTGGAGAGGGGAGGGGGGAAAGGGGGCAGGGGTAGGGCTAGCCAAAGGGGTGACGGGAAATGATTAGGCTTTATTTTAAGAAAGTGGGTGGGCAAGGATCATCACAATGCCACACTAACGTCCTCCATGGTTGAAGAGAGAGGGACAGGCAGTAACAAAAGCATATGTATGCATCAGACGCATATCAACCTGCAAGGTGCGCAAACATACTTGATAAATACATGCTTGATAAATACATGTTTGATAAATACATGCTTCATAAATACATGCTTGATAAATACATGTTTGATAAATACATGCTTGATAAAAACATGTTTGATAAATACATGCTTGATAAATACATGTTTGATAAATACATGCTTCATAAATACATGCTTGATAAATACATGTTTGATAAATACATGCTTGATAAAAACATGTTTGATAAATACATGCTTGATAAATACACATTTGATAAATACATGCTTGATAAAAACATGCTTGATAAATACATGTTTGATAAATACACGCTTGATAAATACATGTTTGATAAATACATGCTTGATAAATACATGCTTGATAAAAACATGCTTGATAAATACATGTTTGATAAATACATGCTTGATAAATACATGCTTGATAAAAACATGCTTGATAAATTCATGTTTGATAAATACATGCTTGATAAATAGTACATAAACTCTCGGAAATAATTATTTGGGAGTATATCGTTTAAAAAAAGAACAACAATAGTTATTTGTTTAGAGTGAAGGATATGTTTTGTATAATTCTACAGTCCTCGACCAAACATAGGCCTATAGCCTACTGTGTTTCCCTAACAATAAAAACATGACTGTGTAATCCATTTGATCAACTTTATTTGTAGATTTGATTAGTAATAGAGTTATAGTAATTAAAAGTTACAGCTTCTTTCGAAAAAAGTAGAAAAGATGGTAATAATAATAATATAACCAGCCAGGTCAAAGGTGAAATTATTTGCTGTATTCCTAAACAAAAGTACCAGTGCATGAACAATTGTAAAGGATGAATTGCATAAAGAAATATTAGTGGAACTATATTCATGACAAGATATAAAAACAGTCATTTTCTGGTTGCATCAGACACTGTTTTGTGCCTTTATACTTGTGCCTTTACGCATGAATCAATCACATCTTCTCTTTATGCTTCGGGGCTTTGTGTGAGCAAGCCCCACAAACAAATCGGTTGCACTGCACACAGTTTTCATGGGCCTTGTTTCGTGTGCACCTGCCAACTTGACATGGTGTCTTATTTTCCCTGAGTGGGAGCTGTGGTACTTGGGGAAGAGGGAGAGCAGGACCTGCTGCCTGCTTGGAGCTGTGGTACTTGGGGAAGAGGGAGAGCAGGACCTGCTGCCTGCTTGGAGCTGTGGTACTTGGGGAAGAGGGAGAGCAGGACCTGCTGCCTGCTTGGAGCTGTGGTACTTGGGGAAGAGGGAGAGCAGGACCTGCTGCCTGCTTGGAGCTGTGGTACTTGGGGAAGAGGGAGAGCAGGACCTGCTGCCTGCTTGGAGCTGTGGTACTTGGGGGAAGAGGGAGAGCAGGACCTGCTGCCTGCTTGGAGCTGTGGTACTTGGGGAAGAGGGAGAGCAGGACCTGCTGCCTGCTTGGAGCTCTGGTACTTGGGGAAGAGGGAGAGCAGGACCTGCTGCCTTGAAGGCCTGCTTGGCGGCTGTAGCTTCTTTCTTGGCGTTCATGTGGTTCTCACGGAGCTCACATGCCAGATCCAGTGGGATGCATGGTGCTGAGGATAGGAGCACTCTTATTTATTTAACATCTGTACACTGTGAGTGTTACTTTACCACACTCCATCACTGATGGGGAGTACAGCTCCGCTGGTATGTTGTTTTGCGCAGAGGGGGGCAGATCCCGTCTTTGTTTGTTCTCTGTTCTGAGCAGGCTAGTCTTCTTTGCAATCAACTTGTCTGCCAGGGAAATTGATGTGAAGAAGGTGTCCATGGTCACATTTCTGCCTTTGCCCATGTAAGGCTCCACAAGTCTCAAAACCCCAGTCTCAGACAGTCGCTCACTCGCTGGCCTGGTTTCAGCTTTCCCCAGATATGGAAAGCCAATGAGCAAATACTTGGTTTCAACATCGGCGGCTAACCAAAACTTAACTCAAGTCACATGCACCATGATCAGTTTCCATCTTGTTTCTATCGATCATTCATCCATTGACGACAGAATAGCATATTTTAATTTGACGTTTATTAGGTTACTATTTTTTTCTTAGTAACCAGAGCAATTCTGCCGCGCAAGTGGTCATGTGCTGAATGCATGGACAGCACAAATATTCTTGGAAAAAGAGCTGCACCTCTTGAATTTTGAGAGTTATTTGACAAAGGTACTGTATGTGTCATAGAAACATCAAAATATGCTCTTTCAGATACTATGTAGAAATCACAATGTTTTACCTGCATGTGACTCTGAAGGAGGATTTGATAAAGCCATGCTCCTTTCCTTGCATCTGTCAATTACAAGACGCGCCCATCTCTTCATGTACAGTTTAACAAATGATAGGCTTAAAATTGTCACTCATCAGATTATTGTTAATTTAATCTTGTCCATAGGCTAACTCTTATTATGTGTGAAATTAGTTTTGCTATAGTTTAGGTGTAGTTTCGATCGGCCGGCTATGCAGGCTGACTGGCATCGTTTGTTTCCCGCTCATCAACTTGGATAGAGTCAAGGATATGTTCACATTATTCTAAAGGCCTACTGCAACACATAGCATGTTCTCGTTTCCCTTGCAATAAATTTGATTAGTAATAGTTACAGTAAATAAAACAGTCCTGCTACAGGTTGAAAAATGGTCCTGCTGAAACTGTTTCAGATGTCTGAGTAATGATAGCCTATAAAAGCTAAGCTGTCTATAAAGTCACCTAATCAGAAATCAAGACACATAATTGGCTGTGTTCCTACAATGGGAAGCAGTTAAGGTTTTAGTAAGTGGAACTGCCATAACAATATGTAATAGAGGGTCCTAGAGGTTCAGAGGTGGCCTATTCTGAACTGTCATAATCCTCCTTCTTTTCTCCCTGTCTTGAGAGACAACCTTTCAACCTACCTTTAGATGAGTATTCACTGTCAGGAATACAAGTTCATCCATGCATTGTATCTTCTCACCTCTCTGGTTAGTTGTTATGTATAGCTTACCTGTCTGGTGTAATGTTCTGAAATTCCAGAATCCAATTGTCACTCTTGAATTGAGCTGTAGCAGACTTTTTATCCTGTGCGCTGTCAGGTGAGTTTGACACCAGGGAATCATGGGCATCTTTTTAGGGTTGTCTGTTTGGCTCAGACCTGTGGAGGAGAATGAACCAGGTCATCAGCAGTGTAACCAGAAGAAGAACATGAAGATGAAAATACATAAAAGCCATGCAGTGGATTACAACCCACATGGAAAAAGAACACAGGAGACCAAAAACCTACTGAAGACCCCACTCTGCACGAACTGAGTAAAGCAGGGATCTCCTGGGAAGAGGCAAAAGCCCTTGAAGAGAAGAGAGTGAGGTGGAGAGCCATGGTGGACACCCGATGCTCCAAAAAGGCCCAAGAGGACTAAGCCGAAGTAAGTCAAGTCATCCCTACATTTCCTCAATTATTTTCCATCCTCATCATCCAAGCATACACTACCCATCCCTCTCTACTGCAAACAGCCCACTACTCCTCTCCATCACTCCCCGGCCTACTCACCGCCACCGCACTCCTCCATCCTTCTTCATCCATCTATTTGGCCGATACATCCCCACCCAGCCCCCCCAGATCTGCTTCTCCCTCTCTCTGTTAATGCTCCTCCTGCTCCTCATGTCTGTTAAGTCAGCATGACATTTTATGACACCCGGTTATTAAAAAACAGTTTCTATTATGTGCAAGGGGAAGTGGAAATAGCTATGCTCATACAAGGTAATTAGGGGTGAGCAGGAGAGGGGATATTTATGAATGCAGGGGGAGAGCAGAGGGAGAGAGCAGGGGAATTGGTGGGTAATGTCCTGCTGTCAGTAACACTTTTCCCCTTAACTCCTAACACAACACAGTTAACGTGGGAATGGCTCTAAATCTCATTGTAATTCACGATTCCCATGAATCATTTCACATTAATTTCGCTCATTTGTGAGTTAAGTGAACAACACACCTTACGAGGCTTCTATTCATGAAAGTAGTGCTACTAATGTTTAGGGGAAACAGGACCTATATTTGATTCGGCCTGAATAAAAACAACAACTAGGAAACACAATCACATGTAAAGATATTGTATTATTAAGCTAACTGTGCAAAACAGACACACGTGTGTCTTCATCATTGTTCATAGTACCAGGTATGTAGGTAAGACCCAGATGCAGACATGTCGAATTAACAATGGTTTAATAATCCAACAGGGGCAGGAAATAGACAGGTCACGGCAGGCAGGGGTCAGTAAACCAGAGGTGGGGCAACAGTACCGGACAGCAGGCAGGCTCAGGGTCAGGGTAGGCAGAGGGGAAAATCCAGAGGTGGGGCAAAGGTAACGGTGGGCAGGCAGGCTCAGGGTCAGGGACAAGTAGAGTGGTCCAGCAGGTGGGTTCAGAGTCAGGACAGGCAATGGTCAAAACCAGGAGAGCGAGAAAAAGAGATACTGGGAAAAGCAGGAGCTGAGAACAAAAACGCAGGTTGACTTGACAAACAAAACAAACTGGCAACAGACAAACAGAGAACACAGGTATAAATACACAAGGGATAATGGGGAAGATGGGTGACACATAGAGGGGGTGGAGACAATCACAAAGACAGGTGAAACAGATCAGGGTGTGACACATAGTCAGTAGAATTACATTGTGATGGTGACAAATATGAAATAGAACTAATGTATTTCCCCAAAAACAGACAACATTCACAGGCAAACAGAACCAGGCATATTATACTTGCAGATTTACTTCAATGTCCAACAAACAACCCAGAGAAAATGTTTTTGTAATATCCTGCTTTGTCAAAAATGACATAGCTTTTTACAGGGTGTGTTTGGCGCCATTGGCAGATCTGCAAAGCAGATACATTATAAACCCATTCTGTTATAGACCCCTGATGTGGTCTGATGTGGTCTGTGTATCTGGTTCTGATATTTGGTGCAGAACGTTGATCCGCTTAGTGACCACAAACCGAGAAAAGTAATCTTCATAGAAACCAAAACTGCAATAATAAGTTGACTTAACCGGACTTGAATAACATGAAAGGAAAGGCCCACTATTTTATGCTATTCAAAGACAAACAAGTACCTTTAAATATACTGGCCAAGTCAAATAATTGTTGATCAATGTGTGCTGGCTCATCTGTGTTGACTTAGTTCATGAACATACACACACACACACACACACACACACACACACACACACACACACACACACACACACACGCACACACACGCACGCACGCACACACACACGCGTTAGTCTTGGCTCTGTAGGCCTGTATGGTCAGAGTTGTGGCTTTTGGCTGTGTCTAGCTGTACTGTGTCAATCCAACTCTCTGTTCACAAGCATTCAACAATATCTCTGGGCCATCCCCAGTAGGCTTGCAGCTCAATGAATGTTTGAAACGAGTGGAGGTGGTTCAGACACCTCTGGGAAAATAAGGGTCTGAGTTTGACACCTCTGGGCGTTATGGGGCCCAGCTCTGGGCCCTACCAGGGACCACAGATCATCACAGGTCACTGAGAAGTTAGTTGCTTTTATTTTTTTTGCTAAACCCAGAGACAAAATGAGGCCTTAACCTCGTAATCTACACGGCGCGTCCCCTGGTAGCACTTCTGGATTTACTGCTGGGAAATTAGAATTGGGCTGGACTGGGCTGAGAGAGAAAGACAGAAAGAGAGAGAAGTAGACAGAGAGAGAGAGAGAGAGAGAGAGAGGGACAAGAAAGAGAGAGACAGCGAGACCAAGAACGAGAGAGAACAAGAGAGAGAGGGAGGGAGCAAGAAAGCGAGAGAAGAAGAGAGAGCAAGAAAGAGAGAGAAGGAGAGAGAGAGAGAGCGAGATACTCTAATGCTCAACTGAATTCTTGGTTGTGAAACTAAAGATCAGATGTCCTAGAGATGTCTCTGCCTGGACAAGAACAAAAGACCAGAAATTATTACTTGCACTCTATTTATTGAACAATATTTTTGCAGAAAACCATCTCAGTCCACAATATTTCACATGCAAAGAGATGCAAAAAGTTAAGAATTATGTTTATTTCAGTTCCATCCAAAATGGTTTCAGGTTGAGTGGCAGGAAGGGATTTAATGTGACACCTCTCCCACTGCCACCTGTCATAATGTGGCTTTGGAGGGAAAATGTTCAGTGCTGCACCTCCACAGAGAGAGAACCTGTCCTCTCCTCTAACTGCCTCACAATCAGCCCTCTGTTCCAGGCACAGGGTGGGTCCTACTCCCTCCAACTATGAAAACAACCTAAGCTCACACACCTACACTCAATCACACACACACACACACACTCCTCCCACGGCCCTCAACCCGTTTCCAAAACCACCGCCCAACCGCGGTGCAACAGGACCTACGGGGAACCTTACCCTGCTCCTGCCACTTACCATTACTCCCCTGGCCTATCTGCCCCATTGAAAACACCTGTGTGTGTGTGTGTGTGTGTGTGTGTGTGTGTGTGTGTGTGTGTGTGTGTGTGTGTGTGTGTGTGTGTGTGTGTGTGTGTGTGTGTGTGTGTGTGTGTGCGTGCGTGCGTGCGTGCGTGCGTGCGTGTGTTTGATGCAAAGGCTATAATGTGGATGTAAATGTGGGTCTGCTGACACACTCCCTCCATTTCTGGGTGTGATTGTGCATACGTAGTTCAGCTTCATCAAAGGGCTGAGGAGGTCTGGGTACACCATTTCTGCTCTTTCATGATCCCCCCACTCCCTCCCCCGCCCCTCCATTCCTCTCCTCCCTTTGCTTTTTTCAGGTCTATATACACAAGCAGTGGAGTTGAAAGATCTTGACGTAGCTACGCTCTGAATATTTATGCTCGGCCATGTTAATAATGTAGCTACAATCAAGGAGCCATCAAGTATCACTACAGGATAAAATACATTGGCTCTCAGTAACTACAGCCAGCCAGACTAGCCAGCCTTCCTAGTGCCATCAACACTACCGCAGCTCGACCACCAGATTAGAACAGAGAGGGGTAAAGATCACCTGGAGAGAGAATAACAACTTTCTCCCATTGTCTGTGATGACACCGTGGGATCCTAATGCATAATGATGAAAATGTTCTGCCACGGTAACGTCTTTGACAAGGTAACATCTTTGCTCCAGTGTAAGAGGCCCATGAGCCAACATATGGTTTGGTGAATTGTGGCCGACATTGACATATTGCGCGTGGAGCTGGAGCGGGACTCAAATCGAGAAGAGGCTCATCCAAACCACTTACTCTATAGATCATCAGAGACAGGAGAGCTCTCCTCTCTGCTGGTAGGATCTCCCACAGTGAGGCTAGCTCTGTTACAAAGGAAAATAGGAGGGGAGTGTGTGTAAAGGATGACAGGAAGAGTGTGTGTGTGTGTGTGTGTGTGTGTGTGTGTGTGTGTGTGTGTGTGTGTGTGTGTGTGTGTGTGTGTGTGTGTGTGTGTGTGTGTGTGTGTGTGTGTGTGTGTGTGTGTGTGTGTGTGTGTGTGTGTGTGTGTGTGTGTGTGTTATTAAACTAATCTGTACACACACACCGGCTGGCACAGGTCAAAACACATAGGGCTTCGATGTTGCCATATCCCTTTTCAGCGACAGAGAGACCAAACAAGCCTCAACATTTTCCACGGCTGGGTGCGCTGGCTAAACGCTCTTAGAAGTGACGTCTCTTTGATGAGCTGTGTTAAGTGATATAATAATCACAGTGTGCCTAGCGCTAGCTAGCAGTGTAGCGCTATACGCTAGTTCCATGCTGCCCCGCCAGGCCTACACCCTCAGAGGAGCTCAACTCAAATAAACAGATCTCATTTCTAAAGGCAGAGACTGGTAATGAGGCTACTTCCAGCCAGAACCCCTCTCCTCCTCTACTCCTCCTCTCCTCTATCCTCTCCTACGCTAAAGTGCTCTTCCTGTTAACATTCATGCTCCACAACAGCCGTATCATTGCTGTAGGAGGGGGTTGTAAAGTTTACGCTAGCTGCCTCCAACGAAGGCCGTCTGTCGTCCAGACTGGAGCACACTGGAGGGCTTTGTGTCACTGCTACGTTCCAGACAGACAGACAGACAGATGGGAGGGAGGGCGGGCGGGTCACTGTTATGAACACACACATACGCACATAGAGGCACGCGTGCCGAACGCTTTGATCTTTCACTGATGTCTCTCCACCATCATCAGTCACTATTGACCTGCACCTAAACTACACCATGCATATCAATAATACACATGGTTACACTCACTCACACACACAACTACACCACCTCAGACCCAGATATAAGCCTACTGTACCCCAATCTCTCTTTCCTCTCCCAGCTCGAACTCTATAGTGGATTGATAAACCTGTCAGGCTGATCAGGGGCTCAGAGGTTGAAATGTGTGAATATCAACTCACAAACAAATGAAGATGATGTTGTGGTCCGTCGCTTCCAATATTGACATGTACATACAGAGTACTCATCTCTCACCATCTCTCTCTCTGTTTCTCCCTTTTTCTTTCTCCTGCCACCTGCTCTCCCTCTCTCCATCTCTGTCTGTCTGGATCCATGATGTTCCCATTTCCTCCTTGATAATAAATACCTGAATTCAGAAAAGATGCTCCTCAAGTCCTTCCTGTTTATATTCATGTTTTATTTAGTGTTTGTATTATCATAATCAAAGTACCAATAAAAATAACAAAGTAGAATAAAATATACATATCAAGTGTCAGGGTAGTTCTGTAACCTGTCCCATGTGGAATCTTGATGTTAACAAACAAATTAGCATTTAAATGAGTCCTGCATTTTATCCTTCAAGGTTATGTTGTTATGGATATTCAATTAGTGTGTGTGTGTGTGTGTGTGTGTGTGTGTGTGTGTGTGTGTGTGTGTGTGTGTGTGTGTGTGTGTGTGTGTGTGTGTGTGTGTGTGTGTGTGTGTGTTCCATACGCTTCCAACTGACTGGTCCCCCAGAGAGGTGTTATAGTAGGGTTTGTGTAGGGAGGGATGAAAGAGTTGGGTCGGTGGGTGTGTATGTGTGTGCATGTGCGTATGAGTGTGTGTGTGTGCACATTTGTGGTTATTGATACTGAATAGGGTTTAACAAAACATGGAAGACCAAGTCCAGAAGGAACAGAGCACAATAGTTTGGGAATTTCTGAGTTATTTCAGAGATATGCTGAGCACTTCATACCATAGGAAGAGATATCTCAACAAGACATCCTTTAAGATTTTTGAAGAACAACAAACAGTGAGTTTCTCTTAAACACACAGAGGGACAAGGAGTAATGCCGGTGATTTCTCTGTGTAGGGTAGGATTGTTATCATCTTGGCCCATCTCCTAAAGCAGCAGTACCAGGGATGAAAGTGTAAGGCCTGATGTTATTTCAGGCCTGCTACACAGAGACTGTTTAAACACCAAACAGCCTGCATACACACACACACACACACACACACACACACACACACACACACACACACACACACACACACACACACACACACACACACACACACACACACACACACACACACACACACACACACACACACACACACACACACACACACACACACACACACACACACATTGCACCCGCCGGAGGCCTCAACCAACAGTTAATAAAATAAATTCCAAAATACAGACTTTTAACTCAGTCTATTCCGGTGCAGGCGTTAGTGCCAGTCACCACAGGGGAAGGGAGGTCAAGATGGAGTGTGTTCCTCCAGCTCCATAGAGCTGTCTCAAACCTGTTACTCTCACAGTGCTCTGATCTGATAAGATGCCTGCTGTCCAGCAGAGTACTGGACAGTATGTCTCTTGTGGAGTATCACTTACATTTTGACTCGTAATGAATTGAGTGCCTATAGTATTCTGAATGCTTTCTGGACCTTAGTGTGATGTGTCTCAACCCTGTTCATCATAACCCTCCAAACACAAGCCACTTGTTGCTTAGGAAAGGGGGTGGTCTCCCAGCCCATAGTAGTGTTGATAGAACCATGTCATCCAGAGAGTGAAATGATGATAGTTCTCCTCTCTGAGAGCAGGCCAAAAGCTATTTATTTAACCCTGTACTGGGAGCTCACACAGCAGTCAAATAAAGAACTATGTGCTTTAGCTGAATGCTTGTAAACCAGTGCTTCCAAATGTCTACAGACAATGGTGTACGCAGTACGGGCATGAGGTAGATGAAGAATAGGTGTTTGTGTGAGGGAGAGTGCTGTGTACTGTGCAGTACTGTACTGCACTCCTTTGTGCATTTTTTAAACCTCCCAATGATATTGTGGTGAGTTGACCGTTAATCTCTAAGGCAAACTAATCTCCCTTTTAATATAGTTGATTCATGAACCTGCTCAAAAACATGTTGTTTTTAATTAATCTACCCCTCGCCGACTCACCAGCGATAATAACATGTGGATTAACTTGTGAGCTGGGTGATATGTGGAGTTTTTTACTGGTTCTTATGGCATAGCGTCTCCTTCCGACTATTACAGTAAATATTTATGCTAATACGCTAGCTCATGAAGTCGTTAAAAAACACCTCGGCTCATATTATTGAGGAAGGGAACACACACAAACGTCAAGCGCACACAGTGACGACTTTGCCTAAGGCAGTTTATGTCTGTAAGGCATATTCACTCCACGCTTGTTTTTATCAATACATTTCCTCAATTATTCAGCCTGTTTTAAGACTTCAGATGATGTCCAATTGCGGCCAGGGGTGTGATGACTGGAGGACTGATGAGAGTGTTGATTGCCAGGCCTAGGGTTGCAAAGATTTTATGTAATCTATCACAAGACACCTACTGTCAGAACCACTCTAAATAGCAGGAGGATGAAGTCAGGCGCAGGAGACTGAGGTACGTGAAACACACGTTTAATGAGTAAGTCCACAAATAGCCAAAACAAGGCAGGGTAACAAAACTCCAAAACAACAGGAACAATGAATCCTGGAAAGAGTCGGGACGCAGCCCAGCAACCCTAATGCCCAAAATGACAGCGGCAGAGGAAAACACAAATCCCCAACCTACTAAAAGCACGACACGAAAATAATCCCGCACAAACCCCAACAAAAACAGACAGACTAAATACCCCACTAATTACCTAACACAAAACAGGTGCTAACCTAAACAGACATAACCAAATGACACAGAAACAGAGATTGGTGGCAGCTAGTAGGCCGGTGACGACGACCGCCAGGTGCCGCCCGACCGGGGAGAGGCGCCACCTTCTGTGGACGTTGTGACACCTACAGGCTCTTTTTGGGTATGTGTCTATAATTATTTACATTTACATTTACATTTAAGTCATTTAGCAGACGCTCTTATCCAGAGCGACTTACAAATTGGTGCATTCACCTTATGATATCCAGTGGAACAACCACTTTACAATAATGCATCTAAATCTTTTAAGGGGGGGGGGGGGTTAGAAGGATTACTTTATCCTATCCTAGGTATTGCTTAAAGAGGTGGGGTTTCAGGTGTCTCCGGAAGGTGGTGATTGACTCCGCTGTCCTGGCGTCGTGAGGGAGCTTGTTCCACCATTGGGGTGCCAGAGCAGCTAACAGTTTTGACTGGGCTGAGCGGGAACTGTGCTTCCTCAGAGGTAGGGGGGCCAGCAGGCCAGAGGTGGATGAACGCAGTGCCCTTGTTTGGGTGTAGGGCCTGATCAGAGCCTGAAGGTATGGAGGTGCCGTTCCCTTCACAGCTCCGTAGGCAATCACCATGGTCTTGTAGCAGATGCGAGCTTCAACTGGAAGCCAGTGGAGAGAGCGGAGGAGCGGGGTGATTATCTATGTCCCTCTCTCTGGACTTATCACTTGTATACAGTACATATGAAATAATTAAATAAATAGAATGACAAAGCTGTTAAACATTTTCCTAAATATAAACCATCAACTTAGTGAACACCAATGGTGTTAATAATATGAGGGTTTCAGCATGAAATACTATTGTTTTACACACTTTCAATATATATTCGTAGTCAATGTTTTGGCGTCAAACTTGTGGTAGTTGGGTAAAAAGTCAATAGTGTTGCAGAGGTAATGAAACATAATGCCATTGTTGATTAGATGCTTTTTCATTAATTTGGCAATTTTCTCTTGAACAATACGGTCCATCTACAAGAAACACATGGACAATATGGACACAGATATAAACAATGAACGTATACAGTACCAGTCAAAATATTTTACTATTTTTTACATTGTATAATAATAGTGAAGACATCAAAACTATGAAATAACACATATGGAATTATGTAGTAACCAAAAAAGTGTTAAACAAATCAAAATATATTTTAGATTTTAGATTCTTCAAAGTAGCCACCCTTTGCTTTGATGACAGCTTGGCACACTCTTGGCATTCTCTCAACCACCTTCACCTGGAATGCTTTTCCAACAGTCTTGAAGGAGTTCCCACATATGCTGAGCACTTGTTGGCTGCTTTTCCTTCACTATGCGGTCCAACTCATCCCAGACCATTTCAACTGAGTTGAGGTTGGGTGATTGTGGAGGCCAGGTCATCGGATGCAACACTCCATCACTCTCCTTCTTGGTCAAATAGCCCTTACACAGCCTGGAGGTGTGTTGGGTCATTGTCTGGTTGAAAAACAAATGATAGTCCCACTAAGCGCAAACCAGATGTAATGGTGTATCACTGCAGAATGCTGTGGCAGCCAAGCTGGTTAAAAATTATTTGGGATCAGTGTCCCTTCCACGGGACGGTTGAGCTAATGTAGGCTAATGCGATTAACATGAGGTTGTAAGTAACAAGAACATTTCCCGGGACATAGACATATCTGATATTTGCAGAAAGCTTAAATTCTTGTTAATCTAACTGCACTGTCCAATTTACAGTAGCTATTACAGTGACAGAATACCATGCTATTGTTTTAGGAGAGTGCACATTTTTGAACATGAAACGTTATTAATAAACAAATTAGGCACATTTGGGCAGTCTTGATACAACATTTCAAACAGAAATACAATGGTTAATTGGATCAGTCTAAAACTTTGCACATATACGGTTGCCATCTAGTGGCCAAAATCTAAATTGCACCTGGGCTGAAATAATACATTATGGCCTTTCTCTTGCATTTCAAATAACGTTTTTTTTTCTTTGTATTATATTTTACCAGATCTACTGTGTTATATTCTCCTACATTCCTTTCACATTTCCACAAATTACAAAGTGTTTCCTTTCAAATGGTACCAAGAATATGCATATGCTTGCTTCAGAGCCTGAGCTACAGGCAGTTAGATTTGGGTATGTCATTTTAGGCAAAAATTGAAAAAAAGGGGCGGATCCTTAAGAGGTTTTAAGTGTGCCTTGAATTCTAAATAAATCACAGACAGTGTCACCAGCATAGCACCCACACACCATCACACCTCCTCCTCCATGCTTCACGGTGGGAAATACACATGCAGAGATCATCCGTTCACCTACTCTGCATCTCACAAAGACACGGCGGTTGGAACCAAAAATCTCAAATATGGACTCATCAGACCAAAGGACATATTTCCACCAGTCTAATGTCAATTGCTTGTGTTTCTTGGCCCAAGCAAGTCTCTTCTTATTATTGCTGTCCTTTAGTAGTGGTTTCTTTGCAGTAATTCGACCATGAATGCCTGATTCACACAGTCTCCTCTGAACAGTTGATGTTGACATGTGTCTGTTACTTGAACTCTGTGGAGCATTTATTTGGGCTACAATTTCTGAGGGTGGTAACTCTAATGAATTTATCCTCTGCAGCAGAGGTAACTCTGGGTCTTCCTTTCCTATGGTGGTCCTCATGAGAGCCAGTTTCATCGTAGCGCTTGAAATTTTCCAGATTGATTGACCATGTCTTAAAGTAATGATGGACTGTTGTTTCTCTTTGCTTATTTTATCTGTTCTTGCCATAATATGGACTTGGTATTTTACCAAATAGGGCCATCTTCTGTATACCACCCTAACTTGTCACAACACAACTGATTTTCTCAAATGCTTTCCTGCTTTTACAAAGGCACACCTGTTAATTGAAATGCATTCCAGGTGACTACCTCATGAAGCTGTTTGAGAGAATACCAAGAGTGTGTAACGCTGTCATCAAGGCAAAGGGTGGCTACTTTGAAAAATCTCAAATCTCAAATATATTTTTATTTGTTTAACACTTTTTTGGTTACTACATGATTCCATATGTGTTATTTCACAGTTTTGATGTCTTCACTATTATTCTACAATGTAGAAAATAGTTTTAAAAATGACTGGTACTGTATACAGTATGTTCATTGTTTATATCTGTGTCCATATTGTCCAGGAGTTTCTAGTAGATAGAAAAACCCTTGAATGAGTAGGTGTGTCCAAACTTTTGACTGGTACTGTATATGCCGTCTGGTTATCTTTTTCTATATTACTATTTTACTTAGTATTATTACTATTATTATTTTAATTATTGTTTCACTCCTCTTTGACCTGCATTGTTGGTCAAAGAGGATTCCACTGTACCCTGCAATCTGCGACCCTGTGCATGTGACTAATAAACTCTGATTTGAGGTCAGGAAACCTAATAAAACTCTTTGGAATGCACCTTGATACCAAGAACCACTTATTGTGGTCTGACTGCAGTCTGACCGCACCCTATAATCCTTTGGTAGAGCTGCGTGTTAGACACTTACATGCATACTGTACATAACATGTCGTCCCTGTGATGAGGGACATGTGTGAAGGGTTGGAACTAGACCCTGAACAGGTTCACTCTCTAGCCTAATAATCCCGCTGAAACCAGAGCTCAGCTTCAGACTGTCACATCAACATTCCAAGGCACACAGGAATACAGACTTGGAAGCATTCTGATTCCTGACCAAACCAGTCCCAGGTTTGCTGTTGCCTTTTCCGCCTCACCCCACACAGGCATTTATTTAACCATGGTATGGGATCTTATTCCCGGGCCATTGAAATTTGGGAATGACAATTTGGGAATTGATGGTAGTTTCTTGTATTTTAACTAGGAGGTAGGGGTGGGGCGGTACACTTTGTTGGCGAGTCGGGTCGTATCCAATGTTTTGATATGTGCCACAGGGGCAGGGGGAGGGACAGAAAATAAAGATTTTCTAGTCGAATGGTCCCATGTTATGGCATGCCATGGAAGGGTGGGTTGCTGTTATTACAACAAAGTCTGGAGAGCCTGTCTCCGCCCCAGGAACACATATACTGTAATGCCGTATCCACAAACCAGCTAGGTAGGGGTCAGGACTAAAACCGCAGGCCGTATCCTTCGTCTAAGAAAAAAAATATTAATAACAATGAGACTTTCTTATTCACATGAATAAAGTACAAATTATGAAAGTGAATAATCAACCATCACCTCACAGAAGGCAGATAGCTCCATTGTCGGCTGTCTGAACAGCCATTGTGGTTTAAAGTTAGTGACCTTTACGGTCTAGAACAGGGGTGTCATCCACGGAGGGCTGAGTGTCTGCGGGTTTTGGGTTTTTTCTTTCAATTAAGACCTAGACAACCAGGTGAGGGGAGTTTCTTACTTTCTTACCTTAATTCATCAATCAAGTACAAGGTTGTAGCGAAAACCCGCAGACTCTCGGCCGTCCATGTAATGAATTTGACATGTGGTCTAAAAGGTGAGAACAATAAGATTACATACTCACTTTTGGCCAGCACTGTGTGGGAGTTCAATGTTCACAACCTCTGATGTCAGAAAGGTGCCCACCACCTGGCTTCAGTGGGTATGAAGCCAACAGCTACTGTTCTCTATCTGAGGATTCAAACACAGGGAGGAGAGATAGCAGGTGAGAGCATGGGTCACCATTTACTTTACACTACAGAGAGCTAGCACTGTATCTGCCAGTCAGCAGTCCCTAAGACCTCTCTTTCATTAGAGAGATGCGCAGGCCCCTTCCTGGCATGGACCGCAAAGAGAGAGCCAAGCATGCACCCACACACACGCACCTGCGCACACGTGCACACACACGCCAGATAGGGGACTTAAAAGGCCTCTCCCAGGTGTTTGAACTGTGTTCCCATCATTACCCCCTTCAGCCTGGGGAGCTCTCCCTCTGACTGCCTTGTTGATCGATTGTAATTGTACAGTCCTAATTGATTGACTGCACTTCACTCAATGTAATATGCATTCGTTGGAGGTGACAGGTAAAAGGCGGGAGAATGTGGGTAATGACCTCCCTTCATGTCCTTTGGTGAATGACCCCGCACGGTAGAACTCACGGACACTTCACCATCTTGAGGATGGAAAGAGGAGAAAGACTTTAGCTTTTCACTCCTCTGTTATATTCTGCTGACCCAGGCAAAAGAAGGCTTCTGCTTCCCTTTTAATCACATTTCAATTATTCTGATGGAGGATGGGAAACACACCGGTTTTGCGGTGGCTCTCTCTATGTTCTTTAAAATCTACTATTTTCTCCCAGCTGGTCCAGGTAATTAATCATCCATACATGTTTTAAAACATCAGCGACTCTCCTCTCCTCCTCTCCGCTCCCTCACTTCTTTCCCTCTGTTGTCGAAATGTGTGAGTGATTACCACCAACCTAAATATATTACATATTCCAAAGTGTGGAAAATACACATATGGTGCCGGGTGCTTTGAAACAGCTCTTTATTTGAAGCATAAGCGGAAAAGAGAAAGCAAGCTGAATGGAGTGTGACTTCCAATGCACAGGTGCGGCTAATGAACTAGCAGGAAAATGGAGACGTACAGAAGCAGGTCAACACTTTTACTTTTTACTGTAACAAGCCAAGGAACGGCAAAGGGCTATTTTATTTCTACTGCTGCAGTCAGTTTCTCAAATCAAAGAATGAGCATAGGTCCATCCAGTCCAGGGGACAGAGAGCACATTAATAATGTATTGGCTATTTCTGAGGAGTAGCGATGGTATCCTGCAGTTTAAATATTAGAGTCCAATTGGGGGCTTTGTGGCCTGGCATGTACAGATCAGGCTGTGCATTAAGTGGCGGTATATCCCTCCCTGGGTGTGTTATGCAGGCTCAGCATGGAGCCTTTTACTATCTGAACAGGCCCCGATGTACTGTACTGTACACCCGTCTGTCTGCAATGGCGTTGATTCAGACACGTAACTAGAGTGTCATAGGCCACATGGTTATGCATAACTATGTGAGGTAATGAATAGATAACCCCTACTAGACAGTATGAGCCTGGGAGTCACAGTTAAAAAAAACAGAACGAAATGAAATATTCACTTATTAAAGTAAGTTAGTGTGAACTTACAGTGTGAATAGTAACTGTTGTGGCTTGTTCCTTCTCTCACAACTAACAACTTTGAAAGGAAAAATGTATGACTATTTTCTATATCTCTTTCACATAAAAAGGCCAAACAGTTGAGTTGACCCCGTAAAACAGTTGACCCAGGAAACTGTTTTTGTGGGGAAATATTTCATTCTGATGGGTTCTGTTTGCTCCTGAGAGTTTCATCATCCTTTACTATAAGGTCATAGCGCCATACGTAGGTAGGGTCAGCAATTCAGAAATGGCACCAACCTCATACCACACTTACACTCTCGCCCTCCCTCGCCCTCCATGGGCCTACGGTCACTGCAGTCATAAGAACAGTTGCACGTTCTGACCGCTTTGGTGAGGTGACACCGGAGGTTATTTCAAACCCCAGGAGGGTCCACCAAATATGCACTCTCTTCAGAAGTTAGAAACAGCCCCTGCAGCATATTGTATGACCCTGGACTGTCTACTGCATGCCCATACACACACATACAGTATTTATGCACACACACACTGTGTACATACACATCCATGTGTCTCACAATTCCTGCCGTAATTATTTTGTTTCATAGGGGCAATTCGAGGTGGCCAGCAGGAAGAACTGTAAATATAGCACCAAATCTACCCACTTAAAGCTGGATATGAGTCTAGGATGTTTCCTTAGTCTATCTGACAAAGTCAGAGACAGATCGGTTTCAGACTCATTTACCCCTCCTCCTCCATCCCTCCATCCCTCTCTCTCCTGCCTTTCCGAGACACAGTGGCCCTCTATCCAGGCCTATCTGGCTGTGCATCTGGATCATACGAGGCCTGTCGCATCCCACCAGAAATAGAGTGCCGGAAAAAGACTCTCGCCTGTCTACGTCACCTTATCGAGAACAGGGGACGCCGGGGAGAGGGAGAGAGCAGATTACCGGCGACTAAAAATAAATATGAAATATGGCTTCTGTTCTGCAATCTATATCTACCTCACTCTTCCTACCCTCTCTTAGCAGGGTCTATCTCTCTCAGATAGGTGTCCCCTTGAACCAGTACCAAACCTAATGCTTGGACACTCGTTTGACTGTGTGTCGTCTGTGCATTTACATGAAGCAGGCCCATACTCAATAGGGCAGGGGCTCTATACAGTCATTATAACAAGAACACACACACCGCACAGGAGTGTCCTGACTTAATGTAATTGTTCTAAGCATCGGCTCTCGCTCTGGTTTTAGCGGTCTCTGAAGACAGTAGGCATTGGGTCCTAATTGGGTCCAGAGCGAACCCTAAGTCTGCGGTCTCCGTCGGCGACCACTCGTGTTCAACACTGCACGACCATAACGAGCGTTTTGCCAACAACACAGAGCAGCTGATAAAAGGCCAGGTGGGTAATTGATGTGGTTACTAAGTGGCTCATTTGCATCCTTTACGCATATCAAACTAAGCAGCGGGTGGGGTGTGCGAGAGAGGGGGGTTTAGATGGGGATTAGGGGGGCGGGGGTTCGTTAAAAGGCAACATGGATGTTATATTTTAGTCAGGAGAGCAGAGAAACCTTGGAGGACGCTCCAATTGTTAATTGAGCTCTTTTGGGGGTTCCTCTCTTCTCTATTTAATTTTCCATCCATCCCTTTCTTCCCCCTTCCCTTCCATCTACCCCTCCTTCTATCTCTCCATCTCTAGGGAAAGGGAATGAAAAGATAAGCAGAGACCTTACAGGTAGTAAGGGATATCAGACATGCACGCTGCCGCTGTGGCTTCGGTTGTTAATCATCAGCTTAACCTGCCTTTAGAATAACTACAGCTCCTCCCTTAGGGCATTGGACAGAGGAGTGATGGGCAGAACCATAGAGGCCCCTACCATTTCCTTATAACTCCAATATAACAACTTATGCCATGTACTACGTGACAGAGAGACATTTGGCATATTAAAATTCCAGCAATTATCAACAAGGTTGATTTCTCAAGGTCTTCAGGGTTCATTTACTTTTCATAACACAAACCAGTAGAGTTCCAGACCTGAGTCTGATACAGGCCTATTGTGGTAGTTATGTTAGTATTACACCTCTCATACTGCACACTAAAAGCTCACAGCTGTTCCCTAATTCGAGAGGTACAACAAACCAACTGCCAGGCAAAGTGGAACCACAAGGCCCTGGGTGTTGTTCCCCGAAGTCAGGAAGCCCTTCCAAGATGTAACACAAGAACATTCCACGCATGAATGGAGCGTATTCTTCAGCTCGTTTCTCCACACACGTGGGGAGATTTCCATTAAAATAAATAAGAGCCATACAAAGGCAACACAGACGCAAGACATTTTCATGAGAGGAGAGGATACACAGGAGACAGCTGCAGTGTGTCTGTCAGGTCTGAGTGTTTTTCGTAGGTATCATTGGAGAGGTGGATGATGACGATGAGGATGAGGATGAATGATTGGCAAAATGTTTGTGATGAAGGCATCACTCAGTTCTGTTCCTGGCGGTTCCAGTGTTGTGGAGATGCTCTACTGTACTGGAGCTGCTATTTGCCTTAAGGAATAAGGCATTATGGGCAGTATGAATACCCACTTCAAAGCCAGATTTCTTATGTGTTTGTTTCTCTCTCTGTCTGTCCGTCCGTCTGTCTGTCCATACTATTCCATCTCTGAGGGATCCACCCTATGGGATCTCCCTCTCTGTTTGTCTTGGAAGAGGGGATAGAACCATTACCCTCTTAACACTGCACTAAAGACAGGCAGGCAGGCTGGTGAAACGTAAGAAGCGTCCCCCTCCCTCTTCTCTCCTGTCTTTCCAGTCCAAGTCCCAGTCCCTGGCATGAGGTGTGTTAGTTGGATGGGTAATGCTGGTCTCTGAGGAGCACATCTGCTGTTTTAACGCTCCACTGTGGTTTATGGAGGTCTCAGCGCTGAGCCATAAGAGCTGCACCTGCGGAACCATCCAAACAAGAGGAACAGCGCTCGTATTGTAAAAGGCCCTCGTAACATAAATATTTCTCCTCTCTTGACTCTAAACTCACATAATGAAGCTGACAAATCTCACCACCTGTGTCTAGGATGTGGTGCTGAGGGAGAGAGAGGAGGGAAAGATGGGGAGAGGAGGAGAAGAAATTAAAAAGAGAGTGAAAGTAAGTGAGAGATAGATGGAGAGAAAGAGAGAGTGAGGGGTGGGGAGAGAAAGAAAGTTGGAGAGAGAGGAGAAAGTTAACAGGGAGAAATAAAGACAGAAAGAAAGAGAGAAGGACAAAGAGAAAGCTTGAAAGAAAGTGAGAGAGTGAGAGGGTAGAAAAAAGAGAAGGCCCTTTCCCTGGATGTCAATCCATCTCCAGGATGAAGAATCACTGGGGCCACCTGTGCCAGATGCTGGCTGCGATCATTAGGCGTGTGGCTGGAGGAGAGGTGCTTACCCAAAGAGGAGAACTGTGTACCCGGCCCACCTGCCCGGGGATAACAATCTCCCTGGGACCCTTAAGCTGAAAGGAAAAGAGTGGCTAGTCTCTCTTATGCAGATGAAGCTAAATAAACACAGGCTATTTATCAGTGTGCAGGCCCTGCGGCCTGTCATCCCACCGCCTGCCTACGCTCCATTCACCCATTCATCCACAGCACTGCAAGGGACCAACACAAAGGAAATCTTATGCAGGGAATCAGGGAGGGAGAACATTATGGCTGAAGTAAGCCAAAAAATGACATCTCCAGCTGGCCAAGAGGACAAATTAATATACACAGATTGGACACTACATTAGCGCAGATGCTTGTGCTTGTCTTTCAGTGTACAACTCCAGAAGTATCCTAACTTTGACACGTTGATGTTATTGTTGTGTAGGAGGGCATTACAGCCATGGTGTACAGTATAGTCAGAAGAGGACTCATCGACCACATTACAACCACACCACGACCACACATGACCGTTCATCCTTCACACAGGGAAAGTCCCTGGGTTTTCACCCTGGGAACAAACGGACCATCAAAAATCACACATCCATTCTCAAAACCCTGTCATGTTTGCTAAACGCCAACCACAGGTGGTTCCCCTGCCCCTCGTCCCTCTTTTCTGTGCACCCTCTCTCTGCTCCGCCAGGCGATTTCCACACTCGATCCGTCATGTGTGGAGCTCCCAGTTAAATCCCTGTCGGAGCGCGGAGAAGCATGGAGAGCGATTCCTGCTGCTTGGTTGCATCTGTGAGGTTGCTCCCCTGTGGCACAGTGAGTTTCCTAACGTACACACAAACTAGGAGACTGATCATCAACGCCACACTCCCTCTCTCCAGGGGCTATCTGTCTGCGTTAAGATGCCCTTAGTCACAGGGGTAGGAGGATTGGGCTCAGCTCAAGTATTTGTTGAGCTCCTCTCTCTTTCTGTCGCTTCTATGATGGACGAATAGTGTTCAAGGTATCATGATTTGAAGTTTAACTCTTAGTATAACTAGTTAGATTTTGACTATTTTTCTTTAACTAGCTGTATTTAGACTTTTGGGATTATTTCTTAACACTTTGTGTTGAATACATATCATATTAATGATATGGCATGGTTATGAAGGAAATAAGCACAATGAGAAATATCAAAATGGACAAAAGCTTCATTGGGATACATTATAAGCACTGTTTGGGGCTCTGACTTGGGCATTTAGTCATTTCGGCATCAGACGTAGTTGTTTTAATCAGCAGCATTACAACCTGCATATCCACAGCAAACTGCTGAAGTAGGTTAATTAAGTGAATATTACTTCCTGACTTTCTACTGAAATGTCCACCTGGCCAATGAAATCTCTCTACCAACCTTCACCCTTGAGTAATCCTAACGACCATCTCCAACACAATGGCTTGCTCTTAAAATAGATGTACCTTGTTACACTGCTGCCTAGATGTTTGTTTTGCCAGGCATCCTATAATGGGGTCTGGTATGGCCTATTATGGAGATTCTATGGGTCTCCCCGGTTTCACTCCAGGCCTAATAAGTGATCATTTGGAGGAAGACGTATCATTCTGAGCGGCGGCCATATCTAATTAGAGCCATAATGCTGGGTGAAATGGCTCTATTAGCTGGGGAGAGGCAGCCTGCTTATCAGACCCTCAGGCCAATCGCCTCAGGTTTATTTCTCAGGAAATCATTAAGTGTTTCATAATTTCAGCATTTAAATGCTGTGTTTTGATCACTGAGCTGTGTGATTAAGGGTGTTTTTAATGGTTACTATACCGCCCGGTAAGATGCAATTAAAATGTTTCAAGAGTGGAGATAGAGAGAGGAGTTAGGGGCAAGTGTTTGATACCCCTTGTAGTGACAACACAGAGTCTGAAGACCTTTCATCAGCCATGAGTGTGATTTCTAGAAGCAAAGCTTTCTCAATGACATGGTCAAGAATGCACATCAAATGTAATATCAACATTATTCATTTAAAACGCAATGCGCAGCCTACTCTCTGCAAACATACAGTGTTATAGATAGATCATGCAGAAATAAAAGCCAAAAAGTGTAATGGGTGTATTGTTGAATCCTTCCCAAAGAAAAAATGTGTAGCTCCAAAGCTGTTGTAGATAAACGTGGGGAATGACTCCTTTATTTCATTTTAGTTTGTTCCTTTATTCGTGGTGCGCAGGTCTCTGAGGAGCGCTGGCATCGATTGCTGATTTAATGAAAGCGTCTGCTTCTCCTGGCTTCCCTCTCGCTCGCTCTCCCATTCCTCACTCCTCCGGGTCACTCCGCTTAAAATGCCTCCGTTAATCAGATTTCTGTTAAAAGCCGTAAATAGAATCAGAGCTCTGTTGCCAAGACACCCTCCTCTCCCTCCTTCTTTTATTCTCTTTCCCTCTCTACCTCTTTCTCTCTACCTCTCTCTTTCTCTCTCTAACTCTCTCTCCGTTCCACTCCCACAGCCTGTTCCAACTCCAGCACCAGGGCCCAGAGTCTCTCAGAGGCAGGCAGTGGACCAACAAGTGTTCTGCAGCCCTTTCTGGGTGTCTGATTGGGATAGAGATCTGGCCAAGTGGCTGGGTGGTTAAAATATTGACGGCTCCAAAAGGCTCCCAGGGTAGAACCTGATAATGCTGGAAGGTCAACGTTAATGTGAGTCTGTACTGTTACAAGCGAGGCAACAGGTCAAAAAAGGGTTCTTAGACGCATCAACCAATTAAGAGTACTGCTTGTTGCACACAGTGCCCCGTTGAATAGTACTCAATGCTTCTTCAGTGAGGATTTCATAAGTCATAACAGAGTGAAAATCCATTTTTACAACATTCTCCAGTTGTTCAGTGTGTCTTCCATATGGAAGTGATCAGCACGTCCAAATCCTCCCACATTCATTTTGGCACAGCTCTGTCTCTGCTCTGTCAGAAGCCTATAAAATATGGCCTGTTTCTAGCCCTGTACAGGACGTGCCGAAGCGTGAAAGACTCGACTTTGCATTTACCACAAGTTTGGTTTACGTTGGGCCTATTTAAACTGGAGGCACTACTGTGGAAGGAAAACACAAACTGAGAAAATAAAAAACAAACTGCCATATTATCCAAGCTAATATCACTGTGGGGTCCTGACAGCACTGTTTATTCTTTAAATATTGACCCATGAAAGGGAATCTGAATGAGGATCAGAGTACTGGCCCGGGCCAGACAGGGTGGTACGTTACAGTACAGGCAGGGTGGTACGTTACAGTACAGGGTGGGTGTCTCCTGTCCTATGGGATTCTTCTTCTTCTCCTGGCTTCTCCTACCCTGGAGGTGGATGAATGGATGGGTGGAGAAATGTTTCTTTTTAACATCACCACACCAAGAGAAATCCTGGCAGAACATGAGACAGTCTGCCTACAGCTGTAACTCCTTTCCATTGAGTTGATAACTTTGAATGATGATGTTTCGCGGCTGCATCACAGCAAGGTACGGAAACTGCTCTGCTTTCGACCGAGAGGCCCTCCAGCGGGTGGTGAAGACGGCCCTGTACATCACTGGAGCTGTGCTCCCACCCATACAGGACATCTACTCCAAGCAAGGGCTGAGGAAGGCTCCCAGCATCATCAAGGACCCCACATACCACCCAGCCACGGACTATTCACTCCGTTGCCATCTGGCAGACTGTATCGGAGCGTCAGGTCTCGGACCAACAGGCTCCGAGACAGTTTTTTTCCACAAGCCATCAGACTACTGAACTCTTGAACCGGGACTGACCACCAGCACACAAACAGTCTAATACACTGACTCTGCACGTCCCTCTGTACTTCACCACACACTCATGGGCCCAAGCACACACACTAACACACGTACCCACACACACTCCGTGACTGCTACAGGACTCCTGTTTAGTATTACTGCCCAATGGCTATATATTATTACACAATAATTTTTTTTCAACGGCCTACACACAATACCCCATAACGTCAAAATGGATTTATGTTTTTAGAACATTTTTACAAATGTACTAAAAATGGAAAACTGAAATGCCTTGAGTCAATAAGTATTCAACCCCTTTGTAAGGGCAAGCCTAAATAAGTTCAGGAGTACAAATGTGCTTAACAAGTCACATAATAAGTTGCATGGACTCACTCTGTGTGTAATAATAGTTTTAACATTGATTTTTGAATGACTACCTCATCTGTGTACCCCATAAATACAATTATCTGTAACGTCACTCAGTCGAGCAGTGAATTTCAAAGACAGATTCAACCACAAAGACCAGGGAGGTTTTCCAATGCCTCGCAAAGAAGGGTATTGGTAGATGGGTCCAGAAAAAATATCCCTTTGAGCATGGTGAAGTTATTAATTACACTGGATGGTGTATCAATACACCTAGTCACGCAAGCATCCTTCCTAACTCAGTTGCTGGAGAAAAAGAGATTTGGCCATGAGGCCAATGGTGACTTTAAAGCAGTTACAGAGTTTAATAGCTGTGATAGGAGAAAACTGAGGATGGATCAACAACATTTCAGTTAGTCCACAATACTAACCTAATTGACAGAGGGGAAAGAAGGAAGGAATAATATTCCAATACATGCATCCTGTTTGCAACAAGGCACAAAAGTTTTTTAAAAATGCAAAAAAAATTGGCAAAGCAATTCAATTTTTGTCCTGAATACAAAGTGTTAAGTTTGTGGAAATTCCAATACAACACATTACTGAGTACCACTCTCCATATTTTCTTGTAATCATTAAGGACTGGGGAGTTTTTCAGCATAAAAGAAGAGCTAAAAACAGGCAAAATCCTAAAGGAAAACCTGGTTCAGTCTGCTTTCCAACAAATACCCGGAGATGAATTCCCCTTTCAGCAGGACATTAACCTAAAATTGAAGGCCAAATCTACACTGGAGTTGCTTAGAAAGAAGACAGTGAATGTTCCTGAGTGTCCTAGTTACAGTTGAGACTTAAATCTACTTCAAAATCTATGGCAAGACCTGAAAATTGTTGTCTAGCAATGATCAACAACCAATTTGACAGAGCTTGAAGAATTTAGAAAATAGTAATGGACAAATGTTGCACAATCCAGGTGTGGAAAGCCCTAAAGGACTCAGACCATGAGAAACAATATTCTCTGGTCTGATGAAACCAAGATTGAACCCTTTGGCTTGAATGCCAAGCGTTACATCTGGAGGAAACCTGGCACCAACCCTATGGTGAAGCATGGTGGTGGCAGCATCATGCGTTGCAGATGTTTTTCAGTGGCAGGATTGGGAGACTAGTAAGGATCGAGGGAAAGATGAACAGAGCCAAGTACAGAGAGATCCTTGATGAAAACCTGCTCCAGAGCACTCAGGACCTCAGACTGGGGGGTGAAGGTTCACCTTCCAGCAGGACAACGACCCAAAGCACACAGCCAAGACAATGCAGGAGTGGCTTCGGGACAAGTCTTTGAGTGTCCTTGAGTGTCCCAGCCAGAGCCCGTACTTGAACCCGATCAAACATCTCTGGAGAGACCTGAAAATAGCTGTGCTTTTACGCTCCCCATCCAACCTGACAGAGCTTGAGAGGATCTGTGGAGAAGAATGGGAGAAACTCCCCAAATACAGGAGTGCCAAGCAAATTAGTGTCAAACCCAGAAAGACTCACAGCTGTAATCGCTGCCAAAGGTGCTTCTACAAGATATTGACTCAGGTGTGTGAATACTTATGTAAATTAAATATTTCTGTATTTCATTTACAATACATTTGCAAAAATGTCTAAAAACATGTTTTCACTTTGTTATTATTGGGTATTGTGTGTAGATTGGTGAGGAAAACATATATTTAATCCATCTTGAATTCAGGCTGTAACATAACAAAATGTGGAATAAGTTAAAGGTATGAATACTTTCTGAATGCACTGTATATTATGTGTATATTGTGACAAATAAACCGACTTGAAATTGTTTCACTGGCCCATGAGGACAATCAGTATACAATAGCACCTTTTTCTATGGAATATTACTCCAAAATACTGCAAGGTCTAATAACCACATTGTTCCTGATGAATAGCGAGCCAAAATGATTATGGACCCGACAAAAACTCTTAATTAGCAAAGCCCCCCCTTTTCAATCAATTATCTAAATTACATTTATACAGTTCAATGATTACTGACCAAAAGGAGGATTCTTGAGCTGGGAAGAATACGTTCTGCCATAAACGGAGCCATTTAATCGGTGACCACTCGATGAGGGAATCATGTCGTGATAATTAAATTGTATGGCATATCGGGAGTGTTAACTTCACTGGGTGCACATTGGACTGCCCTGCATTTTCAATAGGCTTTTAAGGCAATTATGTGATGGGCTTGGACAATCATTCCTCTTTTCCCGGTCATTGATCTTTCTTCTTTTTGGCTCCCTCAGACCCATTTCTCTCTTCGGCTGGAGACTTGCGTTCGATGATTCCTTCCCGATTACTATAAATCCATATTCAAGCCACAGAGTGGAGGGAGAGGTTTGGAGCTGTCAAAAGAGTTGCACTGATATTTCATCAACAGTGGACAACTTTTACCTCCATCACTTCCCCTTCACTTTCAAAGTCTTAACGCTGTTATTACTTTAATGGTGGTTCATTAATGAGTTAAATTGAACCATTTTGGTTATTTAGTGCATAATCTACTACAGTGGCAGATTAAAATAATAATTTGTTTTAAGATTAGCTTGTTGCACTCATGGTCCACTTATTGTTATCGATAATGAGAATGATTATATTCCATATGAGAGGTTATTTGCCATGATCAAGCCATGCCATGTTAAAATCAGAGGCTGTCTAAATGAACTCCCCATGTGTGGTAGGAGGGAGAACACTACCCTCTAGAGCACAAGCTTGGGCAAGTCCTCATCCAGACAAGGTGAGTGGCAATTCAGGGATAAGTACTATTTAACCAGGGCTTGATACAATCAAAATCAATGGCTGGGTTTCCAGGGTAAGTCAAAAACTGCCTTTGTGTTAGGCTTTGCTGCAAAATGAATGTTTTCATTTATATATTCAACTCAACATACAAGACAACAATAATTTTTCAAAGATCCCAGGTGTTACTGGTTTGGATTAGCAGTGATAGGATAGGACCTTCAGACTTTTCCCTGTCTATGTTACTTTCCCTGTCATATACTGGGACGTGCTAAAACAATGCAACAAATACAGATCATGTTTGGTCATTCTAGCAGTAGGGTACTGATCCACATGTATCCAAATTGGTGGCATTCTGTTGTTTTTTGGAGTTGTACAGTATAATTGAACGATGAGGTTGGAATACAGCCACATCACATATTTTTTGCATGGATGGCATCACTTTATCCCTTCAAAAGCTCCATGATGTGTTTTCTGTGTTTGTAAAAAAGCTTTAATTTGGGGCTGGTTAGTGTACCAGTAGACATGGCAAGCATGGCATCCATTTGCTCCATCCCAGCTATCGCAGGCTAGTGTATTTTGCTTTAGAGTGATGGATTGTAAGTGGCTGTTACCTACCCCACTTTAAAGAGCTTAAATGACTATAATTGCAGCAGAAATATACGAAAGTCTGGCTTATGCCTCCTTTCCAGAGGCAGGAAGCAGAAACAAGCAGCTGTCATGGGATCTGAAATCTCATTATTTCAAACAGCCCACTCCAGTCCCTATAAAGCGCCTCGCAGTCACCAGAACATTTGTTAAACACACCAATATTGTCGCGAGGGCAAATTAGTCACGTCATATAGGTTTTTTTCTTTGAATATTTGTTTTTTCTCTCTTTGTTTGACTTTAGAGAGCTAACAATTTGCTGTAATCTATTAGCATCCGTCAATTAATCAAATGGTTGCTGTGGCGGCGGCGGCCAAGGGGAGTGTTGTGATTTAAGGGCCATAACAGCGTCCTCTCTCTCCGCTCAAGCACCTGCATTTCATTTGTTTCTGTTTCCCCAAGCCGTAAATCTGGGCGACCTGTCAGCGTGCCATAATATTAGGCCAATAATCAAAGTCAATTATCGTCCTCACTCTCCCACCTCCCCCTCCTCCCTCCCTACCTCCCTCCACCCCTCAAAACCACTCTCACTGCTATTGAAAACAACAGCTATTAAGGACCTCGCTCTGTCTTTTTCTTTCTCTTTCTCCCTTTCTCTCTCGGTCGCTCTCCCTCTCTCACCCTCTGCCTTTCTCTCTCTCTATCTCTCTCTCTAGGTCTCACCAACACCAGCTTTTATCCTTATTACCTTATTACTGATACAGTATTATTACTCCATAGTCAGAGTACCCCTCTCTCATATCCTCTCTCTCCGTCTTGTGCACGTCATCAAAAAAGTGCTTCCTGGTGTCAAACGGGCGTATGATAGACGAGCGTTTCTCCAGCACGAGGCCAGGTTGGGTATTGTGCCGTGAAGCCGGTTTTATAAGGTCCATGATAGATGTTGTTTGGAGTGATTTAAGCGCCCCTTATGTTGGTGTCAGCATCTGACCCACGGCAGTGATCAAGCTATCAGATATAGAGAACGGAAACAGACGTGAAATATGAAGGGAGGGATCGAAGGAGGGAGGGATAAATTCCTGCAGGCCTGGCACCCTGCCAGGTTTAAGAGGGGGGAAGCCTATAGCCGTATCTGCCTACTGCCTGAGGGGCTCACTGAGGGTCCCCTGGGTTCAAGGGCCTCTCTACCAAGTCATGCATACTGTAGATATGTAGTTGGAATGCAGCACAGTACATTGGAGTCATACCTAAATGACCCTGTTGATAAACTGATTTTAATCAGTCTCTAATACGAGCAGATGATTCTATTCTGAACTAGTTTGACCCAGACGCACACTAGGGCTGTGAATGTTTCAACTTTAAAACGTTTAAAAGAGATTGGGATCCTTAACTTAAAGAAAACCCCCTAACCAAAAACACAAAATTAAAATCACAGTGCAGTTATCACAAAACATATTATTTTAAATGTTCTGGCCTAACTAGATGATAAGCTATACAGGCCTGGGGAAAGTTGTGTAATTGAAATAAAATCAGAGAGGAAGAGGTGAACTTTAGGCTACTTTGGTGAATTTGCGAGGCACGCAAGACATTGTGAGATTCAGATTACCTAAACATATGCACATCACAGTTCTTTCTGCATGCTTCCTCCTCTCTCTCCTTCACGCTGGCTCAGCCTGGGGCATATTAGCAAAGTAGCAAAATGTTTCGGAACCAAAGCAAACGGAATGAAATGGGGAGGGACCTACCTGAGTTTGTCAAATAGAAACAGGTGCAAACTGTTTGGACTAATGATTACACCCCTGCTCTTTCTCTTCTCTCATGGTGAGACTTCAGTCTGTTGAGTGTACAATATCCCAGCCTATTCAGCGATGACAGGCCCTGCTTTACTGAAGTAGTGAGACATTGCAAGCCAAGAAATTGTGAGATACAGCATTCCATTGTGTTAGATAGATAGGCCTAGCGCACGGTTCTGACTGTCTGCCTGGTGGCCGACCTGCCTGTACTGTGTCGTGCCCCTACCCTCTCTCTGACCCTCGCTAGCTCTCTATGAAAGATGTGGATGTTTGTGTTCTCGGAAGTACGCAACTAAGTCAGTCTTCTTCATTCCATAAACACAGAATCTTAGGAGTTGATTCAGTTAATATTGACACTCAGAACATTGTGAAGTGGAACTGAGGTACATTAATGGTAGTGCATGTGCAATACTTCACCATCTGAAAGGGATGCACCGTGAAACCCAAACTGTTGCTGACAGCAGCACAGCTGCATTGTGAATTCACATGGAATTTTATGAATTATTTTTATCGTTTTAACGGAAAACCGATTCAAATAAATTCAGTTTAAACATTGAGAAAAATGGTCCATTTGCCACATCCCTAACACACACACACCTGAGCACCGTGGCATGGCTCTTGACGTGCTGTCCAAGTGTCCAAAGCTCCAGAGTTCAGCTGTGTAAACAGAGGTCTGACTCCCTCTCCTCTACTCGCCATGCCCTGGGCCTGTACTGAACTATACTGTACCTGTGGGCTATGGCCATGCCAGAAACACAGCCAGACCTGCCAAAACCTGTCCGGCTGCAGCCCACCCTCTCCTGTACCTCTTACTGTACCGGCCAAGTAATCCAGAGCACTGGAGATGTAGGGGTGTGTGTGTGTGTGTGTGTGTGTGTGTGTGTGTGTGTGTGTGTGTGTGTGTGTGTGTGTGTGTGTGTGTGTGTGTGTGTGTGTGTGTGTGTGTGTGTGTGTGTGTGTGTGTGTGTGTGTGTGTGTGAATGCGTGTGTGAATGCGTGTGTGCATTCTTGGGAGGTTTTTGTGGTTCATTCTGTACTTCCTGATGCCCTGGGTACTCTCCCCTGAGCCCAGTGGTCGTTTCCTGAGGAATTCCAGCTGACAAACACCTGACCCTAAGCAACAGTCAAACACAGAGGTCCAGGTGGGGTATATCAAAGACTCTGCTGTCTTAACTACACTCTACACGTTCTCTACATGTCCTCTCATCAGAGAGATGCTTTATTGAATGTGAATGTGATGAACACACTTCAGTGTATGTTTGGATTGTGTATTAATCTTAAACTTCAGTAATACTACTGATGTATGATTTAGTATTTGAATTGCTTGATATTTGTTTTAATATTTACTGAAATGTAAACACATTCTCTGAATGTTATTATGCAGCCATGCACCATTATGCATTCTGTTGTACAGTTAACAAAGGATGAATGCACTTTTGACCTGCCAGAATAGAGGATTGTACGGTACCACATTCACAGCAAAATAGCATACACATTTGAAACAGTTTTTGTAGTATGTTTGTTTTGTTGATTTAATTAACTTCTTGGCAATGTTCCCCCACCATGAATTCATCATCAAATAAATCTGATTTCCCATTTAGTTTTTCAAAGACCTCGTGGTAAGAAAATGAAAAGGTCTTGCCAAGCAAAATTGAAAGTCAGCCATTTCATGAGACTGAAACATATGTGATTAACTCATATTTGTTTTAGAAAAACTCAAGTCATATCCAAATGAAAACAGGCACAGTGAAATTATTTTGTTTGTCAAGGACTTAAGACAGGTTTCTCTACCAAAGCCAACAGTACCACTCCCTATGCTATAGACCAGTGGTTCCCAAACTTTTTATAGTCCCGTACCCCTTCAAACATTCAACGTCCAGCTGCGTACCCCCTCTAGCACCAGGGTCAGCACACTCTCAAATGTTGTTTTTTGCCATCATTGTAAGCCTGTGTCATGACGTTGGCCTGTGGGTAAGGTTTATGACCCCCCCCATAAATACCTTTCTCCCTTCCCTCTCTCTCTGACTCTACTGAAGGACTCTTGAATAGCCTTTGTTGAACATAGAGAGTCTGGGAACATCAAACAAGTGGGGGGAAAGGAACTATACTAATAGAACCAGTTGAAAATATGCGTTGGTACTTAATGAATATGATGTCAGTTCGGTTGTCATCTGAGACATTATGACTGATGACAGGACGACATAAACTGTACCTGGGAAAGTCTACACATTCTAGTTATCAGATTCACATGGAATTGTTGTGCAATTTAAATGTTTGAATATGAAACTATTTGTGAAAAGATTAAATATAATTTTAGCTTCCAAATGAGAGAATTGGGTTTTCATAAGGTTAGAGCCCTGCTCAATCAGTGGCCCGCCCCTGTGAAGAGACATGGGTTATAAACTATGAAACACACCCTTCTCTCCCTTCACTATATAAGCCCTTGATGAAAATGTAACCTTCTGTTCCGAGGACGATAGGACGACGGTCCATACGTTAAAAAGGACTAACATGTCAACTACAGAACTAAGCCAACCTCAGCGTGAGCTTTGGTTGTGAATGGTATGAACTTTGAACTCTTATTCACTAAAGAAGTGAGACATCCTAGCCATTGAGTTAGCAACAGCAGCTGTAAACGTGGGCTAGGAAAGGATGTACGACGTATCCAGTCTAACACACAACGAAGATACTACAACGAAGATACTACAACGTATCCAATTTACCACCAGAGACATTCTTCCGAGGACAGCAAGATCTCTGTTGGGCAACACGGCCAGCATCTACAACCAACCTACCGAAGCGCAGCTCAGAGTAAATATTTATAGAATTTCCCTTTTCCAAATTGGCGGTAATTTAGAATGCATAAGATACTGTATTTCCGAAAGCTTAGCCTCTCCCTTTGTTCCTCAGTCTTCCCGCTCTTTCACTCAAACCCAACCCCCTTTCCTTTGTGTAACCAGCCGTCATGTCGGCTCCGTCCACCAGGGACGTTTTCTGTATGACATAATTTGCATTCTGTGTATATGTAATTCTGTGTGGTTAGTTAGGTATTTAGTAAATAAATAATTAAACCCAATTTTGTATTGCTGATTCAAATTGTTAGCCAGGGTTCGTGAAGATAACCAAGAATTTACAACTTTCAGATGAGACTGAAATAAGGTGACGATTAATATTGACTGCTATTGATGTAAATTATTACTAGGTCTTTAAGAGTTTATTCGGAAGATAACAGCTCTATAAACATTATTTCGTAATGCCCCGACTTTCTAGTTAATTACATTTACATGATTAGCTTAATCAGGTAATATTAATTACAGAGAAATGCTTTTATAGAATAGCATGTCATATCACTTAATCCGGCATAGCCAAAGACATGACACCTGCCACACACACACTATTCGATACATTTATTAAACATAAGAATGAGTGTGAGTTTTTGTCACAACCCGGCTCATGGGAAGTGACAAAGAGCTCTAATAGGACAAGGGCACAAATAATAATATAATAATAATCAATACTTTTGCTCTTTATACTGCTCAAAAAAATAAAGGGAACACTTAAACAACACAATGTAACTCGAAGTCAATCACACTTCTGTAAAATCAAACTGTCCACTTAGGAAGCAACACTGATTGACAATACATTTCACATGCTGTTGTGCAAATGGAACAGGTGGAACAGGTGGAAATTATAGGCAATAAGCAAGACACCCCCAATAAAGGAGTGGTTCAGCAGGTGGTGACCACAGACCACTTCTCAGTTCCTATGCTTCCTGGCTGATGTTTTGGTCACTTTTGAATGCTGGCGGTGCTTTCACTCTAGTGGTAGCATGAGACGGAGTCTACAACCCACACAAGTGGCTCAGGTAGTGCAGCTCATCCAGGATGGCACATCAATGCGAGCTGTGGCAAGAAGGTTTACTGTGTCTGTCAGCGTAGTGTCCAGAGCATGGAGGCGCTACCAGGAGACAGGCCAGTACATCAGGAGACGTGGAGGAGGCCGTAGGAGGGCAACAACCCAGCAGCAGGACCGCTACCTCCGCCTTTGTGCAAGGAGGAGCAGGAGAAGCACTGCCAGAGCCCTGCAAAATGACCTCCAGCAGGCCACAAATGTGCATGTGTCTACTCAAACAGTCAGAAACAGACTCCATGAGGGTGGTATGAGGGCCCGACATCCACAGGTGGGGGTTGTGCTTACAGCCCAACACCGTGCAGGACGTTTGGCATTTGCCAGAGAACACCAAGATAGGCAAATTCCCCACTGGCGCCCTGTGCTCTTCACAGATGAAAGCAGGTTCACACTGAGCACGTGACAGACGTGACAGAGTCTGGAGACGCCGTGGAGAACGTTCTGCTGCCTGCAACATCCTCCAGCATGACCGGTTTGGCGGTGGGTCAGTCATGGTGTGGGGTGGCATTTCTTTGGGGGGCCGCACAGCCCTCCATGTGCTCGCCAGAGGTAGCCTGACTGCCATTAGGTACTGAGATGAGATCCTCAGACCCCTTGTGAGACCATATGCTGGTGCGGTTGGCCCTGGGCTCCTCCTAATGCAAGACAATGCTAGACCTCATGTGGCTGGAGTGTGTCAGCAGTTCCTGCAAGAGGAAGGCATTGATGCTATGGACTGGCCCGCCCGTTCCCCAGACCTGAATCCAATTGAGCACATCTGGGACATCATGTCTCGCTCCATCCACCAACGCCACGTTCCACCACAGAATGTCCAGGAGTTGGCGGATGCTTTAGTCCAGGTCTGGGAGGAGATCCGTCAGGAGACTTTCATTTTGAGTGTGACTCCAAATCCAGACCTCCATGGGTTGATAAATTGGATTTCCATTGGTTATTTTTGTGTGATTTTGTTGTCAGCACATTTAACTATGTAAAGAAAAAAGTAATTAATAAGATTATTTCTTTCATTCAGATCTAGGATGTGTTGTTTAAGTGTTCCCTTTATTTTTTTGAGCAGTGTATAAAACCTTATTTGTTCATCAAAAATTGTGAATAACTTACCACAGCTTAATGAGAAGGGTGTGCTTGAAAGGATGCACATAACTCTGCAATGTAGGGTTGTATTGGAGAGAGTCTCAGTCTTAAATTATTTTCCACACACAGTCTATGTTTTCATGCTAGTGAGGGTCGAGAATCCACTCTCACATAGGTATGTGGTTGCAAAGGGCATCAGTGTCTTAACAGTGCGATTTGCCAAGGAAGGATACTCTGAGCACAGCCCAATCCAGAAATCTGGCAGTGGATTCTGATTAAATTACATTTTCACAGAACCGCTTGTTGCAATGAGGCTCTCTTGTTCAGATATCGGTAAGTGGACTGGAGGCAGGGCATGAAAGGGATTACGAATCCAGTTGTTTGTGTCATCCGTTTCAAGAAAGTACCTGCGTAATTGCGCACCCAACTCACTCTGGTGCTTCGCTATATCACATTTGACGTTGTCCGTAAGCTTGAGTTTATTTGCACACAAAAAAAACATACAATGATGGAAAGACCTGTGTGTTGTCCTTGTTAATGCAGATAGAGAAGAGCTCCAACTTCTTAATCATAGCCTCAATTTTGTCCCGCACATTGAATATAGTTGTGGAGAGTCCCTGTAATCCTAGATTCAGATCATTCAGGCGAGAAAAAACATCACCCAGATAGACTAGTCGTGTGAGAAACTCATCATCATGCAAGCGGTCAGACAAGTGAAAATTATGGTCAGTAAAGAAAACTTTAAGCTCGTCTCTCAATTTAAAAAAAACTTAGCAACACTTTGCCCCTTGGTAACCAGCGCACTTCTGTATGTTGTAAAAGCATTACATAGTCACTGCCCATATCATTGCATAGTGCAGAAAATACACGAGAGTTCAGGGGCCTTGCTTTAACAAAGTTAACCATTTTCACTGTAGTGTCCAAAACGTCTTTCAAGCTGTCAGGCATTCCCTTAGCAGCAAGAGCCTCTCGGTGGATGCTGCAGTGCACCCAAGTGGCATCGGGAGCAACCACTTCACTATGTCTCCCTGTCATGGCTTTTCACACCCTGACCGTAGAGAGCCTTTTTATTTCTCTATTTGGGTAGGTCAGGGTGTGATTTGGGTGGGCATTCTAGATTATGTTTATCTAGTTTATTTTTTCTATGTTGGGGGTTTTGTATGATTCCCAATTAGAGGCAGCTGGACATCGTTGTCTTTAATTGGGGATCATATTTAAGTAGTTGTTTTTCCCACCTGTGTTTGTGGGAGATTATTTTGAGTTAGTGCATGTTGCACCTCTGTCGTCACGGTTTGTTGTTTGTTTATAGTTTATTGTTTGTTTATAGTTTATTGTTTGTTTGGCTAAGTTTCACAACATAATAAAGATGTGGAACGATATTCACGCTGCGCCTTGGTCTCCTCCTTACGACAGATGTGACAGGGCTTTTGCGCCATCAGTACAGATACCAAAACATCTTGATCACCAAAGTCCATTTGATGTCACAAAGCTGTCCAGTACTTAAAAAATATCCTCTCCTGTTGTCCTGGTTTCCAGTGGTTTGCAGAAGAGGATGTCTTCCTTAACTGACCCCCATGAATGTAGCAAACATATACCAGGAGCTGTGCCAGGCCCGCCACGTCTGTTGACTCATCCAGCTGTAATGCATATAATTCACTGGCTTGTATGCGAAGCAGTAATTGTTTCAAAACATCTCCTGCCATGTCACTGGTAGGTCGTGAAACTGTGTTGTTTGATGAAGTCATTGTCTGTATAGTATTTTTGGCCTTTTCCCCAATCATTGTCCCAGCCATATCCGTGGCAGCAGGACGAATTAAGTCCTCCACAATAGTATGGGGCTTGCCTGTCCTAGCCACTCGGTAGCTCACCATATTAGACGCTTAAAGCCCCTTCTTATTAATGGTATCTGTTGCTTTAATACATATCTTACTACTCGAAAGTCATCTAAATTGTCGCTCAAAAAACTCCCATGGATTATTTTTCAAATTGGCATGTTTTGTTTCTAAATGTCTGCGCAAGAGTGGAGGTTTCAACGAGTTGTGAGACTTTTGTACATATAAACACACTGTGGCTGAGGAAAGGCACTACTCCCAATATAAGTGAACCCCAAATCATATGTACGCTTCTTTGATAGTCCAACGTCATGTCTGTTATTCAGTATTTTCCCAGGTAAGGGGGCAGTAGCTCTTCGGCTGCATCAGATTGTCAGTGTCCATGCTAGCTGAGCTAACAACAAATGTAGAATTACTGATGCTAGCATTGGATGTGCTCGTAGAAGCAGAACAACTTGTGTCGTCGACAGGTGCAGGTGTAGTACTACTGGTAGTAGCAGTATTACCAGTAGAGCTGGTATATGTTCCTATGGACGCGGGCTATACTTTTTAAAAAACATTTATCCATTTTCGAGCAAACGGAATGAGCAGCAGCTGCGTTTGGCTACATACGGACCATTAGTGGAAATCCCGCAAGAGAGTAATGGTTAATGTGATTGGATGTTAATTATTTGACTAGACTACCTGTATTTGACATTGTGTTGTTATTTCGCTGAACACTAGATGGTTTAATTTTATTTTTGGCAGTGAAATGAGGCTACTCAGGCGACAAAAAAAACTCACGCAAACGTATAGCCCGTTGGAAAATATAAATGGAATGTTTGAAAATGTGAAGAATTTTTTATTTTTTTTTGTTAAACGTGAATCACATTTTTATTTGGCGTACCCCCGACGGCATTGTGCAGACCCCCGTACCCCAGTTTGGGAATACCTGCTATAAATTAATATTTGTAAATGTGTTGGGAACATTCTAGAATAACGACATTACTGTATACATACACTACCGGTCAAAAGTTTTAGAACACCTACTCATTCAAGGGTTTTTCTTTATTTTTACTATTTTCTATATTGTAGAATAATAGTGAAGACATCAAAACTATGCAATAACACATACTGTATGGAATCTTGTAGCAACCAAAAAAGTGTTAAACAAATCAAATATATTTTATATTTGAGATTCTTCAAATAGCCACCCCTTGCCTTGATGACAGCTTTGCACGCTCTTGGCATTCTCTTAACCAGCTTCATCAGGTAGTCACCTGGAATGCATTTCAATTAACAGGTGTGCCTTCTTAAAAGTTAATTTGTGGAATTTCTTTCCTTCTTAATGCACTTGAGCCAATCAATTGTGTTGTGACAAGGTAGGGGGGTATACAGAAGACAGTCCTATTTGGTAAAAGACCAAGCCCATATTACTACAAGAACATCTTAAATGAGCAAAGAGAAACGACAGCCCATCATTCCATTAAGACATGAAGATCAGTCAATACGGAACATTTCAAGAACTTTGAACGTTTCTTCAAGTGCAGTCGCAAAAACCATCAAGCCCTATGATGAAAATGGCTCTCATGAGGACCGCCACAGGAATGGAAGACCCAGAGTTACCTCTGCTGCAGAGGATACGTTCATTAGAGTTACCAGCCTCAGAAATTGCAGCCCAAATAAATGCTTCACAGAGTTCAAGTAACAGACACATGTCAACATCAACTGTTCAGAGGAGACTGCGTGAATCAGGCTTTCATGGTCGAATTGCTGGAAAGAAACCACTACTAAAGGACACCAATAAAAAGAACAGACTTGCTTGGGCCAAGAAACATGAGCAATGGACCTTAGACTGGTGGAAATTTGTCCTTTGGGCTGGAGTCCAAATTGGAGATTTTTGGTTCCAATCGCTGTGTCTTTGAGAGACGCGGTGTGGGTGAACGGATGGAAAAGCAGCCAACAAGTGCTCAGCATATGTGGGAACTCCTTCAAGGCGGTTAGAAAATAATTCCTGGTGAAGCTTGTTGAGAGAATGCCAAGAGTGTTCAAAGCTGTCATCAAGGCTGTTTGAAGAATCTAAAATATAACATGTTTTTTTTATTTGTTTAACACTTTTTTGTTTACTACATGATTCCATATGTGTTATTTCATAGTTGTGATGTCTTCACTATTATTGTACAATGTAGAAAAAAGTACAAATAAAGAAAAACCCTTGAATGAGTAGGTGTTCTAAAACTTTGGACTGGTAGTGTACATATAGAAAGTAATCTGACTTGCATAAGGTCAAAGCTCTCTCTCTCTCCTCCTCCCACTCCCCTCCCCTCCCTCACTCTCTCTCTCTTTCTCCTCTTTCTCTCTCTCTCTCTCCCTCCCTCCCTCCCTCCCTCCCTCCCTCCCTCCCTCCCCTCCCTCCCTCCCCTCCCCTCCGACACCTTACAAGTGTTTTAGGAAGCGGGGTATTTACTGTTAGTCATGGCATCTATGGTGCACTGTAACACTAAGAGGGATCTTCTCTCCATGGGTGTTAAGACAGAAAGGGTACCCCGCAGTGAGATAGAGAGATGATATCTTCTTCCTGTCCCTGTCTAAGACAGTAACACAACACACTGCACCAGCAGGTGTCAAGCCTCAGGAATCTCACTGTCTTTTTCTGGAACACATTGCATTAGATAACATCACACTCTCACCCTATACAGGTAGATAATGTCACAGACTCAAACTGTAACCAATCACATTATAGGCAAATATTGCCATAGTATCATTCTGTGATCAAGTACGTTTTGAAGGTAGATAATGGCACTGCCGTACTCCTATAACAAAGTAAATTGAATAAACTACATTGTACAGGACAATTGTTCTAGTCAAGACTTTGCCTGAGAACTGCGGCACAAAATATTGCACAGCTGGGTAAACAAGGACCTGTGTCACAAACATACTGTATACCTATGTTACAAACATCTCAACTCTCGACATGCTCTCGTACAAGCAATCGAAGCAACACACAGTCTTCACAGGCCCACAGAACAGAAACTCCCATTCAACATCTTCCTCCCCTCATTCATCCATTGAAATGACTGTTACAGCGGCCAATTTCATGGATGTCAAAGTATTCCTGAATCCCTCCACTTCCCTGGAGTGAGGAGAGACTTACAGGCCTTCATAACTCATATTCTCTAGCCAACAGGCAACATTTCAACACCATCATTCACATTTGCTATTACAGGGATAGCGTGAGCTGTTCTCTATGTCTCCCTGTTGGGTGAAATATGAGCAAATATCTATTTGTCATGCTGGTTATGAATGGGTGTGTGCTCAAATGTACGCTAAGAACCGGTCATTTATAACCACACTGCTACAAACAATCATGCGTATATAAAACACGTATGACTAATGTACAGTGTATGACTTTACTTTCCCTGGTGGGTTATTGACAACAATCTCCTTTTCAAATAAGACCTGTAAGAGGTGTAGCCGATAGAGACAATGATTATTTCACTAATAAATAGTCCTCTTCTTCTCTAGACTCAACCTTTGACCTTGGAACTGGTTCTCTGTTTCTTTGAAACATTTCCCAATCTGATGCAGAGATTGTGGCTAAGGGATCTGGGCATGTTTTGATTCCAGAGGAAACTGATTCAGTGTTGCTTTACCAGTGACCCTCTCTCTTTTCTCAGTCCTGACTGGTTGTGATTGAAGGGGTCAAATTTCAGCTGTTAAGCTGCTCATGACACATCCCTTGAGAATTATCCATGTGCGTGTATGCCCACAGGCATTGGCCAGAGTAGCCTGCAGTCATAAAACTTACTTTCATTAATAAAATAAACCTTACCTCAAAGAGATATATTGTGGTCGCTTTAGTTATATTAGATACAGTATTATGGAATTGATTCCCATTCATAATCTTTTTATTTCTAATAGCTGTTAGGAAATATTGCACTGTGACGTGTTATGGTAAGCCTGTCAGTGGCAATACTAACATAGAGTGAATCGGGTCAGTATTTCAACAGAGGTCAAGAAAGGTCAAATAATCTTACTCTGTTGTATAGAGTGCAAGGCCTATATTTACTTGTTGAACATCCTGAAAAGGGAAAAACAGCTAGTTCCAGATTTTTACTGACAATGTGAGTTGACAGGAATAAACTCTGGGCCTTAGTCATATGACCAGGACCAACTCCTGTCCCAACACAGAGTACACTAACCCAGGCCTGAGTACCATGGCTGCTGTTAGCCTGCCTGTCTCCGTGTTAGTAATTCTATTTGATCCACATTAACACTGCATGATGAGGTGTTAATGTTTGCCTGATCTCAGAGGGGGAGATATTAGGGCCTTCAGCTATGGCTGACATCTGGTTTCCATTAACTCTCCAGTCACACAGGCTAGCCCCTCTCATCCACTGGATGATCCACTCCTTTACCTACTTGACTTAACCCACCTTGGCTTCTGGATGGAGGACAGGTCACTGACCAATGTTGTCCATCCCACTTGGTTTAGAGTTGCTTCATGTTGCACCAGTGAGGACACTCCTAACGTAACCCTGTTGTACACTTAAGACTGAGATGGAATGGTCCTGGATAGAGCTACCACAGTCTGAGACTCTGTGAGTGGTTGACAAGAGTGAGGCCTGTAATCTTCAACGATGAAATGACAAATAGCCATGCTCATTTTGAGGACTCAACATGTGACTATAAGCAAGATTAATTGACAGTCATGCCTAAGCATCAAATTATATCCTGACTTTAACTGACACAACAGTGTTTTTCCACCATGCACATCTGCTTACTGTTAATGCCCACAGTGCCCACATTACGCCCATTGGCTACTCTGTGGCGGTTCCCTTACATAAGCAAGACATGCCGAAGTCATGACGGGACGACCCTGGGCTGTCCCTCTTCTCCCATGTTCATCAGTACGGTCATTGAACCACACAGGATTTCCCACCACTGCCATAGAAATCTGGCGCCTGGTGATTAGGGCTTATGCCTTGTGCAATGTGACTATATAATGCTCTGGATGTATCTCTGACCATTAGGTATTAACACCAGACTGAAATGTTGTCCTCAGCACGGTTTAAAGAAAAGGTGTGGTCCTCAGAGCATCATGCTAACGCACAGATGGGAAAGACAGTAACCTTGTAGTGTTCTGTAAGACCATCCAGATAGACTTCAGGCAGTACGGCTACAGGTGATGACATCTGAAACAAACTAACACTGACACTTTCTGAGATGTAGAATGCCAATGCACACACATGAACTATACGACAGTAATGCATTGAACACACACACACACACACACACACACACACACACACACACACACACACACACACACACACACACACACACACACACACACACACACACACACACACACACACACACACACACACACAGACACACACACACACACACAAATACCAGCTCATGGAACATGTAAGTAGAGGGGAGCACATGAGATTTCAGAATTACCACTGTAACCCAGCAAGAGGTTTTCCTAAATCTCCTCTTACAGAATGGGTGGCAAGACACAGGGCACACAGCCAGACTGTGTGTGTGTGTGTGTGTGTGTGTGTGTGTGTGTGTGTGTGTGTGTGTGTGTGTGTGTGTGTGTGTGTGTGTGTGTGTGTGTGTGTGTGTGTGTGGGAACTTAATCCAGTGTTCAAGATTATTCAAGCCCAGCATGCTGAGACTTCACACTCTCCACCCCAGAAACCGGTTCTGGTCTTTCTGAGGGGGGCTCTCACTCTCCCCTCACGCTATATACCACATCCTGGCACCTGCCCCTCCCAGTGGGAAGAAGGAGAGAAGGAGAGAGAGAGAGAGAGAGAGAGAGAGAGAGAGAGAGAGAGAGAGAGAGCAGAGAGAGAGAGAGAGAGAGAGAGAGAGAGAGACTGTTGATGTTGGAAGCCAACAGCGGAGAAGGCGACAAGCCAAACTCCAGGAGCTGGACTGAGGTGTGGGCCCTCCCCCATCCTACCCTTCTCTCTTCTCCTCTCTCATCTTCTCTGTTTTTAAACCACTCTGTTCCTCTTCTCCGTTATTCCTGGTCCATTATTCTACACAGCTAACTATCTCCTCTCTTCTCCTCTCCACTTATGTAACACTCATATCTTCTACTCCTCCCTCTTCCCACTCATATCTGCTCTTATCTTTCCTCCTTTCATCTGAACATGAACGTACACATCCTTTCTGCACAACATGTTTGGGTTTAGGTTAACCTCATGGATCTTTTTCTGTCTGTTTCGGGAAAAACACTTCATTTCTGAGTATCCCTTCTGTTCGGTCTCCTCCTATCCTCTTCTCTGCCCTCTGCTAATGCAAGCATGAACGAGCACCAATGCCCCTCTTCCCCTGTTGTTGCTCCTCTCTGTGTCTCTCAGTGGAAAAGGCATCTGTCCATTGAGAGGAGAGCTGGGTTCTCTAGAACAGCACACATGGCCAAGCCTTTGATTGAAGTTGTTTTCCAAGGATTACTTATCTGATTATGAACTCCCAGAAGAGGAGTGAGTGCAAAATATGGGGAGTGTGTACTAGGGGTGTAATGGTACAAATATTCATACCAAACCGTTCGTACGGAGACCTCAGTTCGGTCCGCACTGTGAACCTGAATGAATACATCAAATAAATATAGAACAAATATAGAACAAATAAAAACAAGCTGCTTTCTATGCTTGGTATGCCTGTTGAGTAAAACATTTCAGGCTATTCCATTAAAACAACAAGAGCCTATGCACATGTTGTAATCAAAATTCAAATCAAATGTGGCGCATTTCAAACTGTCCTTTTGTGAGGTGCAGCCAGGAACTAGTTCTGTATAGTTCTGTACAGTGGCGAGTGGTGGGGTCGATAAACCAGGAGGATTCTCCATCATCGTTAGATGAACGGCGATGGACAGAGAGGGTATATCGCCACTGTTTATCGAGAATAGCCTATGCAGCAACAACACCTCAAACATGTTGACACATTTACGCAGACATCACCCCAGTATTCCTGCCACCGGAACAAGACGGAAACTCAAAAAAACAACATGACTTCTTTTCCCTTCTGCAGTCAAGCAGTCCTTTGCAGCTGATTCTGACTGTGCCAAATAAATTACTAGTGCGATAGGTATGTTTATAGCCGCGGATATGTGCCCATTCTCAGTGGTTGAGAAGAATAGTGGGTGTCAGCACCTCGTGAAAATGCTTGAGCCACGTTACGAACTTCACCCTCGAGCACCCATTACAGCTAACAGGTAGTACCCGCTCTAAGCAAGCTAAAGCCGAAGATGTCAATGAATTGGCCAATGCACCCTGAGTTGAGCTTACTGCAGATGGATGGACCAGCACGGCTACAAAGAGCTACTTAACAGTGACAGTCCATCACATTACCCTGGAGGGGGAAATTATAAGTACAGTGCTACAGACACGCCCCCTTTATGAGAGTCACACAAGTGTGCATATTATTCTCTTGGTAAGAAAGCATGATAGAACAGGATTATACAGGTCTGAGCCATGTTACATATTGATTGCACAAGCATATTGCACTTTATCTTAGTGTTGTTGATGAGTAACTGTGTGTTTTCAATGAAGAAAATACAAAGTGTTGTTATTCCTGGTTGGACTCTAATCAGGGATTATATGACTCATAATCATATGGAATCAGGAACACCAAACACTTTCTATTTCATTTTCCCACTGTACTGAAACCGAACCGTGACCCAAAACCGCAATACTTACCAAACCATTACACCCCTAATGATTATGATTCTCGTTAGTTCACATTTAAAATGTGATAATGCGTTATGTCCACCTCAAACTCTCAACCTTTAAAACTATTTGTCTTGCATTCAATATAAAGAGCATTATAGAAGGTTACATGATCCGGTTATGTTAAGGCCAAACCCTCTTCCATGAAGCCATATCGGACAAGTGGATCATGTTCTTATATAACATGTCTTTAAAAAGACGTCTCTCCAGTGCCAGGGTCTTGACACTCTTGGATCTCAGGGAGGAAATGGAACTTTCAAAAAAAAAATACTGAATGGCCGCAGCGGAACAGGTCCAAAGCCAGATTCTCCACAACACAATGAGCTGAAACCCAACCTATCACACCACAGGATGGAGAGATGGAGTGATGGAGAGATGGAGGAGATGAAGAGAAGGAGCTATTGAGAGTTCCACTACATGTAATGGTACATTTTTATTCGGCCTCAACATTTTGTTCTCTACGTGATATATTTTGAGTGAAACAACATTAACCCATGGGAGCTTTATATTCCATCCCATGACACTGAAGTTACCCCAGTTGAATTAAAGTTCATGGTGTTGTCATGAGAAATTGAGACATACGGTTTGTAATCAGTCTACAAAGGCCCTGTCCCCTTCAGAGGTGACCTCTAGTCCCACTCCTCCTCTTCCTGTTCTCTCCATCCCCCTCTCCTCCTTAGGCTTCACAACCTCCACCCTTTATCCACCACGTCCTCTCTCTCTCTCACTCACACACACAAACACACACACTCACACACCTGCCACCCCACTGCTCTGATTACTGGTAACACTGTCTAGCCTATTTCCACTTACAGCACCTTGTCTTCTCTCTCTTTATGACATTATTACATCTCTTTATCACCACCATCAATACTCCTCCACCACCCAGTGTGTGTGTGTGTGTGTGTGTGTGTGTGTGTGTGTGTGTGTGTGTGTGTGTGTGTGTGTGTGTGTGTGTGTGTGTGTGTGTGTGTGTTTGTGTGTGTGTGTGTGTGTGTGTGTGTGTGTGTGTGTGTGTGTGTGTGTGTGTGTGTGTGTGTGTGTGTGTACGATATATGATGATCCTAGCTGGACAAAGCGCTTAAGTGTTATTTAGAATTCTGTAAATACAGCATATGTTACAATCCAGCTTGTAGTTTATGTATTCTCTATCCCACATCGTCACCACTTCAGTTATATGGAGAAGATAATCAGTATTGATCACTGGGCTTGGATGTAATTTTCTTGCATGTTAATACAGGTTGGCTGCTCAGTGTTGTCCTCTAAGGAATGCAGAGGTTCGATAATTTGACTAACCAAGCATGTGGAGGTTTTGTTACAGTCCTGATAAACAAATTAATCAAAAGGAGATTAAATAGACATCACCGAGAAATCCAACTCCATTTCTCAAACTATTAACTTACACAGATAAGACAGGGACAGGAATAATGACAGGGAATCACAAGAAGAAGAGATGAGAGAAGAAACCACAAATAAAGAAAGAGAAAATGTGTTCCATAATTTCCATACCGCTCCTCTCATACAGTATGTGTGTAAATCATATCACATGTTTCACACACATTTAAAGTGGACACTTTATAAACACACATCTCTCCTCTAGTCATTTAATAACTTCACCACAAATCCATCTGCCATTTCCTTCCTCTTAGTCCAAGGTTAGTCTTTCCAAGTCCAGCCCCAGAGTTTTCAACCAAATACAAAACCCATATTGAATGCAGATCATGTTTTTGGAGTGTGGGACATTTCCAGGTGTCGGCCAAAGGGGAGTGGGCCGATGAGGGATGGAGGAGGGGTAAGAGGGGATGGGGGGGTGTCCTAAAAAAATTCGAATTAAATCTTAAATAAATCAAACCAGCACACCACCTAGCAAATCACTCAGAGTAACAGAGATGTTCACAGGCAATATTGTATACTGGGTCTCAGTGCTGAGTCTATGAACATAGTTTCAAAATGGTTCACAAAGATGTTCAATATCAATTTATATGGTGAATCTATAGAGTCAAAGTAAACCTTTTATTATTGATATTTTAATGCTTATCTATTTCAAACACTTCTAAAACATGTGACCGAAATGGGAAAAAAATGTTTTCACTATAATGTTGTTGATGGTTATCTGCCAGGAGCATGGAGGCACCAGTATGTTGCCTGCTGAGGCATCAAACCACAGGAGATGAGGCTGTTGTTCATGACAGAGGGACAAAGTACAACAAATGAGCTCCTATTCTGGACTACCTTAACAGACAGAGATCGATTGAGATGAGGAGATAAATAGAGCTGGTTTATAAATACACACAGGCCTACCATGAAATAGAATAGTCACATGTAAATACGCAGAGGTCATCATACATCATACTGTTGGCTGTGTTGCACACAGAGAGGCACATTCAGTGGAAACTCAAACACAACTGTGTTAGTGTAAGTCTAAAGTCTGTGTACAAAAGGCATAATTCAAGTACATGGTTCCATAGTCTTATCAAACCAATGTCTCTCAGTAGCAGACACTACACCCATCCTTATCATTCAGAACATTATGAGGAAAACCACAGAGCAGGCCCAGGCTTCCAGCTCAGTAAATAACAGTTAGGCCAATGGAAGGGAATTATGGACGAAGGGACGACAGAGGCAGGTAAGTAACAGTCACTTAGGCCAATGTAAAGGAATTAGGGGTGAGGAGAAGACACAGGATCACTAATGGGGATGAATGGTAGACATCAGCCAGAGAGAGGGAGAGAGAGCGAGAGAGAGAGAGAGAGAGAGAGAGAGAGAGAGAGAGGGCTGGATCTGCCAGTAAACTGCAGAAGAAGCGGGTAGGGGTGGAACTGCCAGTAAATATCCCAGAAGAAATAATGCAGCAGGAAATGTTTCCTTGGATTATTTCCCTGTTAGATAATGTTACATTTTTTCTATCTTTCATCTAATACTGTAGATCTGCTTGTTCTCTCATAAATGCAGTGTGGTCGGGCATGCGTTGTGTGTCTGTCTGTCTCTGTGTGTGTGTGTGTGTGTGTGTGTGTGTGTGTGTGTGTGTGTGTGTGTGTGTGTGTGTGTGTGTGTGTGTGTGTGTGTGTGTGTGTGTGTGTGTGTGTGTGTGTGTAAATCCCCAAAAGTCCCCACAAGGACAGTAAAACAAAGAAAATTCTCCCTCGTGGGGACATTTCCCACATCCCAAACTTAGGGGTTAGGTTTAGGGTTACAATTAATGTTAGGGTTAGAATTAGAGTTAGGGGTTAGGTTTAGGGGTTAAGGTAAGGGTTAGGCGTTATGGAAAATAGGATTTAGGATGGATATCAATTTCAAGCCCCCATGAGGATAGAAAAACAAGTGTGTGTGAGCGCTGGTTTCTTTGTGTCTGTGTACACAGAAGCTTGCCTTGATTAAAACCGGGGGAGATTAGCATGTGAGAGGCGTAAGCACGGTTTCACAATTATGCCGTTTGAATGTCAGAGGAGCAGTGTACTGCTGACAATTACTATTGACATCTTGCTAATTGTAGCTGAATAATTAATATTTAGTGTTGTGGAGAGGAGGGGCCAGGAAAGGTGAGGTGGCTACAGCAGCCCTGAACCCTGGTGCAACAGCAGTGACGCCAGTCGCTAATTGGAAATAGAATCATAATATTGTTTTATTGTATTATTTTACTGTTCCCCATCTCAGTTCAGGTCGTAGTTCACAGTTAAGGAGGTGAGACATTATCTGAATTTAAATCAGGAGGCTGTTGCTGCTGAATACAGATGACCAACAAATACAGAATGTTTTCAAATTATTCAAATATTCCCATGCTCTAAAGTGCTGGTAAACAAATTCACCAGTCACATTGTACTAAATTCCTTAGATGGAAACAGTGTGTGTACAGTATGTTAGCATGGATGTAGATATTGTGATTCATTTGGCTCCGTAAATTCTTTGTGAAGGACTTGTCTGCCCTCTGAAGGGTGAGAAGAGACACAGTGATCTCATTCACCAAACTCCTATGATGATGGGGCCACCAAACACCTCATATTTTACTATGTTATGAAATAGAAAATAATTAGTTATATTCTAATATCTAGATGTCATTGCATTACAAGTTTAGCTACAGGTTTAATTACAAACTGAAAAGGGAGTTTCATCTTCATAACAGATTAGAGTGGCTTGTGAGAGGAGTGACTGGAAAAACACACATCACTCTTCAGGGCTAATTTCTCCTATCTACAAGCTAATTCACCCAACTGCAGATAAGATGCAATGTGAGTTCCAATTAGGACATGACACTGCCAGTCATTCAGTCAGATGTGGAGGAGGGGATGCACCTGTCTCAAATCCAACCAAATCAAATTGTATTTGTCAAATGCGCCAAATACAGCAAGTGTAGACCTTACCGTGAAATGAACCAACAATGCAGTTCAAGAAATAGAGTTAAGAAAATATTTAATAAATGAACTAAAGTGGAAAAAATAATAATAATAATCTAAAAGTAACACAAGAAAATGACTAAACAATAACGCGGCTGTATACAGGTGGTACCGGTATCCAGTCAATGTGCGGGGGTACAGGTTAGTCTAAAGACCATTAGATGAGAAGCATGTGATGATGCTATCTGTTCTGATTAATAATGACGTCACCTGATTCAGCCGAGCTAATGACTCTCTATTCATTCCTGCTGCTGCATCAACATGTGATTAAAAATGTTGAGCGTCCATCATAGAAATGCTGGTCTGTTAGAGAAATTATTGAAAGCCTATCGTAGTAGGATGGAGTTGTACTTCTTCACTGATCTAAGGTCAGATTTACATTTCTCCTATGGTTATGGTTAAGATTGGGGGATGGTTAACTGATCCTAAATCTGTGCATAAAGCCAGGGCAACATCTACCAACAGTTTAATGTGGTGGTCTGTAGGAGACGGTTTTTTCTATAATACAACAACGCCATCTAGTGAGTGATCAACTGAACTGTGCCGTGATGTCCCGTTTCAGTCAACCTGTCCTTAAATAAACAGACTGTGTAGAGTAGACTACATTATGACCAGGGACTGGTTAACAATTAGAGGTGATACTGTTCTTTACCTTGATGTATTCAGGTGGGTCCTTGATGTCCTCCTCTCATTCACCTCCTATACGGCCTCAGTTCTTCATCTAGAGCCAAGCAATACAGCTCTGCTCTCTCTCTCTGAAAGTCCTGTTGTGGGATGGGTATTTTTGCATAGTGTTAGACTTTACAGCACAGAGGACGAAAATACAGCCAAGAACAGTGGTGGAAAAATAATCCAATTGTCATACTTGAGTAAAAGTATGTAGACACTTGCTCATCGAAAGTCTCATTCCAACATTATGGGCATTACTATGGAGTTGGTCTCTCCTTTGATGCTATAACAGCCTCCATCCACTCTTCTGGGAAGGTTTTCCATTCGATGTTGGAACATTGCTGCAGGGACTTCCTTCCGTTCAGCCACAAGAACATTACTGTGGTTGAGCGGTTAGGCCTGGCTCGCAGTTGGCATTCCAATTCATCCCAAAGGTGTTCAAAGGGACTGAGGTCAGGGCTCTGTGCAGGCCAGTCAAGTTCTTCCTCACCGATCTCGACAAACCATTTCTGTATGGACCTCGCTTTGTGCACGGGGGCATTGTCATGCTGTCAAACTGTTGTCACAAAGTTGGAAGCACAGAATCACCTAGAATGTCATTGTATGCTGTAGCGTTAAGATTTCCCTTCATTGGAACTAAGGGGCCGAAAATCAGCACCAGACCATTATTCCTCTTCCACCAAACTTTACAGTTGGCACTATGCATTGGTGCAGGTAGCGTATCCGCCAAACCCAGATTCATGGGTCGGACTGGCAGATGGTAAACCGGGATTCATCACTCCAGAGAACGCATTTCCACTGCTCCAGTGTACAATAGCGACAAGCTTTACATCACTTTACACCAGCTTTACACCGCAAGCTTTACACCAAACACCAAGTGTTTGAGGTGATGTGTTGATGGGGGTTTGTTTTCTCAGCCTCAACACTGGAGATGAATAAGATATGGACCTGGCTGGCAGGACCTCCGCACTACAGAATATATGAAAAACATTATTGCCCTTAAATTAATTACCCGCCCAGCCTCCCAACTTTTACTGACCTGCAGCTTTCAGCAGACGTCCGGAGACATTTACATACAAAATGCCTTTTGGCAGAAACGTGCTGCCTGGATCAGCAGGTGACTAAAGTTTGATTGGGAATATACGGTTCGGTTCTGATTGAAATAGACTGATTGAAATCCATTTGTTGCATTCTATTATTTGAGTGATGGCTGATTTAGTACCTGAACAAAAACCCTGCAGACCTCTCGGCCCAACAGATTGCACGACCGGGCTAACCGTTTTATACGTTTTTTGGGTGAAACCTTTTTATATGAAAAATACAGACCATTACAACAGTTAATTCACAATTAAAATATGTATTATTATCATAATGATACAATCTTAATTAATTCATCAAGATATGTCCGTCACAGCACCAGGGTCTTGTAAGATCTCTCCTACAATGACAAGCTTGTGAAAAGTTAGGTGAGTACTGGTACAGTGTTGCATATCTGTTTTATTTACTGGTCAATGGAGTCTGTATAGTCCTTTTATTTGAAGTGCTAGATGAGGACTCAGACAGTGAATTCATGCATTATGTACTGGCCATTAATTGCCTTCGAGATGAACTAGAGATGAAGACAAACAGCCGTAAAAGCCTGAATGTTTCATGACTTCTAAGGTTTCCTGCCCTCCTCTCCTCTCTTCTGTGTCCTCTCTTCCTCTCTTCTCTCAAACTGTCCTCTTCCTTAGTGTTGGCAGGCTTCTCTAGCCTCCATCCAACCTTTCAATCATTTTTTCCATCTATGCTCTAGGATCCTCTCATCTCGTCTAGGTGTCCTCCCCTCTCCTCTCCATCTGTATGTCTATATCTATCCTCTCATCTAATCTAGGGCGTTTTGAACATCTAGAGTCATCTAGGGTTTTTGAACAGGGCCCATGTTTTAAAAGCCTCCACGAAGAGAACACCCAGTGAAATTTTCCAGGGCAGAGATGTTGTTAGCTAAAATGATATTTTGCATGGACATGAACAGCAAAATTAGATTAGGAGTTTACTCAGCCATGCAAATGTTTACACAATTAAATGCAAATCAGGCACACATTTGAGCTGAAGGACATTGTCTGCCTAAAGTCACATTTCATTCAGCAAGTAGTATCCTTGTGTCATACTCGTCGTAATGATCGGACCAAAACGCAGCGGGTGCAGTGTTCATCTTCTTCTTTTATTTTAATAAACGTGAACACTTAACAAAAATAACAGACGACGACGGCGACGAAAACAGTCCAGTAAGGCTACACAGCTATACATAGAAACAGGAAACAACCACCCACAAAACACAGGAAAAAACACCCCTACTAAATAGGACCTTCAATTAGAGGCAACGAGGAACAGCTGCCTCCAATTGAAGGTCAACCCAAGAAACTTAAACATAGAAATAGACATACTAGAACAAACATAGAAATATACTAACATAGAACATAACCCAAAAATCCCGAAACACATAAAACAAAGACACTCCCTGCCACGCCCTAACCAAACTACAATAACAAATAACCCCCTTTACTGGTCAGGACGTGACACCTTGGGGTAAAATGAGTGATATGGCCTGCATTTGACCAGCACTGCAGGACATGCCCTGTCTTACAATTGCCTCTGCTAACATTAGCCCTAACTATAGGCCTTCTCATGAGTCATTCCACATCCCTTTTGATTAGCTGAGGTGATTCAGTCAACTGTGAAACGCATATCTAGAAACAATTGTTATTTGATTGCGATTGGAAACCTTGAACACTCAACTTAATTATTATCGAAAAATAAATGTACAAATACAAAGTATGCACTTATTTTTGGCTGTTTTTTCCAACGTTATTTTTTGTAACAGCTTTGAGCAAAAATATTTTTTACAATGTAAAAAACCTCAGTGCACAATAAGAGCATCTTTTGCATTTATACAATTATTTGGGGGTGTTATGAAAGTTGAGTTTCTGAGGTTTCCAAAACAGTATTGTGTGCAGTGATCAGGGCCAGCCCTAGCCTTCTGGGGGCCCTAAGCAACATTTTGTTGGGGAGCCCCTCCCACCTCCCAGGCCACCTCCCGGGCTAAATGTTTTAGTGGCCCCAACTTGATGGTGGAGAATAATTTTTCCTGCAATTGTACATTTTTTGCCATTCGGCATAGATTTTCTTTTGCAGTTTTAAAGCAAGTTTGCTGCAATTCTACACATTCTGTCATGACTTATCCTGTTAGGGACAGACGTTCCGCTAGCGGAACGCCTCACCAATATCCAATGGTATAGAGTGGCGCGAATTACAAATACCTCAAAAATGCAAAAACTTCAATTTCTCAAACATATGACTATTTTACACCATTTTAAAGACAAGACTCTCCTTTATCTAACCACATTGTCCGATTTCAAAAAGGCTTTACAACGAAAGCAAAACATTAGATTATGTCAGGAGAGTACCCTCCCAAAATAATCACACAGCCATTTTCAAAGCAAGCATATATGTCACAAAAACCAAAACCACAGCTAAATGCAGCACTAACCTTTGATGATCTTCATCAGATGACACTCCTAGGACATTATGTTATACAATACATGAATGTTTTGTTCAATCAAGTTCATATTTATATCAAAAACCAGCTTTTTACATTAGCATGTGATGTTCAGAACTAGCATACCCACCACAAACTTCCGGTGAATTTACTAAATTACTCACGATAAACGTTGACAAAAAAACATAACAATTATTTTAAGAATTATAGATACAGAACTCCTTTATGCAATCGCGGTGTCAGATTTTAAAATAGCTTTTCGGTGAAAGCACATTTTGCAATATTCTGAGTACATAGCCCGGCCATCACGGCTAGCTAATTTGCCACCCACCAAGTTTGGCCCTCACCAAACTCAGATTTACTATAAGGAAAACTCGATTAACTTTGCTGTTCTTCGTCAGAATGCACTCCCAGGACTTCTACTTCAACAACAAATGTTGTTTTGGTTCGAAATAATCCATAGTTATATCCAAATACCTCCGTTTTGTTCGTGCGTTCAAGTCACTATCCGAAGGGTGATGCGCCGGCGCATTTCGTGACAAAAAAAATCCAAATATTCCATTACCGTACTTCGAAGCATGTCAAACGCTGTTTAAAATACATTTTTATGCTATTTTTCTCGTAAAATAGCAATAATATTCCAACCGGGCGACGTTGTGTTCATTCAAACACTGAAAGAAAAAAATTGAGTCATCTCGTGCATTCGCGCCTCAGTGTCATTGTTCTCAGAAGGACCACTCACAAAAACCCCTGCTGTTTTTCGCCCAGAGACTGGAGAGCTCTCATTCCACTTTCTGGCGCCTTCCTAGAGCCAATGGAAGCCTTAGAAAATGTCACGTTACAGCAGAGATGCTGTATTTTTGATAGAGATGCCCTAGAAGGAGAACAAATTGTCAGACAGGGCACTTCCTGTATAGAATCTTCTCAGGTTTTGGCCTGCCATATGAGTTCTGTTATACTCACAGACACCATTCAAACAGTTTTAGAAACTTCTAGTTTCTGGGCAGGAGTAGTAACCAGATTAAATCGGGTACGTTTTTCATCCGGCCGTGAAAATACTGCCCCCTATCCCAAACATGTTATGTTAATATGATATGAGTGACTAACGAAATCTATGTGGGTCCCCTGGAAGTCAGAACCTCTGGACAAGTGCTCTGCGTGCCCGGACGGTAATTCGACCATGATTACTACAAGTTTAGATAGCTGGCTAGACTAACTTACCAATAAAAAAAAATGATATATATATATATGTATAACATGTTTACATAACATAACAAGAGAAAAAGTGCTGATGCACAACCACATGTTTAAATAGCACCTTGTGTATTCTAGTATTCTATCTCTCAACAGTAAGTACATTTTTTTAATTAGCGACCACAGGACCCTAAGCGGTCGCGTATGTGGCTTAGTGGCTAGCGGCTAGATAGAGGATTTAAAAGCCTGTTTTATCATGGGCAGTGCCATTGGGGACTTTCACAATTTTGAAGTAGTCAACTGGGTGGGACTTCCTATGGGTTAAGGAAGGCTCAAATAATTAAATCCAGGTCATCAGGAGGGATCAGCCAATGATGTATGCTCATGAGCAAACATTTAATTACTGTAGGTGGCATTAAATCACCAACCTTGGCTTTATACCTGTTCAGAAACACACTCCTGGTGGCAGTATGCCTCCTTTCAGTTTGTTTACCAATCATAGAAGTAGTAGAAGAAGAACACAAATTTTTTTAGATGGCCTCAATGATGCTGTCTGTGCACTCACAGATGCCATAATGGGACATATACAAAGAAGAGTCCTTTATCATTCTCTATGTGTAAGGGCTGTCGTCAGAAGAAGACCAAGGTGCAGCGGAGTTAGTGTTCATCATAAATTTAATAACAGAAAGAACACTATATGAAACAAAACAAGAAAACCGACAGCCAAACAGTCCTGTCAGGTGCAAAACACTAACAGAAACAATTACGCACAAAACCCAAAGGAAAAATATGCTCCTTATGTGTGACTCCCAATCAGCAACAACGAGCTTCAGCTGTGCCTGATTGGGAGCCACACACGGCCCAAAACAAAGAAATACAAAAACATAGAAAAAATAACATAGAACGCCCACCCAATGTAACACCCTGGCCTAACCAAAATAAAGAACAAAAACCCCTCTCTATGGCCAGGGCGTTACACTATGCTAGCAACCCATATTGACTAGGGACGACGTCATGCGATGAAACATACATTTTCAATGGAGGGAAAGCGATGAGACGCTGAGTGGGTGGGGAGCGTTGGGCGATGCGAGCAGGGTCAAGAGAGCATGAACAGGGCGGGACTGAAGTTGGGGAAAGCTGAACTTTATACAATTGCTCAGCAATATTGCGGCGCACTTAACCAATCGAAGCTCACCATAGCTTCCAGACCTTACTGGATTGGCTGTTGATACCTAGCACTACGTACAATGCTGTCGGCTTGCTAGCACCCACATGATGGGTGAAACTAGTGTGGCTAGGCAAAGTATCGCTGTGTAGTTAATCACGGCCGTAGGGCCGGCCCTGGCGATGATTATTTACGGTTAGACTGAGGGTCGGGACCGCATGTTCAAATGAGAACATGTGGTTATATGGCCTTGGGTTCTCCAGAGCTACCTTAACTACAGCAGAGCAACCACACAGACGTCATGAAGCCAGTCAGCTTTCATGTCAAGGTGCAGACACGAGCAATAAAATAAATCAATAAAGAGATGAATTATTGATTTCATATTTATTCAGTTCAATGGAGAATATAAGTTATATTTTGTATTCAGCAAACCACTGTGTTTGTTCAAGGGAAGACATGTCAAGTCTCTATCTGTGTCTCATTGTGGCCAAACCATTGAACAGCTGGCTACCGATGACAGTATGTAGGACGATGCCAGAGAACTCTAAATATAAAGACAATATTTTCAAAGTTTGTACTCTGAGACAGTCGTTCAATTTCTTTTGGCGCCAAACATTTGTTTGTTGCTCTGCTAGGTTAATTTGTCTTATCATGCCTTTTGTTAATTTAAATGTTATCACTAACAAGTGCACATGTTTTGGGGTAATGAGATCGCGAGAGATCGTGTTTAGAACTTAGACCTACCTGTATTCTTTCTAGCTGAAGAGGTGACATTTTGGGAATTTATTTCTGTCTTGCTTGCAGGTAGGTGACTCAAATGGCAGGTAGCCTAGTGGTTAGAGCACTGAGCCAGTAACCAAAAGGTTGCGAGATCAAATCCCCGAGCTGACAAGGTAAGAATCTGTCATTCTGCCCCTGAACAAGGCAGTTAATCCACTGTTCCTAGGCCATCGTTGTAAATAAGAATTTGTTCTTAACTGACTTGCCTAGTTAAATAAAGGTAACAAATATATTATAATAATAAGTTAATAACAAAGTGGCATTCAGAAGGGCCAATTATCATGTGGTTTGGGTGATGCTAGGCCTTGTTGCTAACTCTAGGGGAGAGTGTATTGTGTTGCAGGCAGGTACAAAGATAGGGCTCTACCTGTGCAGAGCACATGTCCCTTTGCCCTTCCAGTCTCCAAAGTGTCCTTTTTGGTGGTGGTATAATTAGTATAAATTTTTTTTTATATTGTTTTTGTCATTGTTGTTCGGAACCGATTGCCCATGTCATCATCAAGTTCGCCACACCCCACCCTGTTCATTGGTTCCACCTGTTGATCTGCCCTGTAGCCTACAGAGCTTGTGTGCGCCCAGTTGCACCTTTTTCTGGAAAACATGCGCCTGGTATCCAAACGAACATGGCTTGAGAGATGCGGTTACCGGTCAAGTGTGTGTAGCTAGCTAGCTACCTAGTTTAAATATCAACAATACTGCCACAGCAGCATTACACTTCATTAACACTTTATTACACTTGATTTAGCCTACACCATCATCAATATCCGGTCTGGTTGGCTGATACACAGCAGAGAGAGGCAGAAAGAGATAGAGGTAGGCCTCAAACACAATCAGTAAAATCAATGGAGCTAGCTAACTAGCAGATTTACATCAATTATCATCATCAATGATCAGCTGATAGCCCACCCTCTTTTCCTGATGTCAATTGTCTTTAGGTGGCACTCTTACTAGTTTGCTTACAATTTGTGATGATGAGTGAGTGTGTTGTTGCAGAAATAAATAGGCGTATGCAACAACAAAAATGTATTATGTTACGAATTTCAAGATATGATTTTTGAAAGTATTTAATTTATATTTTGAGCACATGCCCCCTGAAAGGTGAAAGGTCATCGGGTTTTTGGTCACCTCCCTGACCAAGGCCCTTCTCCCCCGACAATTCCTTCGATCTCATGGCTTGGTTTTTGCTCTTACAGGCACTAACTGTGGGACCTTATATTGACAGGTGTGTGCCTTTCCAAATCATATCCAATCAATTGAATTTACCACAGGTGGACTCCAATCAAGTTGTAGAAACATCTCAAGGATGATCAATGGAAACAGGATGCACCTGAGCTCAATTTTGAGTCTCATAGCAAAGGGTCTGAATACTTGTGTAAATAAGGTATTTCTGTTTTTATTTTTTAATACATTTGCAAAAATGTCAAAAAATCTGTTTTTGCTTTGTCATTATGGGGTATTGTGTGTAAATTGATGAGGGGAAAAAAACAATTTAAACAATTTTATAATAAGGCTGTAACGTAACAAAATGTGGAAAAAGTCAAGGGGTCTGAATACTTCCGAATGCACTGTACATTAGTCTGTGACTGATCATTGAAGTCGTTTGTGGTGACGAGGGGCATTGTACGAAACAAAGTAATCAGCGATTGGATTGTCTCTAACCAATCAGCGTATCAAATGCCACTTTACCCACATGTGTTCTGGCTCTAGCCCAACCCACTGAATTCTGAACAAATTAGACCGTCCCAAATGTGTTTGCATTCAGTGAAGGGTCGGGGAGGTACTCAGATCCAGACTCATTGTGGAGAAGAAACTAACGTCTGTAGGCGTGGCGTAGAGTTTTTCCAGAGAAAGGAGTCTGGGTAGCCAGGCAATATTTTCTATCCTCACTGTAATAAAGGTCCTCATACTAGATATTGCAGCGTGACCACGCTTGTGATAAGCGTCGTAATGATCGGACCAAACTGCAGCGGGAATGTGAATCATCTTCTTGAAATGTATTAAAGAAATGAACACTGAACAAAAGAACGACGAAAAACAGTTCTGTAAGGTACTAATGACTATACATGGAACAACCACCCCCCAACACAAGAGAAAATAAACCCACTTAAATATGGCCTCCAATTAGAAGCAACGACATCCAGCTGCTTCTAATTGGAGGTCATTCCCAAAACTAACATAGAAATAGACAAACTAGAAAACCCACATAGAAATAGAAAACATAGAAAATAAACAAAAAAAAACGAAACACACTAAACAAACACACCCCTGCCACGTCCTGACCAAACTACAAAACAAATAACCCCTTTTACTGGTCAGGACGTGACAGTACCCCCCCCAAAGGTGCAGACCCCAGATGCACCTGAAACAAAAACTAACAAAACAATAACCCCAAAATAAAGGGAGGGAAGGGAGGGTGGCCACCGTCACCGACAGTTCCTGTGCTACACCGCCTCTTCCCAAACCTCCCCCCACGGAGGTGGCTCTGGCTCTGGGCTTAATCCCCACTCTAACCTGTCCTTCCCTGCTGAAGGCTCAGGGCTGTAGCCCACCGCTGAAGGGTCTGGGCTGAGGGGCGACTCTGGCTGCGCCGGACTGGCGCGGCGACTCTGGCTGCGCCAGATTGGCGCGGCGACTCTGGCTGCTCCGGACTGGCGCGGCGACTCTGGCTGCGCCGGACTGGCGCGGCGACTCTGGCTGCGCCGGACTGGAGACTCTGGCTGCGCCGGACTGGCGCGGCGTCTCTGTCGGTTCCGGACTGTGGGCCGTCTCTGTCGGTTCCGGACTGTAGGACGTCGCCGGAAGCACTGGACGGGGAACTGTCGCCGGAAGCTCTAGACGGGGCACTGTCACCGGAAGCTCTAGACGGGGCACTGTCGCCGGAAGCTCTAGACGGGGCACTGTCGCCGGAAGCTCTAGACGGGGCACTGTCGCTGGAAGCTCTAGACGGGGACTGCGCACTGAAGGTCTGATGCGTGGGACTGGCTTTGGAGGCACCAGACTAGTGACATGCACCACAGGGCTAGTGCGAGGAGCAGGAACAGGACGTACTGGACTGGGCAGGCGCACTAAAGGCCTGGTGCGTGGGGCTGGCTTTGGAGGCGCCAGACTAGGGACGCGCACCACAGGGCTAGTGCTAGGAGCAGGAACAGGACGTACTGGACTGGGCAGGTGCACTGGAGGCCTGGTGCGTGGGGCTGGCTTTGGAGGCGCCAGACTGGTGGCACGCACCACAGGGCTAGTGCGAGGAGCAGGAACAGGATAAACTGGACCCTGGAGATGCACTGGAGGTCTGGAGCATACGGCCTGCACAACCCTTCCTGGCTGAGTGCTCACCATAGCCTGGCCATACTGAGGAGCCTTCACCGATTGCACCGGCCTTTGAATGCGTCTGGGCAATACAGTGCGCATTTCCGCATAGCTCGGTGCTTTCTCGATCCGTCGCTCCCCATAATAAGCACGGGGAGTTGGTTCAGGCCTATTGCCTGACTTACTCCAACTCCCCGTCCTGACCAAACTACAATAACAAATAACCCCTTTTACTGGTCAGGACGTGACAACGCTATTTTAAAAAATCTAGTGGTTTCAACATAATAAATGCACCAAATACAACAACCTTACAGTGAAATGCTTACTTACAAGCCCTTAACCAACAATGCAGTTTTAAGAAAAATACCTAATCAAATAAGAAATAAAAGTAACAAATAATTAAAGAGCAGCTGTAAAATAACAATAGCGAGGCTCTGTACAGGGGGTACCAATATAGAGTCAATTTGCGGGGGCACAGGTTAGTCGAGCATTTTTTTTCTTTACTCAACTCTTCAGTCAAAGTGTCACCTGAACTTCACATGTTTAGTTTGCCCAAACTTAGCTCCAACATGAGAAAAACGTAGGCAAAAATTCTGTCAACTTAAAATGATGTGTTTGCTCAATTTGACTCATATGTTCATTCAACTCGAAATTATTATTTTTGCATCTTACCTAAAACTAGTTACACACACACAGTGCTTTTAACTTCTCTAGGATAGGGGGCAGTATTTTGACGTCTGGATGAAAGGCGTGCCCAAATTAAACTGCCTGCTTCTCGGGCCCAGAAGGTAGGATATGCATATTATTAGTAGATTTGGATAGAAAACACTGAAGTTTCTAAAGCTGTTTGAATGATGTCTGTGAGTATAACAGAACTCATATGGTGGGAGTCCTGGGAGTGCATTCCGACAAAGATCAGCAAAGGTAAGTGAAGATTTATAATACTAATTCTGAGTTTAGTTGACTCCGGAACTTGGCGGGTAACTGTATAACTTGCTTTGATGGCTGAGCTCTGTACTCAGAATATTAAAAAATGTGCTTTCGCCGTAAAGCTATTTAAAGATCTGACACAGCGGTTGCATTAACCTGTTGGGGCTATTGGGCAGTATTTGCACGGCCGGATAAAAAACGTACCCGATTTAATCTGGTTACTACTCCTGCCCATTAACTAGAATATGCATATAATTAGTAGATGTGGATAGAAAATACTCTAAAGTTTCTAAAACTGTTTGAATGGTGTCTGTGAGTATAACAGAACTCATATGGCAGGCCAAAACCTGAGAAGATTCCATGCAGGAAGTGGAAATCTGATTTGTGGAATCACCTTCAACACTTTGCCTATGAAACACACCGTGAGTTAGGATTCATTGAGCACTTTCTAAGGCTTCCACTAGATGTCAACAGTCTTTACAAAGTGGTTTGAGTCTTCTATGGTAGAAACTGACCGAAAGAGAGGCTTGGAAAGTTGGTCATAGAGGGAGGGCCATTACTACTATGACGCGGGCGCCCATCGGTACACTCTCATTCCGAAACGTTTAGTGAGACAATGCAATCGTCCGCCTTGAATATTATTGAAGCTCTGATTGAAAAAGGCCCTAAAGATTTATGTTATACAACGTTTGACATGTTTGAACGAACATAAATATATATTTTTTGCACATTCGTGACGACAAGTCCCGCGCGCCTCGTACATTATGAGTAGCCTTCGGAACGCGCTAACAAGAAGGAGCTTTGGGACATAAATTATTAACTTTTTCGAACAAAACTACATTTGTTGTGGACCTGGGATTCCTGGAAGTGCCTTCTGATGAAGATAATCAAAGGTAAGGGAATATTTACAATAGTATATTTGATTTTAGATGGTTCCAAGATGGCGCTAACCTGTATCGCCTAGCCTATTTTTCTGAGTATAGCAACTAGTTTATTGCAAAGTGTGATTTCGCAGTAAAGTTATTTTTAAATCTGGCAATGCGGTTGCATTCACGAGATGTTAATCTATAATTCTTTGAATGACAATATTATAATTTACCAATGTTTTCGAATAGTAATTTAGTAAATTGTAGCGCTGATTCACCGGAAGCGTTTGAGGGAAAATATTTTCTGAACGTCACGCGCCGATGTAAAATGCTGTTTTTATATACACTGCTCAAAAAAAATAAAGGGAACACTTAAACAACACAATGTAACTCCAAGTCAATCACACTTCTGTGAAATCAAACTGTCCACTTAGGAAGCAACACTGATTGACAATAAATGTCACATGCTGTTGTGCAAATGGAATAGACAACAGGTGGAAATTATAGGCAATTAGCAAGACACCCCCAATAAAGGAGTGGTGACCACAGACCACTTCTCAGTTCCTATGCTTCCTGGCTGATGTTTTGGTCACTTTTGAATGCTGGCGGTGCTTTCACTCTAGTGGTAGCATGAGACGGAGTCTACAACCCACACAAGTAGCTCAGGTAGTGCAACTCATCCAGGATGGCACATCAATGCGAGCTGTGGCAAGAAGGTTTGCTGTGTCTGTCAGCGTAGTGTCCAGAGCATGGAGGCGCTACCAGGAGACAGGCCAGTACATCAGGAGACATGGAGGAGGCCATAGGAGGGCAACAACCCAGCAGCAGGACTGCTACCTCCGCCTTTGTGCAAGGAGGAGCAGGAGGAGCACTGCCAGAGCCCTGCAAAATGTCCTCCAGCAGGCCACAAATGTGCATGTGTCTGCTCAAACGGTCAGAAACAGACTCCATGAGGGTGGTATGAGGGCCCGACGTCCACAGGTGGGGGTTGTGCTTACAGCCCAACACCGTGCAGGACGTTTGGCATTTGCCAGAGAACACCAAGATTGGCAAATTCGCCAAACCTGAAAGCAGGTTCACACTGAGAACATGTGACAGACGTGACAGAGTCTGGAGACGCCATGGAGAACGTTCTGCTGCCTGCAACATCCTCCAGCATGACCGGTTTGGCGGTGGGTCAGTCATGGTGTGGGGTGGCATTTCTTTGGGGGGCCGCACAGCCCTCCATGTGCTCGCCAGAGGTAGCCTGACTGCCATTAGGTACCGAGATGAGATCCTCAGACCCCTTGTGAGACCATATGCTGGTGCGGTTGGCCCTGGGTTCCTCCTAATGCAAGACAATGCTAGACCTCATGTGGCTGGAGTGTGTCAGCAGTTCCTGCAAGAGGAAGGCATTGATGCTATGGACTGGCCCGCCCGTTCCCCAAACCTGAATCCAATTGAGCACATCTGGGACATCATGTCTCGCTCCATCCACCAACGCCACATTGCACCACAGACTGTCCAGGAGTTGGCGGATGCTTTAGTCCAGGTCTGGGAGGAGATCCCTCAGGAGACCATCCGCCACCTCATCAGGAGCATGCCCAGGCGTTGTAGGGAGGTCATACAGGCACGTGGAGGCCACACACACTACTGAGCCTCATTTTGACTTGTTTTAAGGACATTACATCAAAGTTGGATCAGCCTGTAGTGTGGTTTTCCACTTTAATTTTGAGTGTGACTCCAAATACAGACCTCCATGGGTTGATAAATTGGATTTCCATTGATTATTTTTGTGTGATTTCGTTGTCAGCACATTCAACTATGTAAAGAAAAAAGTATTTAATAAGATTATTTCATTCATTCAGATCTAGGATGTGTTATTTTAGTGTTCCCTTTATTTTTTTGAGCAGTATATAAATATGAACTTTATCGAACAAAAAATGCATGTATTGTGTAACATGATGTCCTAGGAGTGTCATCTGATGAAGATTGTCAAAGGTTAGTGCTGCATTTAGCTGTGTTTTGGGTATTTGTGATGCATGCTAGTTGCTTTGAAAATGGCAGTGTGATTATTTTAGGCTGGGTACTCTCCTGACATAATCTAATGTTTTGCTTTTGCTGGAAAGCCTTTTTGAAATCGGACAACGTGGTTCGATTCAGGAGAGGTGTATCTATAAAATGGTGTAAAATAGTCATATGTTTGAGAAATTCAAGTTATAGCATTTATGAGGTATTTGTATTTCGAGCGACGCGATTTCACTGGCTGTTGACTAGGGTGGGACGCAAGCGTCCCACTGGCCCAGAGAGTTTAAGGAGTAGTATATCTATAATTCTTTCAATAACTGTTGTAAAGTTTATCAACGTTTATGATGAGTATTTTTGTAAATTGATGTGCTCATTCACCGGAAGTTTTGGTGGGAATACATTTTCTGAACATCACGCACCAATGTAAAATGGGGTTTATGGATATAAATATGAACTTTATCAAGCAAAACATACATGTATTTTGTAACATTGAGTCCTGGGAGTGTCATCTGATGAAGATCATCAAAGGTTAGTGATTCATTTTAGCTGTATTTCTGTTTTTTGTGACGCCTCTCCTTGCTTGGAAAATGGCTGTGTGTTTTTTTTTGTCTCGGCGCTGTCCTAACATAATCTCATTTTATGCTTTTGCCGTAAAGCCTTTTTGAAATCGGACACTGTGGTTAAATTAAGGAGAATCTTTAAAATGGTGTATAATACTTGTATGTTTGAGAAATTTGAATTATGAGATTTTTGTTGTTTTGAATTTGCCGCCCTGCTATTTCACTGGCTGTTGATAGTGTGTCCCGCAGGTGGGACGCTAGCGTCCCAGATGTCCCAGAGAGGTTTTAACATACGTTTTAAATGTACATATATTTGACACGCATTGACATACATGATTACATTGTGCATGTTCCTTCATACAGTAATTAGTATTCAACATCTCTTCACCTGGGATTTGAACTCACATAGTAAAATTAATATAGTAAAATATGTACATATGTACATTCCTGTATTATGTCCAGTCCCTGTGTTTTCAGGACCCTGCATGAACATGTAAGTATCCAGTGTACAAGTAGGTACACATTTCCTACCAAACATCCAAACAAACTTCAAATAGACTCTGGAGTTCCACTGAACGCCTTAGAACTGATGTAATTTTTTCCTAATTGTCCATTTTCGTCTGATCCAGCTAGATGCTCTTGTGGTCTCTTTCTGTTCCTGCACATTATCCTCCCCTGGCTAAAGATCACAACATCGACTCCAGAGTGTGCAGTGCTGAGTGTGTTGTGCTCTGAGCTGTGACAAAGATTGTATTTCTGCACCAAGGGGGCCAAAGGGGTTGTATTTCTATGTTGCACAATAGGATCAATATGTTAGCAATCTAACTTTTATAAACTTTGAATAGAGACGCTCCACAAAGGCAGATTTTTTTTGTCCAGGAGTTGGCTTCATCAGGGTCCATGAACCTGGATTTTAGTTCCCAGATTAATGTTGAATAAAAGGTTGGATAAAAAGATATGAATATGGGACATTTAGAGAATCTAGATAATCAGATATATAAAGTTGTTAAAGCTGGCTAATTCATTGATGCTGCTTTGTGACATACCCCCTATACTGTTCAGAGCCTGTGTGTACACAACACGCACTCCTGCACTCAATGAGGAAGTGGGCATTTCCTGGTAGTGTTTACATAACTCCAGCTAGATGTTGCCCTTAGGAACTGATGTAGGATCTGGGCCAGCTTACACTCTTTGAATCGTAACCTTTGAGGAAAGGGGAAAATACAAACACTGACCTAAGATCAGTGTTAGGGGCTAGTTTATCCAACTGTGTTTACATGGTGCTGTAGGGCTGCTGTCAAACACACAGAGCATATTTGGCGATGTTAGCAAAAATGTATGTGAACAGTCAGGTTTGAAAACATGTTGTATATTTGCTATATGACTGTGTTAGCATGCTAGCTACAGTCTGGGCATTTGCTAATGCAAGTCTGCAGGTCTCAAACAAGGGTGATCATTATGCGAGCTTGGCTCACCCAATCCAGTTTCCTTTTTCTCCTAATGCATTGAAATGGGACAGCTCTATGTTTTTATTTTGCCCCCGCCCAATGCATTGCTTTAGAAAGAAACCTAATTCTGCTCTTCTGCAATGAGAACATCCCTACCCCAGACATTGGCAATGATGAATAAAAGTAATTCCCCAGCAAACGCTGCTCCAGAACGAACAGCCACTTGAGGAGCAAAATAAATCAAAGTTCTGGGGAGTCTCACACAAGGTGATAAAGCCTGGAGTTGTGTATTACTTTTGTCTGATGCCTCATGACTGTTTTTGACTGAATCCTTTGCGGGCCACCAGGAGAGAAATGAATAAGCGATGTAGAGCATGGGGCTGCTGCAAGGAGGAATGGCTGCTGTGATAGACTGGAATGGTTCCTCTTTCCATGGTTAAGGATTCACAAACTGTTACTGTGTAACCACACTGCCTGTTCTGTGGCGCAGAAGGGAATATTCAGCTCTCTAAAAAGCATTTGGTGTGGTGCATGTTCCATTTCTCACACAATTGATGATATCAACTCAGCATCAGGATGTTGTTTAACCCAAATTCTGGAACACTGCTTTTTTTATTTGTCCTCTAATCATTTGTCTCACTCTCACTCTTTCTGTCTTTCTCAGTCCATTTCTTTCTATTTCTCCCCATCTGTCATTGTCTCTATTGCTTACTCTCTCTGTCTTTCTCTCTCTTTCTCTTCTCCTCACTATCTCTCTTGTTTCTCTTCCTCACTAACTCACACTCCTCTCTCTCTAGAAGGCTTTATTTATTCATATGCAGTGCTCCCTGCTCCTCTCTCCTGGCTACCTGCCACATGACTATGGTTTGACCCTGTTAGAGCTGAAACACATTACCCCGTGTCAGGGCCGGCCCTAGACATTAGCAACTCCCGACCGCAAGAAATACATAATTTTTTAGGAACTAAGTCTGGGTCTCAATTTACTGTTGAGAATTAGAATAGCAATTTCATAATGTGATTGTGCATCAGCAGTTTTTCTCTTGTTATGTCAGTCACTGACTGTCACTCAATTATCCCTTGACAGCCATTTATTTTGGTATTGGTAAGTTAGTCTACCCAGCTGTCTAAACTTGTAGTAATCATGGTCAAATCACCGACCGGGCACGCAGGGCATGTGCCCAGGTGCCCTGACCTCCAGGGGGCCCCCATTGATTTTGTTAGTCACTCTCACTCAGATATCATATTAACATGGTAGAGTCTCGGAAAAATCTATAGAATTGCAGGAAATTAGCTTTAAAACTGCAAAATCTTCTCTCCGCCCCATGGAAAAATGTGTAGAATTGCAGCAAACCTTCTTTTAACTTGCTTTTAATGCATAAGCATGGTAGCAATTGAAAGGGAACAGTTTGGAGATTATGGAAATATAATTAGACCAATTGAGGACACAACAGCTCACCTGACACAAGACTGACTCCAAACATTACACTGTTGATTACACTGTGCATTTTACATTTACTGTACACAATTGACACATTTGCATGATAACAACATCTGAAAATACTCTGAATATATTCAGTAACATGTTAATAATATTCCTGGAAAACGTGGGGTAGGTGCAACAAAATGATAAGGGTTTGAGAGAGAGGACTAACTGGTGTCTCCATGTGACCACACACCTCTCCAAAGTGTTGACAGATCCTAAGTCATTCCCCTATGCACTTCTATGACTCAAAGAAGTCTTCAACTATAAGGTGCTTTTTTTTTTAGCTTTCCTAGCTGTGCCGTTGAGGAACTAGAGCAAGCAAACTTAGTTGTTTTGTTTGAAACAGAGCCCTGCATCCCCGCCAACACACAATTCTGTTGTTTATGCAATCCATAAACGTCCATTATAAATCACAATCTGGGTCAGGTGGGCATCATTTGAAAGGTTGTTCTATTGCCAACATGACCAGCTAAGTTATAAAATACGATCATACAATGTTAGGTTTTCACAAGGCAATTTAGAGAAACAGATCGTAATGTTGGTGCATATAGTAAGGAGTTATGCATGCCACGTTTGTCTGTTTTCTTCACAATAGACAAATATAGGCTCATTCTGTTCAGAACAACCCAGGGTATGACGCTATGTCATCTTGTAACCGTAGATCAAACATAGTGATTATAAACGTTGACACTGTACATGACATTAGTTTTACGATGACGAAATGTGAAGTGAATATTTGGCTTGCTTTTATGACATCAAAGCGGTATTTACAGTTGAAGTCGTAAGTATACACGTATACACTTAGGTTGGAGTCATTAAAACTAGTTTTTCAACCACTCCACAAATTTCTTGTTAACAAACTATAGTTTTGGCAAGTCAGTTAGGACATCTACTTTGTGCATGACACAAGTAATTTTTCCAACAATTGTTTACAGACAGATTATTTCACTTATAATTCACTGTATCACAATTTCAGTGGGTCAAAAGTTTACATGCACTAAGTTGACTGTGCCTTTAAACAGCTTGGAAAATTCCAGAAAATTATGTCATGGCTTTAGAAGCTTCTGATAGGCTAATTGACATCATTTGAGTCAATTGGAGGTGTACCTGTGGATGTATTTGAAGGCCTACCTTCAAACTCCGTGCCTCTTTGCTTGACATCACGGGAAAATCAAAAGAAATCAGCCAAGACCTCAGAAAAAGAATTGTAGACCTCCACAAGTCTGGTTCATCCTTGGGAGCAGTTTCCAAATGCTTGAAGGTACCACGTTCATCTGTACAAACAATAGTACGCAAGTATAAACACCATGGGACCACGCAGCCATCATACTGCTCAGCGAGGAGATGCGTTCTGTCTCCTAGAGATGAACATACTTTGGTGCGAAAGTGCAAATTAATCCCAGAACAACAGCAAAGGACCTTGTGAAGATGCTGGAGGAAACCGGTACAAAAGTATCTATATCCACAGTAAAATGAGTCCTATATCGACATAACCTGAAAGGCCGCTCAGCAAAGAAGAAGCCACTGCTCCAAAACCGCCATAAAAAAAAAACACCATCCCAACCGTGAAGCATGGGGGTGGGAGCATCATGTTGTGGGGGTGCTTTGCTGCAGGAGGAACTGGTGCACTTCACAAAATAGATGGCATCATGAGGTAGGAAAATTATCTGGCTATATTGAAGCAACATCTCAAGACATCAGTCAGGAAGTTAAAGCTTGGTCGTAAATGGGTCTTCCAAATGGACAATGACCCCAAGCATACTTCCAAAGTTGTGGCAAAATGGCTTAAGGACAACAAAGTCAAGGTATTGGAGTGGCCATCACAAAGCCCTGACCTCAATCCTATAGAAAATTTGTGGGCAGAACTGAAAAAGCGTGTACGTGCAAGGAGGCCTACAAACCTGACTGAGTTACACCAGCTCTGTCAGGAGGAATGGGCCAAAATTCACCCAACTTATTGTGGGAAGCTTGTGAAAGGCTACCCGAAACATTTGACCCAAGTTAAACAATTTGAAGGCAATGCTACCAAATACTAATTGAGTGTATGTAATCTTCTGACCCACTGGGAATGTGATGAAAGAAATAAAAGCTGAAATAAATCATTCTCTCTACTATTATTCTGACATTTCACATTCGTAAAATAAAGTGGTGATCCTAACTGACCTAAGACAAAGAATTTTTACTAGGATTAAATGTCAGGAATTGTGAAAAACTGAGTTTAAATGTATTTGCCTAAGGTGAATGTAAACTTCCGACTTCAACTGTACTTTAATCGTCAATGTCTCATCTTCAAAATACATTGAGTCCTCTTAATTTACAGCATTTCCCTCACTCAGACAATTACCGGGAGGGATGGGGGCAACTTCTTGTCGCAAATGTGTGCATGTTCAGAACAACTGTCAGTCAAAACCCTGACTTAATTTATAGCATGTTACTGTGCAGCCAATGCGTTCCATTTTAGGCACTTATCAGTGCCCAAATCTGCCATTTTCAACCTGTCTATGGGTGTGAGTGCTTAGGACTCCCAAAAGGCTAGGGCCAGCCCTGTCCCCTGCTTCAGAACTGAGGTATCAGGGATGGAATGGTGCATACCCCCTTCCTCTCTACCTGGTTGAAGAGCCAGGAACAGGGTGTAATAAAAGTAGAGGGGACATTCTCCTAGTTCGTGTGATTGGAGGTCAATGTTGGGATTCTGCCCAATCATCTTTTGGCTATAGGGTTGATAGGATATCATACACTGTTCATTGTTGATGCCTTCTCTCTCACACACACACACACACACACACACACACACACACACACACACACACACACACACACACACACACACACACACACACACACACACACACACACACCTCCAAACCCTCTCAAAGGTTATATGCAGTGCACCTTTCTCAAACACCTCAGGTACTGTGTCACAGGATAACAGATGTGCCATTATACAGTTGAGTCTCTGAGTGACTTCAGATTATTCTGAGATATGTATCATGTGCCATATGTTTACTGCTCTGGGCAAGTGTTCTGCACACATCAGTTGTTTATGAAAGGCATCCACAACAATATATGATAGTTCTGATAAATGTGTTGCGTAGAGGTGACACCATCTTTCTGATGCAATGGAACAACAGTGGACTTCAGAAACTGACTGACATTGTTGATAAAAGACACAAATCAAACAATTACCTGAGTGAAGTCTGTTGGGAGGACAGATTGTTTTAGAAAGACAATATCTTAAATATCGCCAAATTATGAGTAATCACTCCCAACTGATACAAGGTCAAATATGTCTGTGAGGACTCTGTGGCTCAAACACAAAACACTATTGGTTTCTAATGGCTTCAAGGACTGTAAAAGACAGGCGGAACCTTGATGTGTAAACTACAGGGGGATTAATTGAGATAGAAGCTTTTTTAGCAGATTTTTTGATTGTATGAACACCTCAGAGACAAAAGGCATAGTTAAAACCTAGCTCTGTCAAAGAAGCAAGCCACATAAGCACCCTGACATTAAAGGCTTGATTGCAAAACATACAAGTACAGATTTTCTAGAATAGATTAAGTGTAAAATGGGGTTTTAAATGACCATTGCTGGGGATTCACACTGGTTGTTTTTTTATTAGACAAACACTGGCATGTATGACATTTAGAAATGATCACAAACCACACACACACCCACTACTTTCCTGCTGGGTTTGTCTGGTAACATATAGGAGGTAGGACACAGAGGCTTACATTCACTGCTGTATAACCAAAGTAGAGTGGAGTCCTTGCAGTTCTGTCCCTTCCTCCTTTTTGCTCTCTGTGACAAATGATTTGGGAGTAAGGTATGAGGTGAAAGTGCAAACAGAGAGCTGACATCATGTGTTCAAAAGGGCACACCTTCCGTTGTGCCTGGTAATGTCATTCTAACAGTGAAGGGCATAAACCCTTTGTCATGGTCTGTAAATAGTCATGGCTAAACATGGGCGTTTGCCAAAGCAGCAGTAACATGTTACTTAAGGTCAACAGCTACGATGGGTTATTATGCAGTCATAAGGCATTGTAGCACTTATCAGGAGCACTTAAGTTATAACTCCATCATATCTTAATAGTACTGTACATGATAGGCCTACAGCGGTTTTGTAGACGGGAGACGTTTGTGTCCATCATACCAATAACGTATAGTGGCTTCACAACTAGAAATACAGAGAATTCTACTTTTTCAGGGATGTAATTTCTTATTCTTCTCTCTCCCTCTCTCAGTTTTGGCCTTGCTTTACACATAACACTTTGCCTAGTCATGCCAAATACAATGAAATGCAGAGCCGCTGGAAGCATATGATAGACTTGGTGTTGGTGCACCTCCGGCTAAACAGTCCAAACAGTTTTCAGCAAATGGAAAAGGTGACTTATCCTCAGAGGGATCTCATACAGCAAACTGGAATCTATTCAGACTACACCTCCTCCTCTGTCATTTCCTCATTCCCTTACTGCCAGAGATGTCCCTAATTTTAAAGGCAAAACATGTCTGTGGTCAATGTTTTAACATGCCAGTAACATCCCTACAAATCATTCTCACAAATGTTCAGCACTTGTTTCATACGCCAAGAGTGGGTTTGTTATACAGTTATAAATGGTGTCAACCTCTGACAACATTGAGGAAACTCCTAGGTTTATTTTGCCTGTCATTAAATGGCCAGGGAAAGCCCATGATTCAGAATGAGGCTGTATGAACTGCAGTACGAGAGAGAGACGCAGACAGGGGACAGTAAATGGGGTCATAGGAAGATCCACAAGCCCTAATTTCCCATCAACCGTGCTGCTATGTTGGCTTAGAGGCCATTGTTGGGGGTGGGGTTGAAGGGTGTGGTTTGTTGTCAGCCACACACACACACACACACACACACACACACACACACACACACACACACACACACACACACACACACACACACACACACACACACACACACACACACACACACACACACACACACATAGCCTTACTGGAACACAAATAACCCCTACTGGATGTCTCTGTGGAGAGAAACCAAGTATCTCTAAATATCTGGTGAGTAGGGGCTAAATGTGTGTTGAGCATTTAAGAGTTTAATATGAAAGCAAACCACAGCCAATGAAATGGGTATCACAGGACTATAATCAATATAGAGCAATAATATCTAAATGATCTATCTGTTTCCCTCATACACGTTCCACTAAACTGTAAACTGTCAATATTTGCCAATGTGACATACACAACTGTTGAAAGTACCATACTGTTGCTTATCACTGTCTTCAGTCTTATTTGCATTGCATTGTGGCTATTGCCCATTTATCAAGTCAAGGCTGGGCAACCCTGGATGTGGAATGCAACAGGTTCTGAGGGATTATGATTTAAAATTAAAAAAAACAAACGTGAGTCCACACTATGTCAGTATTGAAAAAGCAGTGATAATCGTATTGTCAATTAAATGAATAACCAGTTGAGTTTAGCCACCAACTAAAACACGAAGGTATTCAGAGGAGCAGGCCTATTTTATTAAGCATTTCATTTACTCCTGGTGAGTAAATGTAACCCATTCATTATTGGAAAAGTAGGCCTATCTCATTTAGGGTAAATACATGTTAACAACTATGTTATTACATGGGGAACAGTCATTACAGTGAGTGTCAGGGTCATCGTGGCATTTTAACATTTAATGTGAAAATTGCAGTAAAATGGAAGAGGGCAATATGTCTACTATAATGTGCAATGACAGTTCTCTAATCAAATGTACTACATAGCATAAATCACAATAACAAATGTGCTAAGTGAAATTGATTATAACACCAATTAGTTCTTCAAATGATCGTCTCAATTCAACTGGACAGACAGGAAAGGAAAGCAAATTGGACTCATCATTCGGTGTCCCTCAACGGAAGACGTATATTCATCATCCATTTGGTTCATGGAGATTGGGCTACCTCTACAGCGCAGGGGACTGGAGCGCATTTCACACATGATTACGTTCATACGTTGACTAATTTCAGTCATCCACTCGGCACTGAATAAACAGCACCGCCCCAATCTCCCCCTGGTTGTTTGTTTTAAGTGAAGAGCGATCCATCGCAGAGCGCCGGGCTCGATTGACACTGTCTGATGATCTGCTACTGCGGCTGGCTCAGAATAACAAGACTGTTCGCTAATACCCGTCTATCGGGGCTTTCGCCAAAACACCGAGCGAATAGGATCTGAAAAAGCCAACAAGGCAAGGAAGAACGCCGCCGAAGTCCGCACCACAGGATGGCTTCGGGAGACCTTTACGAGGTACTGTGAAACCATGTCTAAGCGACATACTCTGTAATATTGACGAATACTGGAATTAGGAAGTAAGGGGAGGTCCTCGTTTATGGTGAAAAAACGAAGTCCTAAACCATTTAACAGGCGAAACTAACCAACCCTCTCGAGAAGATCAGGCTCGTCTTTTTTTCGATGTGCCTCGGCGACTTTTGTATGGGGTGAATTGTATAGAGTTGTGAGCGTTCGAGTAAGCGATACGATCATAAAATATAAACTCCCTATCGGTCGCGCTTGTTGAAAGTCATGATAAAGTAACAAGAGCATTAAACGTACACGGCGAATTGCTCCAGACTGGTGATGGTTAGGAAGGTGCGCATGCCAGAGGATAGGCAATGTATTACTAGCCTAGCAAACATTTAGTGGAGGTGACAACAATGTAGTGGAGAAGCTTCGATGGAGTTATTGTGGTTTAACTAGATGATGCATGTGTCGTGCCAGAATGTGCGCCTCAACAATTCCGGGGCGAAAAGTTTGCTAAATGTTGGGTGATGGATGGATGGAATAGCCTAGAAGGTCTCGATGATTACGCGCACATACGTCAGTTCAACGTCTAGTTTTGATTTAGGCCTAGATTTGGTTGAGTTTTCAACTAACGTGAATTCAACGTAAAATCAATGACATGGTGCAGTTTATGTTGGATTTAGGTTAAAAGTTGGGCGAAAAAAAGATGCCCTTATGTTGATGACTTTTTGCAAATCCAGTTTTCCACGTTGATTTAACGTCATCACATTACTTTTCGGGGGGGGGGGGGGTTGAAATTGGAAACAACGTTGATACAACCAGTTTTGGCCCAATGGGGATGGCATGACTTTTATGGTGATAGATTTACAAAGATGTTGGCAGCAATAAATACAGTCTTCCATGCTTGTCTTGTGCTTATTGTAGGCCTATTGTTGACAATGTTGCTGACTCAAACTCTTCTTGATTGGAGGAGTGATGTCATGCGACCATGTTTCAGTTTCTTTTCACGGTGGCCTATACCAGTTGCACTACAAGGTCACTAACTAGTTGCATTGCGTGGTCATCACCAGATAGGTAAATAAGTTGCCTTGCACTTGACCTATTGTGTGGCATGTCACCATCAACTGTTGACCAGCTTGACATTAGTGCTTGTTCTCAGCTGTGAGCTATTTCCTGCGGTTTGTTGTCATAACTAAAATGTGTGCCTTCCTCTGATTTATTGGCTAGGAATTCTCTGTTACATTGTTTCACTATTGCTTTGAGAAATGGTTTAGTCAGTTTAAATGGCTTCTGAAATGATCCCTGTCTGACTGTTTTCCTTAGTGTAGTGATTGATTTAGAATTCTTATTCATTACATTTACATATGAGTCATTTAGCAGACGCTCTTATCCAGAGCAACTTACAGGAGTGAGTGCATACATTTTCATACTGACCCCCTTGGGAATCGAACCCACAACCCTGGCGTAGCAACCGCCATGCTCTACCAATTGAGCCATTAGTAATAACAAGGAATTTTTAGTCATTAGGAATAACATTGTCATAAAGCCTACATTTCCTGTGTTTGCTGACACATTTGGAAAATGTGCGTTTCCACTTTCCACCAAATACTCCTCTTCAGGTGTTTGAATCCATATTCAATCATTTTAATCGTTGCACCGTAAACAGTTGACCTTAAAAAAAACTATGCTGTAATGAGAAATGCACTTAAATGATGGGAGGTCTGTTGCTCTATATAACCTAACAAGCCCTGGTCACATTTCATATGGCATATTAATTGGCTACAACGTAAATGTGCAATTTCTGACCGTCAAAACGGTGGCGATCACTTATTGAAATTGACAGTTAGCACATGTTCCTTCTGGACGTGCCTTTTTTTGCACATAGATCTGTGTATTCCAGTAAGCGAGGTGAGGTGAACTGGTTCAATCACATGTGGTAATACAAGTATGAGAGGAAGACTTCACTATCAATAGTGTCCCTCTGCATGACTCATGAATTGGATTTAGGAAATGTGGGCCTGTAAGTGTGTTAGGTGTGTTTAGGCTACCTAACAAACTGTAGGACTATGATACACTTAGGTGAGAAGAATTAAGAAGCTATGATGTGCCGAAGAGGAATTTGAACTGTAGTTTTTACTTTCCAATTAGGAACTGCAACATCTTGGCCTATACACCCAGTTAAATGACATGCAAGTTGAATCAAAATGATCTGAATCGAATTTGAAACATTGAAGAGCTCAGAATTATTGATATTTCAAGATCATTTCTCAACTTAATTTCACAAAGTTTTCAGAGGAATATCTTTGAAATATCATAGGCCTATAATTGTACAATTATGCTACTTTCTTATGCACCATCACTCAAACATTAATCTCTCTGCTTCTCTTTCTGCTTCTCTCTGTCCCCCCCCCCCCCACACACACACACACACACACACACTCTTACACACACACACACACACACATACATACACACACACACACACACACTCATTTTATGTTCTCCCTCTCCTTATCTCATATTGATTGAGATGGTCTGGTCCATTCAAGTGGCCACCTACACTAGATGCCCCAATGTCTCAGAACACCTGCAGTTCTGATAAACCCTCTGTTGTGTGACTGAGCAGCAGTAATCCTATGGATTAGCAATGGATAGGCTATATTTAGGAGTTTGTGTTATGTTATCAAGAAATGCATGATATGATGTAGGGAAATATGAGTATTCTGTTATAGAAATAAATCACATTTGTACGCCTCCAGAAAATGTCATGAAAGTGGTCATGGAGTGAGCTAAATTAGAACCTTTTGATTAGTCAGCAAGTGATTTAAATATTGTTGCACTTGATGAGCTGTCAAGGTGCAGCTGAAGTAATCATCACTTCATTATTCTCTTCATTGAAAATTCAAAAAGTAATCAAGTTGTTAACCATCAACATGCAGCCTTTATCAGCACAAGTGAAAGGCACAAAACAAAAGTAGTTGTAACTGGCCATTGGGAGCAGTGGAGAGAGACTGGAGGAAACGGGTTGACCTCACCGGGGGGAAACATGTGGGCCATGAGGGCAATAAACTATGCACTGCATGGGAGATACACAGCACTTAATGGGTCGCCAAATACACTGAAGCTGTCTGAGACAGTATACTCACAATGTGTTCTTTGAGTCTTCAAGCCCATTGCTTAATTTGAGATTTGGCTTCTTTCATGAATTCGGTGTTCACCAACAAACAGAAATGTCAATTTAATTATAGAAGGACTAAATGAACCCCTATGACACCCTTTAAACTGCAGTACTCAGCCCTGGAAGACCTCAGTGTGTTCCTGCTATGCCCAGGCTCTGGGTACTGTGAACTGGATTCTCAGGATGGGCATCTCCCCCTCCACTGATTCCCTGCCAGCTCATGGTCATGTATCGTGTGTGTTGTTGAACCCCTCTCCAACCCACTCCCCTTGTCTGTTTTACTAACCTGAGGAAGGAGAGTGTTTTTTCTCTCTGAAGTCGGCTTTGATCTGGTTAGTGTGACAGTGCGCGGGGCGGTAAGCATCATAATCGTCTCTTCATGACACCCCTGCTGCTCGCCCATCTTAGGTTGTTAAGTCATACTAATGTGCACAGCACCTCGGGTGGCAGGAGCATTCGTCACTGCTGACGAAACAGCTCCACACCTAAAGAATTTAACATTAAACATTCTCCTGATAGCCTAGTTGGAATGCGGAGGGAATAGAGGAGGTGTGTGTGTGTGTGTGTGTTTCTTTTTTGTTTGTGGTGTTTATGTCCACTTGTATGCAAATGTGCACGTAATCAGTGTTTCTTGGCTTGTGACTCCTATTGAATAGTTGGTGAACAGGCATTCAGAAATAATCCATTTGGAAGTAAGAACCCAGCAGGGTGACATGTCAGGTCCGGCCACTAACAATGGACCTTATGTCAGAGTGAGAAAGAGGATGTTACGGTCTCATCACACCAGCCCAACTGTGTGTGTATGTGCATGCACGGGTGTGTGTGTGAGCTACTGAGATTGAACGTCTGCCCCCTGCTGATTGTCCCCCTTGGGGGTGGTCATTGTCAGAAGGAGCAGACTGGCCAGGGCCACCATGGCGCTGTAAGAAGCAGCTGGCTTCAGGGAATGAGGTGAACACTCTCCACAGCACAAGTCTCTTTAATATATCTCCTCTCTCTGGTAATGAGCAAGCTGGGCACAGACCACCATTCAGGCTCAATATGATACACTGTAGAGTCCATTTGGAAAGTATTCAGACCCCTTCACTATTTCCAGTTTTTGTTACGTTACAGCCTTATTCTAAAATGTATTAAATAAATAAAAATCCTCATCAATCGACACGTACGATTTCCCAGAATGACAAAGCGAAAACAGGTTTAGACATTTTTGCAAATTTATAACAAAAAAAAATATTGATACCTTATTTACATAAGTATTCAGATTCTTTGTTATGAGACTCGAAATTGAGCTCAGGTGCATCCTGTTTCCATTGATCATCCTTCAAATGTTTCTACAACTTGATTGGAGTCCACCTGTGGTAAATTCAATTGATTGGACATGATTTGGAAAGGCACACACCTGTCTGCATAAGGTTCTACAGTTGACAGAGCATGTCAGAGCAAAAAAACAAGCCATGAGGTCGAAAAAATTGTCCGTAGAGCTCCGAGACAGAATTATGTCGAGCCACAGATCTGGGGAAGGGTAACAAAAAATGTTCTGCGGCATTGAAGGTGCTCAAGAACACAGTGGCCTCCATCATTCTTAAATGGAAGAAGTTTGGAACCACCAAGACTATTTCTAGAGCTGGCCGCCCGGACAAACTGAGCAATCGGGGGAGAAGGTCCTTGGTCAGGGAGGTGACCAATAAAAGGCACATGACAGTCTGCTTGGAGTTTGCCAAAAGGCACCTAAAGGACTCTCAGACCATGAGAAACAAGATTTTCTGGTCTGATGAAACCAAGATTGAATTCTTTGGCCTGAATGCCAAGTGTCACATCTGGAGGAAACCAGGCACAGCTCATCACCTGGCCAATACCATCCCTACAGTGAAGCATGGTGATGGCAGCATCATGCTGTGGGAATGTTCTTCAGCGGCAGGGACTGGGAGACTAGTCAGGATCGAGGGAAAGCTGAACGGAGCAAAGTACAAAGAGATTCTTGATGAAAACCTGCTCCAGAGCACTCAGGACCTCAGACTGGGGCAAAGGTTCAGCTTCCAACAGGACAACGACCCTAAGCACACAGCCAAGACAATGCAGGAGTGGCTTCGGGACAAGTCTCTGAATGTCCTTGAGTCGCCCAGCCAGAGCCCAGACTTGAACCTGATTAAACATCTCTGGAGAGACCTGAAAATAGCTCTGCAGAGCTTGAGAGGATCTGCAGAGAAGAATGGGATAAACTCCCCAAATACAGGTGTGCCAAGCTTGTAGCGTCATATCCAAGAATCAAGGCTGTAATTGCTGCCATAGGTTCTTCAACAAAGTACCAAGTAAAGGGTCTGAATGCTTATGTAAATGTCATATTTTTATAAATTTGCCAACATTTAAAAAAATATATATGTTTTTGCTTTGTCATTATGGGGTATGGTGTGTAGATTGGGGGGGATGTTTAATCCATTTTAGAATAAGGCTGTAATGTAACAAATTGTGGGAAAAATGGGGTCTGAATACTTTCTGAATGCACTGCAACTGTTATACACAGGCCAGCATAGTATCAATGTGGAGCGACTCTGTATTCATGTCCCTGTTGCTCATCCCATCACTGTCTGGTAATGGGCAGATGGCCATTTGGGCTCAGTGTCCTACTATGTGTTAATGGGCTTGCTGGGAGGCAGACGACCATTCCGGCTTGCTGTGTGTGTGTGTGTGTGTGTGTGTGTGTGTGTGTGTGTGTGTGTGTGTGTGTGTGTGTGTGTGTGTGTGTGTGTGTGTGTGTGTGTGTGTGTGTGTGTGTGTGTGTGTGTGTGTGTGTGTTACACAGAGGTGTATGTCGTGTGGAGCTCTGCGCTGCTCGTTCTCTCCTGTGTGGGAGCAAATCACTACTTTTTGTTACTCCTTTTTTCTTTTAAAAAGGCATTTCATTAAACTCTCCTCTGTACACACACACACACACACACGCTGCCCCTCCCACCTTCGATGCGAGGGCTAAGTCAAGCTCCATTGAAGTAATGTGGGTGTGAGGATGTTTTCTAAAGGAAAGGAGAAAATCATTTGAACTGGAGACAGGCAGCTACATAGCTAGTGGGGAGGGTAAAGTATAGTAGCCAGACTGATGTCTGCATACTCTTTAGTGTGGGAGTCTGCTTGTCTTCCCACAGCATGTCATCCGCAGCATGGTGTATGAGACAACTAAACACCAAGGAAATGCTGGGGCTAAATGTCAGGGCACTTCTATCTGGTACAAGGTTAACTGCTGAACAAAAACAACTCTTGGCAAGATGTGAGGTTGTGTGATGAATGGAGGTCTGGATCAAGAAATGGATTGCAGTGTAAAACAGACTCTGTTCTCTATAAAATGCCCCCTTTCCAATACTAATTTGGTTTCTATCTTTGTTGTACTGTCAGAGAACAACCTAGGTCAACAGTTCACGTTAGTAGCTGACAATCAGTGTACTGTATATTCATTTGCGAACTAAGAGGCCATCACAGATTATTGAAAGAGGACATCATAGATATGGAGTTGTAATAACACCCTTGAGTTCTACAGTGTGGCTTCCTAAATGTGATAATACAGATAGCTTTTCTGCAGCATGTAATGATGGTTATTGGAAGAAAGCATGAATGTCTACAGAGAACCTCAGTGAGGTCCCTGAAGCATCAAGGTCTCCTGCTAGTTTCTCCAGTGCCATTGTCAACTGCCTCCATGAGAACAGGAGATCTAGGGGGAAGGTCCCTCCTGAGATGATGTGGTGGAGGGTGTGAGAGAGCTGCTGACAACCAATTGGGGGTGGACATGCAACAGGCAAACAGGAGAACACCTGTACCACACGCACATCTATACACACATGAACATACTCCGAAAACAGAATGTTATACAGAATAATATAGACCACTGAAAGGGTCATGACCCATGACCCAGAGAACATAACCTTTATTATGCATCTGGATGTCTGTGTGTAGAATGGAGAAAGCTCCCCATTGACTATTTGTATTCTGTGGTCATTCATAATGGCTCTGTCAAATGTCATGCTCAACGTGTGTGTGACCATGAATATCCACAGTCATGTTTAAGGGTTCTGCATGATAGCAGCCTACATGTCAGCCTATGGGTTCTTATCTCCTTCCCACAGTAGACGGGGTCCTACTGTATCTCCCACCAGCAGCACGTTACAAATGTACTTTTAGGAATCAACTATCCCCGGAAGCCGAGAGACATACGCTACATGACGTATCCACAAAAATATGTGGACACCTGCTTGTTGGACATCTCATTCCAGAATTATGGGCATTAACATGGAGTTGGTCCCTCCTTTGCTGCTATAATAGCCTCCACTCTTCTGGGAAGGCTTTCCACTAGATGTTGGAACATTGCTGCAGGGACTTGCTTCCATTCACCCACGAGCATTAGTGAGGCCAGGCACAGATGTTGGGCGATTAGGCCTGACTCGCAGTCGGCGTTTCAATTCATCCCAAATGTGTTCGATGGGGTTGAGGTCAGGGCTCTGTTCAGGCCAGTCAAGTTCTTCCACACTGATCTCGAGAAATCATTTCTGTATGGACCTCGCTTTGTACACGTGGGCATTGTCATGCTGAAACAGGAAAGGGCCTTCCCAAAACTGTTGCTACAAAGCAACCATTGTATGCTGTAGCGTTAAGATTTCCCTTCACTAGAACTAAGGGGCCTAGCCCGAACCATGAAAAACACCCCCACTGAGGACAGACAATTTTTGCGAGCTGTGTGCTCCGGCACTCGCCAGTCATGCTCTGTGAGCTTGTGTGGCCTACCACTTCATGGCTGAGCCGTTGTTGCTCTTAAACATTTTCCTTTCACAATAACAGCACTTACAGTTGACTGGGGCAGCTCTAGCAGGGCAGAAATTTGACAAACTGACTTGTTGGGAAAGGTCGCATCCTATGACAGTGCCACATTGAAAGTCACTGAGCTCTTCAAGGCCATTCTTCTGCCAATGTTTATCAATGCAGATTGCATGGCTGTATGCTAGATTTTATACACCTCCCAACAATGGGTGTGGCTGAAATAGCCAAATCCACTCATTTGAAGAGGTGTCTGCATACATTTGCATATGTCTAAGTAATTCATGAAGTTCGAATATACAGTGTCTTTATCTGTGCTAGAATAGTCTGAGATGTTAGAGTAAAACTTATTTTTGAATGGAGATGGGATATGCTGGCCTGAGGTTCCCAGCTCTCTTGAGTTGGTACTGTAGGCCGGCTTGAGTAGTGTTAATATAGAGTTTAGGAAGAAGAAGTGCTTTGTGCTTCTGTCTGCAGCTTATACTGTAAGTGTCTATATGGCAAAACCAAATGATTTGGTCAGCTTTGAAGCAGATTCTTCCACTTCAGAGATCCTTCAGTTTAGTCAGGGCTGGCTGGCTGGCTGGCTGGCTGGCTTATTCCACTGACATCTACTCTTTGTCAGTACATTTGCTTTCCTGTGCCAGTTCTTCTGTGTTGGAGCCAGGATGGAATTGCTTCTATTGTTGGTCTTTCTGTTTGTGTGTGTGTGCTGTTCTTATTGAGTCTGTTTGTGTCAGTCTACACTTTAAGGTTTGTGATTTGTATTATTTGTGTATTCCAGATATAGTCGCTGAACATTGAACGCTTCCTTGTTGGTAATGGACTTGCCAAACATTGTCTCCATCATTACCAGCTCTCCTGAGTCTAATTATTGTGCATTTGAGAATATGTCAAAAACACCCTGCCTGTCTGTTACACAATGGACAAACTAGACTTTAGTGTAGGCACTATAATCACCAATTTCATTTCATGTTTCTAAAACAATGAAATCTCTCAAGTGAATGAGAAAGTGCCCATTGCTTTCAGACAGCAGTTTGGAGTCACGCTTCTCACTTGTTTATAGGCACAACATGGCTTTCACCTCTCTAAGTAATTATTAAATAGTTTGACAACCCTGTTTGTAAGCTTTCAAATGATATAAAACCCAACTGTTTATCTTTTTTCAGTGATGAAACATGGATGTCTCATGGTAGGCTGGGTATGCAAAAGGAGTCAACTTTGAGCACCTTTATCTCCTGAATGTTTTGGCAATTATGTCAAGCAAGTCACTTTCTGACCACTTCTACCATGGGCAAACATGCATGGAAGGTTTCGTTCAATTCAAAAGGGGGGCAGTCAGAAAGTGATTGAATTCATATAGAACTACCCTTATGCCAAAATACTCAGTCTGTCAGCTCCACATTTTACATGATTGAAGTTAGAAAGCTTGAAATGTACCACTCTGACTTGCTGATCAATCCTATATCATCATCCACAGAACAGATATCTGGTTCACCTGTAATGGTGTGATCACAGTGCTGCTCCCATTGTTCCTCTCCTACATCTCCCATAACAGCTCTCTCCAATGCATGATGAGAGCTTGCCTATCAGCACAGCAATTCCAGAACAGAATCACTGCTTATGCTAACATTACAGAGGAGAGATTCAAAGTGGAGCTCTAACCTGGTCAGACTTTATTTACATCCCTATTACACATGCTTACTAGAGAATGTCATGGTGACAGGTGGTATTTTTTTATCTGATTTGAAATCATTACAAATGGTATCGTGTGCAAATGTATGAATGAATCACCAAGGAACTGATATAGGTATTTATTAGGTAAGGATAATGTCATTGAATTGTGATCATGTCATTTGAAATTCTGACTCTCTTTCTTGATTTTCTCCCTCTAGGTGGAGCGGATCATGGACAAGCGGCGCAACAAGAAGGGCAAGTGGGAGTACCTGATCCGGTGGAAGGGTTACGGCAGCAAGGAGGACACCTGGGAGCCCGAGCACCACCTGCTGCACTGTGAGGAGTTCATCGACGGCCTGCATCTGCACACCCAACACAAACAACCCAAACCCTCCAAGCTGCCCCCCGGGACGGCAGGGGGACCATGGAGGCCGGGAGGGCCCCCAGGGGGGGTTGGACCACACCTCCTATCCGCCCGTCCTCCAGCCCCAGACACCCCGAGAGCACGAGCAGAGGCACGTAAGAATAAAAGGACTAGTGTTAGTCCAGGGGCCGGGGTTAATCCTGGGGCAGGGGTAAGGGAGGGCATGGGTTTGGGGGTTGGTACTGGAGCTTCTCAGAAGCAGAAGAAGGTGAGCGGAGGAGGAGGGGGGGGGAAGCATGTCTCTCCACACAGGATGACCAAAGCTATGCCGTACAAGGCTTCTCCGGGGGGACTGCAGTTTGTGCCCCCGGTAAGGGCCCCTCATAACGGACTACAGAACGGGACACACAGACTGACCCATGACACGGAGAGGGTGATGGTGGGCGTGGAGACCCCCGGGACACCACTGGTCAATGAACTAGGTAAGTGACGCGCTCTGGATGGTGTGTGTGTATATATATATATATATATATATATATATATATATATATATATATATATATATATATATATATATTATACCTTTCTTTTTATTATAGATAGTTGGACCATGAGTTTGTCCTGGCTAAGTGACCTGGCCAGAAAATATTCAGGCCCCTAGCTATTGATTGAATGAACATGTGCAGTGAACTCTAGGATTTGTAGTAGGATTGATAGACAGAGGGATAGACGGAACATTTACATCACAGCTTGAGGTGATGCTGGTTTGTTCAGTCAGCTTGCTATCTTGCCAATATGCCAGCCAGTTAGCTTACATAGTAGCCCAGTGGAAATGACATTGTTATATTGTTGTTGTCAGTTTCGTTTTCACTCAATTCTGATTGAATGTAGTTTTGTTCTCTATTGAATTACAGTGATTCCAGCGGGATGGGAATATTCATTTGAAATGGAAATGCGTTGTGTCCTGGACAGTTAGCTACATGCCATAGTGGATTTGGTAAACCAGGTTGTATCTCTGCATTGTAGCAGATGTAGATGAGAGCCAGAGGATGCCTCTGTGACCTATAGTTGAATACATGCTCTGTGAGGTCCTTCTGGTTCAGGATCGTACTACTGAGAGTGGTGATAAGGAAATTCAGTGGTGAATTTCACTCCCGGGTCACAGTCCAAGACTAGCCTCATTGAGTTAAAGATTATATTTATAAAGTCCTTTCCACCTCTGCCAGGGTCAAATCAGAATTTGTGGGGACTGTTTGTCATCACGTTGATAGTTAGATTCTTCTACATTTGTCTCGATAGACTGGATGTTTGTCAGTGGTAGTATTTTGCACTCTTCTTATGTTTTTGTTTTAGTCCAATCTCATACCCAATCAAATCAGTGCCATGTGGCAGGTTTAACACATTACAGCATACTGATGATATACTGAAGGAAGTTAATGGCCACATTACCACAATGTGTTACACTTTACAGCTTGAAACGCAATACTATTGTACACCTCATATTTATGTTAGGTGTGAATCATGTTCTGTAATGCATTTTATTGTTACTGTTAGTTCTCTATTAGCACTGAGGATCAGCTGGAGCCCTAGGCCACAGTAGAGCTGTGAAGATGATGTTGAATAATGTTTGGTTATCTGACTAGAACAAGACATGGAAAGTCACTGCATTTATTTGTGTCAAACTACGAAGAAAAGCCAAAAGCAGGCATGCTTGTATTACACTTGCACAGTGATTTTTGCAGGGAACATATTTGTCTCAAACCCTTGTAAAAAGCATAAACAATCTGTGCGTTTCCACAGACACCCTTTGTGTGTTTCCACAGACAATTATTGTTTTCCTGTCCAGAGTCAGTAGACCCCAGCTGAAAGACATCAATGGGCTCATAACTAGCTACCTTTGCTTTGCAGCTGAAAGGCACAGCAATGGGCTCATGAATGTGACCTGTTTCAGGAAGCTAGGCTTATGTCGTACATCACTACTTCACAGGAGAGGCATTTGAACGTAATCGTTTTATTTTTATAAAAATGTGTTTTTGGGCAGAAATGCCTTCTGGAATATGTGAACTTTCATGTGTCTTAATAACAAACTTGTATGCCGTCTGTAAATAGAAATACAATAGTTAAATTACGAGCCTAGTTGGTTTAGCCACGGAAAAAGACAGGAACCTTCCCGCTAGCCATGATTGGCTGAGATAATTGCTGGGCTGGACTTGCTGAGAGATCAGTTTGGATTGGTCTGCCTTGTAGCATGCTTCTGTCAATAACAAAAGCCTTCCTACTGTGGATTTTTTGAAAGATTTAATGTTAAACATGGAGAACTGCAAAAGTGTTGCTACTGCTCGAAACAACATTGCTTCCCTGAATTTAGCAGGTGCTATCGACAAAGTGGGAAAAGGTTGTGGACTACTTTCTGCACACGGTCAGTGTGAACTGGAGTGACTTGACACAACGCAGGCCAAACAAGTTGTACAAACAAAACAGAAACACAGGACGTCTTATTTAGTCAGCTAAAGGGGTTCCAGGCTGCTTTGAAGCATCCATCCATGTTTACGGGTAAGAGTCTAGCTACATTTTCAGATATTATACATTTCTAATTTTGTCAGAAAGTTGTTTTCATTGCAAGTTAAAGTGTACTGTTAGCTAGCAAACATTAGCTTGCTGGCTCGCTAGCTACTGTTGCGTGTGATTTGTGTAGTAATATTATTTGTATCTCAGAAAGCCTTTTGCATTGCTAGTTATAGCCTAATGTTAGCTAAATAGCTACCAATGAATCTAGTTGCTTAGCTTTAGCTACCTGCAGAAACATACTACAGCATTTCATGCAAGGTGGCTAGCTATGACAATCAGTTTGTATTGCTAGTAGTATGGGTTGGGGACTATGATTAATTGTTTACCTAGCTAGCTACATGTCTAAACAAAAGACTCCAATTCGCCAGATTACATGACCCATCAAGTTAGCCAGGTGTGTCTGGGGGTGAATACGGCCATCTATTGTATTTCATGAACATGTGTACATTTCCAGACAATAGTGAACCATCCACTTAGCTAGATGTGGCTGAGGGGTGGTTATAGAATTTCTTTCACATGACCCATCAATTTAGACAAGTGTGTCTCGGTAAGCATCATCTAATAATTCTAACATATTTGTACAACATTTTTATCTGAACACTTTCTATTGTGATATTGCTATTATGGAAATATACAAGTAACCATTTCACTGTACCGTTTACAACTTTTGTATCCTGTGCATGTGACAAACAAACGTTGATTTTGTTTGATATAGTCTGTGTTTACCAGAGACGGTAACGTGAACAACAACATTACCTGCACCAAAGGCAGATTAGTATACAGGCAAAGGACTACATAGTGTATTGTTAACTGGAGTTTTTCCTTATTGTAAGCTACTACATTCACCACTTTTAGTCTTGAAGTCTTTGGTTGTTTACTACAATACCTTACTCACTCTGTTTAGCACATGGCCTCGCATGTGAATCCCTAAATAGATGGGTGGGGCTAAAGCTTAAGAGGGTGTGAACGATGATGAATAGGTATAGACAAGGAAGAGCTCTGCAGTAGGTGTACCAAATCATTCAAGGGCCATTTCCTCAAAAGTGGGGTTACAAGTTTATCAACTTTCAAAGCAGAATAACTTTTCCATTGTTCCTCAACTGCAGTGTGTGACATACCATTTTGTAGCTCTGAATCACTACTTTTGTCCAATGTAAAAAACACAATTTCACATTTTTCAACAAAAGACCGAATCCAGGTGGTCGGTCACAAATTAGCTACAGTCCCTTATGCTTTGCATTATCGTCTCTACCTCTATCATGAAAGCAGGACAGGGTTGAGGTTTTAATGTCATCAATCTATATACATCCACTATACGGATTCATTAGTGTCACTTTGCCTTCATAGAAACATTTGCCTCAATATGGTCCCATCGCAACGAGTGTTATTGGTTGGGTGATAACATTGTGACCTACGATGTCTAATGTCACGAGATGACAGAGGAGAAATGTATGTCACGCTTACAGCTAGCCTTGGATTGTAACATCTGGCTGGGGTCCGGGGACTCTGAAAGGCCTACCTACCCCTGAGGGATCAAACCAAGGTTTGGACACGGTTTTCCAGCATCAGATCATAGAATACTTGTGCTGAAACATTTGTTGTGATAAAATATATTTGTAGGAATAGAAGAAATGGCCATTGTAGTTGGTAATGTCTCAATGGGTCAAGTTCGGTTTTCCTTGGTCAGTAGCTGAATGTTGGTCCCTGTTTGGTCTTCTGTTCTCAGCAGTGCTCAGTAACTGTTCTATGTTGACCTGTAAACAAAATGAGTCACTTTGTCTCTCTGAGGATCCTAGTCTTGCATTTGAATGTTGTCACAGCCAGCCATAGTTTACCCCAGACTGGGGCATTGGTGTGAATCCATTCTCTGTGCTCATTTGCAGTCATGCTACTTTCATTGTCTTAGAAACAAATAGAATCAAGATGGGGTCTGATTCAAAAGTTATGATACGTTGACAGGAGCAGCATGCAAAATGAGGATGATGTTTCCTGATAAAAATGTATATAGCCTTCTCACTCTTTCAAGGGAGTGAAGAGTGAATAGACAACTATTGACATGCAAACAGAGCAATATAGTTGACCAAGTTTTTTTTAAATTCGATATCAGAAATGCACATCCCAGCTCTACAGAAGTTGTTAAAATATTATTTGCATGTCTATTGTGTCACTAGCTGAGCTGGCACTTGCAGTACTACTGTGTGCACAAAAGCTGTCTCTGAATAAGTCTTCCAGTGAAGAGGCTGAAGTACACTCCTTGAGATGCACCATGTCGTTTTCCAGGAAAGTCTCTCTAAAGTAGGGTGCACTGCTCTGGATCCTCAGCTCATCATGCACTCTGCCCATCATGCACTCTGCCCATCATGCACTCTGCCCATCATTCACTCTGCCCATCATTCACTCTGCCCATCATTCACTCTGCCCATCATGCACTCTGCTCCATATGTTCCAACAGGCTCCACACTCTCCAACGGTGAGGGGAATCTGCACAGCTCTGTGAAGAGGAAGCTTGGAGAGGACAAAGGCTACGTGTTCCACAAGCGGCTGAGGTACAACGTGCGGCAGAACGAGACCAACTGTCGATTCCGTGACATTGTCGTCAGGAAGGAGGAGGGCTTCACGCACGTGCTGCTCTCCAGCCAGACGTCTGACAACAACGCACTAACACCAGAGGTAAGGGATACGATACACACACACTCATGAATGCACGCACACACACACCAACAATGCACTAACACCATCGGTAAAAGCTTTGACACACAGAAATTAGACTCAAGCTGTGCATTACCTTTTTGAATAATTCAGTACCTAGTGTTTTTTTTCCCATGTATGTACTGGAGCACTACATAATGTATATGTCACTATGCATTGCCTCACATTTTTAAATGAGTAACAATGTGACTCGACTGAATTACGGCCCATCGTAGACTATTGTTTGATGTGATTTCTAAGGATATCTCAATAGGAAGATTATGACAGAGAAATTAATACCTCTCCGATAGTGTTACATTTTGATGCCAAAAGCCTTTTATTGCCTTGACATAAAACTCAGCATAGAAGCGTTTTTTTCTCTATTTTTGTTACGCAATGAGAATGGGAATGGATTGTCTTTGTGTAAAATATGACTATTGTCAAAGTATGCCTTCACAGTGGTTCTCAGCAGTACTTTCTTCACTTCAAACAACTGTACTGAGCGATTCACAAGCCTGTCCATTGCGTCGAGTTAGCGATGGTGAATTATTTTTGAGAGTCTCGATACGGGAGAAAACCCACTGCCTCTCAAATGACACTGGTTCCCAGTTATCAGCGGGTCCTTAACCCGTCCATTACCACTGCTGAAAAGTTGGTATTAATTGGCCAATTAGTTCCTCTACTGCTCTGACTGTCCACGGTACTGGAGGCTTTGTCCTGTCTAACACACATGGCTGTAACAACTAGGGCTGATGTTTGTTCAATTTACTTTTTCGCACCCTCAAAAGAGCTTATGTCATTGGCGACTGTTACTGTAGAAAACTGCCATGAGCTACTGGAGAAGCTTTAGTGATATGTAAGATTCCCTTGCACAAAATCCTTCTGCTTAAGTGTAGAATAAGGCTTACTTATCCACTCTCAAGTGCTATATTTCCATACTGCTCTTCTATGATATATTCCATAGATTTCTGAGCTGAGTGGCCCTCTTTTATAAAATCGTCTCTTGGGAGATGTGTATCTGTCTGTGTGTGTTTGACTGACAGCTGTTTGCTTATTTCCCCAGGCATCAAGTTATTAATGGGGCGGCAGGTAGCTTAGTGGTTAGAGCGTTGGACTAGTAACCGATAGGTTGCAAGATCAAATCCCCGAGCTGACAAGGTAAAAATCTGTCGTTCTGCCCCTGAACAAGGCACTTAACCCACTGTTCCTAGGCCGTCATTGAAAATAATAATTTGTTCTTAACTGACTTGCCTAGTTAAATAAAGTAAAATAAAAAGCAGTTGTATGCTGTCATGTATGAGTCTATGACACGTCCCTGTGTGTCCCAGTAGGCCATGACATAATTATGTTTGTATTGTAAATCAAATGTTATTGGTCACATGCAGATGTTACTTAGCGGCAGCGGTCTCACTCTTACCACCTCTCCTCTCCTCCATGTTAATGTGCTCGCTCCCTCAATCACTCTCTTACCCTCTTTCCACCTTTGGACACTTTCTTTCCTTTTACCAAGCCTGTAGATGACCATTACCCTATATATGGAAATGCATATTTAACTGGCTCTGGAGTGTGCTTGACGTAATCTTATACAAGGTCATATGCAACCCAGTATTTTTCATGGAACATTTGCCCTCTGCTGTATGTTCCTCCAGTTATGCCAGATAAATTAGGGATAATTGGGGGTGAAAACATTCAGTCTGGGGAATCACTCATGCTTTGTCTTTTTTTTCTTCATATTATGTCTATATCTGATAAGCTACACAGGAAAGGGCAAAAAATTGCCCATATTAATATATTTAGCCTGAGAAATAAGGTTTATGAAATCAATAACTTGCTAAAATCAATTAACATTCAAACAGTGCCTTCAGAAAGTAATCACACCCCTTAACTTTTTCCAAATGTTGTTGTTACAGCCTGAATTTAAAATGGATTATATTGAGATTTTTTGGTCACTGGCCTACACACAATACCCCATAATGTCAATTTGGATATATGTTGAATAAGTCTGGCTGCACATCTGATTTGGCAAACTTACTGTAAATTGAGAAATTATGTGACTAAACTGAACAAAAATAAGAATAAATTGTATTATGAAACCAAGATAAAGTATGATGGATACAAGGTTTGAATACTTTAAATGAAATTATGGGCAGAAAGACTAATTCAACTCAATCTTTCATTGAATCAAATGCCTCGTTTGTCACACAACCTTTTGATGTTGCCAATTACTTTAAGGTAGAGTGGCCAGATGGAAGCCACTCCTCAGTAAAAGGCACGACAGCCTGCTTGGAGTTTGCCAAGAGGCATCAGAAGGACATGAGAAACAAGATTCTCTGGTCTGATGTTACCAAGATTTAACTCTTTGGCCTGAATGCCAAGCGTCACATCTGGAGGAAACCTGGCACCATCCCTACGGTGAAGCATGGGTGGCAGCATCATGCTGCGGGGATGTTTTTCAGGGACTGGGAGACTAGTCAGGATCGAGGGAAAGATGAACGGAGCAAAGACCAGAGAGATCCTTGATGGAAACCTGCTCCAGAGCACTTAGGACCTCAGACTGGGGCAAAGGTTCACCTTCCAACAGGACAACGATCCTGAGTACACAGCCAAGACAACGCAGGAGTGACTTCGGGGCAAGTCTCTGAATGTCCTTGAGTGGCCCAGCCAAAGCCCAGACTTGAACTCGATCGAACATCTCTGGAGGGACCTGAAAATAGCTGTGCAGCGATGCTACGCATCCTACCTGACAGAGCTTGAAAGGAGCTGCAGACTAGAATGGGAGAAACTCCCCAAATATACACTACCATTCAAAAGTTTGGGGTCACTTAGAAATGTCATTATTTTTTAAAGAATATCACTTTTTTTTGTCCATTGAAATAACATTAAATTGATCAGAAATACAGTGTAGATATTGTTAATGTTGTAAATGACTATTGCGACTAATGATGTCGCTCTTGCTGTTGGTGATTTTCTGATCCACCTCTATGCAGACGACACTATTCTGTATACTTCTGGCCCTTCTTTGGACACTGTGTTAACAAACCTCCAGACGAGCTTCAATGCCATACAACTCTCCTTCCGTGACCTCCAACTGCTGTTAAATGCAAGTAAAAAATAAATGCATGCTCTTCAACTTATTTCTGTCCGCACCCGCCCACCCGTCCAGCATCACTACTCTGGACGGTTCTGACTTAGAATATGTGGACAACTACAAATACCTAGGTGTCTGGTTAGACTGTAAACTCTCCTTCCAGACTCACATCAAACATCTCCAATCCAAAATTAAATCTGGAATTGGCTTCCTATTTCGCAACAAAGCCTCCTTCACTCATGCTGCTAAACATACCCTCGTAAAACTGACCATCTTACCGATCCTTGACTTCGGTGATGTCATTTACAAAATAGCCTCCAACACTGGCAGCTTCATTAAATAGTACCCGCAAAACACCAGTCTCAACATCAACAGTGAGGAGGCGACTCTGGGATGCTGGCTTTCTAGGCAGAGTTCCTCTGTCCAGTGTCTGTGTTCTTTTGCCCATCTAAATCTTTTCTCTTTATTAGTCAGTCTGAGACATGGCTTTTTCTTTGCAACTCTGCCTAGAAGGCCTGCATCCCGTAGTCGCCTCCTCACTGTTGATGTTTTGCAGGTACTACTTAATGACGCTGCCAGTTCAGGACATGAGGCATCTGTTTCTCAAACTAGACACTAATGTACTTGTCCTCTTGCTCAGTTGTGCACCGGGGCCTCCCACTCCTCTTTCTATTCTGGTTAGAGCTAGTAAGCGCTGTTTTGTGAAGGGAGTAGTACACAGCGTTGTACGAGATCTTCAGTTTCTTGGCAATTTCTCACATGGAATAGCCTTCATTTCTCAGAACAAGAATAGACTGATGAGTATCAGAAGAAAGTTATTTTGTTTCTGGCCATTTTGAGCTTGTAATCGAACCCACAAATGCTGATGCTCCAGACACTCAACTAGTCTAAAGAAGACCAGTTTTATTGCTTCTTTAAAAGCAGGACAACAGTTTTCAGCTATGCTAACGTAATTGCAAAAGGGTTTTCTAATGCTCAATTAGCCTTTTAAAATTATAAACTTGGATTAGCTAACACAACATGCCATTGGAACACCGGAGTGACGGTTGCTGATAATGGGCCTATGTAGATATTCCATAAAAAATCTGCCATTTCCAGCTACAATAGTAATTTACAACATTAACAATGTCTACACTCTATTTCTGATCAATTTTATGTTATTTTAATGGACAAAAAATGAGCTTTTGTTTCAAAAACAAGGACATTTCTAAGTGACCCCAAACTTTGAAACGGTAGTGTAGGTGTGCCAAGGTTGTAGCGTCATACCAAAGAAGACTCAAGGCTGTAAACACTGCCAAAGGAGCTTCAACAATGTACTGAGTAAAGGGTCTGAATATTTATGTAAATGTGATATTTCAGTTTATTTGTAATACATTTGTAAAAATGTCTAAAAACCTTCTTTTTATTTTTGTCACTATGGGTTATTGTGTTTCGATTGATTAGGAAGAGAAAAAAAGTGTCAATTTTTAGAATAACATAACAAAATGTGTAAAGTCAAGGGGTCTGAATACTTTCTGAATGCACTGTATGTCATGCATGTATTGATGTCATAGAGCAGCAGTCAATCAGTCATTCTGTATTGTGTTTATTTTAGTCTCGGTCTATGCAGTATTTATGTGGAACCCTCACTGGGTGAGACCATTATTCCATGAACCCCGAGGTCGTCTAGAGCCTCCATAACCCTGCCATCACCCCACTCACTGACCTTAACCCATGCAATCTGATTACTAGGGCAGGGACAATACCGGTATCTCAATATTTTTCCCATGGCAAAAATTAAAGTACGAAGCAAGTCTTTGGTCCTTTTTAAAAACCTGCTGTATGTTAAATAGTGTGCTATAGTTTGGAAAAGAAATACATGTGGCTCTGGATGACAACACAATAATGTTTGTTTCCAATATTAGGGCTGTTTTCCTAACGAAGTTAAGTCCGCTTCGTGTTTTGTTTCCTCGCGACGACACTAACGAGTATCGCGATACCGGTATAGTCCAGTCCTACTGATTACCCCCTGACCCAAGTGAACCAGTCTCCCAGTCAACTCAATTCAACATCTCCTACACACTGCATAATCCCTCCTGAACTTCAGCCGGATGTGGTGTTTGTGTGTGCATTCCTGTGTGTGTGTCTGTCAGATTAATTTATCCGGCTCAATTAAACCTGGGGACAGACAGACAGGGCAGGAGAGTGATACTGACACAACTGGAAGGGGTGGGGCTGGCATGGTAGGCTGTCTGTAGCGGTGGTGAAGACACTGCAGCCAAACAGTGTCATTCAGAAGCCCGCCCTGTACACAGGCCCTGCCTGGGAGCCATTTCCAGGAAGCATCGGGGGGCATCTACAACAAATCGGACTAGAACCATGTTACGTATCAGCTCCCTGTAGAATGAATAGTGTAAAGGTGAACCATGCATATGTATTGTAAAAGCAAAATGCATGTGTATGCAATACGTGTGTGTGTTAATTTGTCAGTGTGTGCTTATGCGTCCTTTGCGTGTGCTTGTGCATGTATGCACGTGTGCATGTATGCACGTGTGCGTGTGTTCGCACTGGGCTTGTGTTCGTGTGTGCGCACTTTGTGTTTCCGGCCACACGCGCTGTGTGTGTCTTTGCACGCTGTGTGTGTGTGTGTGTGTGTGTGTGTGTGTGCGTGCTGCCCTAGGCTTGGCTTCTGGGCTGTGTGTCTTTCCACTCCATGCAGCGTCTGTGTGGATTGAGGTCAGCGGGCTAAGCATCCCTCCACAGAGAGCTACCCACCAGGGGAAACAGTGTTAGCACGCTAAAGGCAGGTAACACCCCTGCTAGTACAACTTAACTCCCTCAGAGGGATATAGGATTTATGAAAGAAATAATACTAGAAATGGGAACTCACTATAGCTGCTACAAAGGAAACCCCTTTGACATCTAATAAAGCAGTCTTTTTCATGATTACTGTTTGTGACAACTCCTTTTCAGCCCTTCCTCAACTCTTCCTACAAGCGAACCACTTCTTTGGTATTGGAATTGGTATTTTGTTAGGATTCCCATTAGCTGTTACGAAAGCAGCAGCTGCTCTTCCTGGGGTCCAAAACGAACATGTCATAATAAAGAACATTAATAGACAGAACAGCTCAAGGACAGAACTACATACATTTAAAACGTCACACACAGCCGACATATCAGTACATATCTAGGTCAAATAGGTGAGGCATTGTGCCGTGAAGTGTTGCTTTATCTGTTTTTTTTAAACCAGATTTGCTGTTCACTTGAGCAATCTGAGATGGAAGGGAGTTCCATGCAATCATGGTTCTATATAATACTGTATGTTTTCTTGCATTTGTTCTGGATTTGGGGACTGTGAAAAGACCCTTAGTGGCATGTCTGGTGGGGTAAGTGTGTGTGTCACAGCAGTGTGTAGGTTGACTATGCAAACAATTAGGAATATTTAAAGTGTTTCTTATAAAAAATAAGTGTTGCAGTCAGTCTCTCCTCTACTTTTAGCCAAGAGATACTGGCATGCATACTATTGATATTAGTCGTCTAATTACAGTCAAGAACAAGATGTGCCGCTCTGTTCTGGGCAGCTGCAGTTTTTCTAGGTCATTCTTTGCAGCACCTGACCATATGACTGAGCAATAATGAAGATAAGATAACTAGAGCCGGCAGGGCTAGCTTTGTGGAGTGGGGTGTCCAAAAAAGCAGAGCATCGCTTTATCACTGACAGACCTCTCTGCATCTTTACAACCATTGAACCAAAATGTTTTGACCATGACAGCTTACAATCTAAGGTAAAACCAAGTAATTTAGTCTTGCTCAACAGCCCCGTTTTATTCTTTGTCAGATTCAGCTGAGGTCTAGAACTTAGGGAGTGATTTGTACCAAATAAAATGCTCTTAGTTTTAGAGATGTTCAGGAATAGTTTATTACAGGCCACCGATTCTAAAGCTGACTGCAACTCTTTGTTTAGGGTTGCAGTGATTGCGTATAGGGTTGAATCATCAGGATACATACAGTGCATTCGGGAAGGTATTCAGACCGCTTGACTTATTCCATATTTTGTTACTTTGCACCCTTATTCTAAAATGGATTCAATTGTTTTCCCCCTCTCCCATCAATCTAAACACAATACCCCATAATGACAAAGCAAAAACCGTTTTATAGACATTTCTGCAAAATGTATGTATAAATAAAGAAAAAAATGAAATATGACATTTACATAAGTATTCAGACCCTTTACTCAGTACTTTGTTGAAGCAGCCATTACAGCCTCAAGTCTTTTTGGGTATGACGCTACAAGATTGGCACACCTGTATTTTGGGAGTTTCTCACATTGTTCTCTGCAGATCCTCTCTAGCTCTGGCAGGTTGGATGCGTCGCTGCACAGCTATTTTCCGGTCTCCAGAGATGTTCGATCGGGTTTAAGTCCGGGCTCTGGCTAGGCCACTCAAGGACATTCAGAGACTTGTCCGGAAGCCACTCGTGCGTGGTCTTGGCTGTGTGCTTTGGGTTGTTGTCCTGTTGGATGGTGAACCTTCACCCCAGTCTGAGGTCCTGAGCGTACTGGAGCAGGTTTTCATCAAGGATCTCTCTGTACTCCATTCAGCTTTCCCTCGATCCTGACTAGTCTCCCAGTCCATGCCGCTGAAAAACATCCCCACAGCATGATGCTGCCACCCATGCTTCACCGTAGGGATGGTGCCAGGTTTCCTCCAGAAATGACCCTTGGCATTCAGGCTATAGAGTTCAATCTTGGTTTCATCAGACCAGAGAATCTTGTTTCTCATGGTCTGAGAATCCTTTAAGTGCCTTTTGGCAAACTCCAGGCGAGCTGTCATGTGCCTTTTACTGAGGAGTGGCTTTCGTCTGGCCACTCTCCATAAAGGCCTGATTGGTGGAGTGCTGCAGAGATGGTTGTCTTTCTGGAAGGTTCTCCAGTCTCCACAGAGGAACTCTGGAGCTCTGTCGGAGTGACCATCGGGTTCTTGGTCACCTCCCTGACCAAGGCCCTTCTCCCCCGATTGCTCAGTTGGGCCAGGCAGCCAGCTCTAGGAAGAGTCTTGGTCGTTCCAAACTTCTTCCATTTAAGAATGATGGAGGCCACTGTGTTCTTGGGGACCTTCAATGCTGCAGACATTTTCGGTACCCTTTCCCAGACCTGTGCTTCAACACAATCCTGTCTCGGAGCTCTACAGACAATTCCTTCGACCTCATGGCTTGGTTTTTTCGCTGACATGCACTGTCAACTGTGGGACCTTTTTATATAGACAGGTGTGTGCCTTTCCAAATTATGTCCAATCAATTGAATTTACCACAAGTGGACTCCTCAAGTTGTAGAAACATCTCAAGGTTGATGAATGGAAACAGGATGCATTTGAGCTAACTTTCGAGTCTCATAGCAAAGGGTCTGAATATTTATGTAAATAAGGTATTTTTTTATTTTGTTGCAGAAAAATTAAAACCTGTTTTCACTTTGTCATTATGGGGTAATGTGTGTAGATTGAGGGGAAACAAATATTTAATCAATTTTAGAATAAGGCTGTAACGTAACAAAATGTGGAAATAGTGAAGGGGTCTGAATACTTTCCAAAGGCACTGTATAGAGGAGGTTTGATTGCTGCTACTATGTCAAGTTAGGATTCTGTCATTAAGGGGAAAATTTATGCTGGGATCTAGAGCCATGTGCACTGATGGCTCTGTCTGTAGCCTCAGTTTCATTGGACAGGTGTGAAGAACTACACTGAACAAAAATATAAACGCAAGGTGTAAAGTGTTGGTGCCATGTTTCATGAGCTGAAATAAAGATCCCTGAAATGTCCCATATGCACAAAATGCTTATTTCTCTTAAATGTTGTGCACACATTTGTTTACATTCCTGTTAGTGAGTATTTCTCCTTTGCCAAGATAATCATCCACCTGGCAGGTGTTGCATATCAAGAATCTGATTAAACGGAATAATCATTACACAGGTGCAGCTTGTGCTGGGGACAATAAAAGGCCACTTTAAAATGTGCAGTTTTGTCACACAACACAATGCCACAGATGTCAAGTTTTGAGGGAGTGTGCAATTGGCATGCTGACTGCAGGAATGTCCACCAAAGCTGTTGCCAGAGAATGTAATGTTCAATTATGTACCATAAGCCACCTCCAACATAATTTTAGATAAACCGGCCTCACAACTGCAGACCACGGCGGCTTGTGGGCGAGTGGTTTGCTGATGTGACTTTGTGAACAGAGTGTCCCATTGTGACGGTGGGGTTACGGTATGAGCAGGCATAAGCTACGGCCAAACAAACACCATTGCATTTTATCGATGGCAATTTGAATGCACTGAGTTAGCGTGACGAGAACCTGAGGCCCATTTGTCGTGCCATTCATCCGCCACCATCACCTCAAGTTTCAGCATGATAATGCACAGCCCCATGTCGCAAAGATCTGTACACAATTCCTGGGATGCTCTGGATTGATGTGTTCGACAGCATGTTCCAGTCCCCGCAACTTCGCACAGCAGTTGAAGAGGAGTGGGACAACTTTCCACAGGCCACAATCAACAGCCTGATCAACTCTGTTACATGATGCAAATGGTGGCCACACCAGATACTGACTGGTTTTCTGATCAATGCCCCTACTTTTCTTTTAAAGTGTCTGTGACCAACAGATGCATATCTGTATTCCCAGTCATGTGAAATCCATAGATTAGGGCCTAATGAATTCATTTCAATTGACTGATTTCCTTATATGAACTGTAACTCAGTAAAATCTTTGAAATTGTTGTGTTTTATATTTTTGTTCATTATGTATTGATCTGATTGCTCAGTTAGATGCAGTTAAGTCGGAAGTTTACATACACCTTAGCCAAATACATTTAAAACTCAGTTTTTCACAATTCCTGACATTTAGCCTAGTAAAAAATTCCCTGTTTTAGGTCAGTTAGGATCACCACTTTATTTTAAGAATGTGAAACAGAATAATAGAGAATGATTGATTTATTTCAGCTTTTATTTCTTTCATTACATTCCCAGTGGGTCAGAAGTTTACATACTCAATTAGTATTTGGTAGCATTGCCTTTAAATTGTTTAACTTGCGTCAAATGTTTCAGGTAGGCTTCCACAAGTTTCCCACAATAAGTTGGGTGAATTTTGGCCCATTCCTCCTGACAGAGCTAGTGTAACTGAGTCAGGTTTGTAGGCCTCCTTGCTCGCACACACTTTTTCAGTTCTGCCCTCAAATATTCTATAGGATTGAGGTCAGGGCTTTGTGATACCTTGACTTTGTTGTCCTTAAGCCATTTTGCCACAACTTTGGACGTATGCTTGGGGTCATTGTACATTGGCGGTTTTGGAGCAGTGGCTTCTTACTTGCTGAGCGGCCTTTCAAGTTATGTCAATATAGGACTCGTTTTACTGTGGATATAGATACTTTTGTACCGTTTCCTCCAGCATCTTCACAAGGTCCTTTGCTGTGGTTCTGGGATTGATTTGCACTTTTCGCACCAAGGAATGTTAATCTCTAGGAGACGGAACGTGTCTCCTTCCTGAGCGGTATGACGGCTGTGTGGTCCCATGGTGTTTATACTTGCGTACTATTGTTTGTACAGATGAACGTGGTACCTTCAGGCATTTGGAAATTGCTCCCAAGGATGAACCAGACTTGTGGAGGGCTACAATTTTTTTCTGAGGTCTTGGCTGATTTCTTTTGATTTACCCATGATGTCAAGCAAAGTGGCACTTAGTTTGAAGGTAGGCCTTGAAATACATCAACAGGTACACCTCCAATTGACTCAAATGATGTCAATTAGCCTATCAGAAGGTTCTAAGCCATGACATCATTTTCTGGACTTTAAAGGCACAGTCAACTTAGTGCATGTAAACTTCTGACCCACTGGAATTATGATACAGTGAATTATAAGTGAAATAATCTGTCTAAACAATTGTTGGAAAAATGACTTGTGTCATGCACAAAGTAGATGTCCTAATTGACTTGCCAAAACTATAGTTTGTTGACAAGAAATGTGTGGAGTGGTTGAAAAACGAGTTTTAATGACTCGAAGTATGTAAACTTCCGACATCAACTGTATAACCTGTTTTACCTGTCTCTAGCTATAGATAAAGAAGGTATTCTACAGCTACGCTTGCATTGCCTGTAGTGTGTACACACTCTTGTCTGTAGATCATGGGGGTAATGTACAGCAGGGCTCTAATCTGATAGTTCAATCTTCCCTCTCTTCCTTCCCCCTCCCTCTATCTCTCTCTCTCTCCCCACCTTAACTCCCTCTCTCACTTTCTCTCCTCCCTCTCTCTCTGTGTAGATAATGAAGGAGGTGTGTCGGGCTCTGGGGAACGCAGCAGCTGATGACAGTAAGCTGTTGCTGCTCAGTGCTGTGGGGAGTATCTTCTGTAGTGGCCTGGACCCATCCTACCTGATAGGACGCCTCTCCACAGACCGAAGGAAAGAGAGCAGCCGCATTGCTGACGCTGTACGGTAAGAGAGGAACATAAGCTATAGCCACACACACACACACACACACACACACACACACACACGTGTAAGACACGGTTGCAATTATCCACCTAAAGAAGGCTACAGCAGGAACAGAGCACACATACACATGCACACACCTACACACTTACCAAGACATCTCTTACCGTTAGAGTGCATTGACTTGACGTCTTACCAAGGTAAATTATCGTAGCGCACTGGAAGATAATTTTGCTTATTTTAACCTAAAAAAGGCTTGATACAAGTGGGTAATATAAATGATCTTATTTAAAGATATTTGATCTTAATTTGTCTTGGTAAGACATCTCATTATCTTAGTGCCCTGGCAAATAATTTTTCATACTTTAATCCAGCCATTTCGAGAAAATGCATTTTTTCCCCATTTAGGTTCGTTCAAACATGTCAAACGTTGTATAACATAAATCTTCAGGGCGTTTTTCAACAAGAGAGCCAATAAGATTCGAGGGGGACGATTGCATTGTGTTACAAAACGTTTCGAAAGGGGAGGGTAACCAGGGGCGCCGGCGTCATAATGGTGATGGCCCTCTCCGTGTGACCACGTTCCACAGCGTCTCATTCATTCAATTTTAACATTAGAAGGGTCAAACCAATTTGTGAAGACTGGGGACATCTAGTGGAAGCAATAGGAAGTGCTCAATGAACCATAGCTCACGGTGTGATTAATAGGCAACGTGATGAAGTTGAGTTCGCAATTCAGAATTCCACTTACTGTTTCCATCTGTCTCGGGGTTTTGACTGCCATATGAGTTCTGTTATACTCACAGACACCATTCAAACAGTTTTAGAAACTTTAGGGTGTTTTCTATCCACAAGTATTAATTATATGCATATCCTTGCTTCTGAGTTTGAGTAGGAGGCCGTTTAAAATGGGCACAAATTTTTTTCCAAAATCGCTTCAGCGCCCCCTATCCTAGGGGAACGCCAAGAGGTTAAACTCCACACTCCACCAATCTGGATGTCCTAGCCGTTTCTGAATCCTGGCTTAGGAAGACCACCAAAAACCTTGACATTTCCATTCCTAACTATAACATTTTCCGACAAGATAGAACTGCCAAAGGGGGCGGTGTTGCAATCTACTGCAAAGAACCTGCAGAGTTCTGTCTTACTATCCAGGTCTGTACCCAAACAATTCGAGCTCCTACTTCTAAAAATAAACCTTTCCAGAAACAAGTCTCTCACCGTTGCCGCTTGCTATAGACCACCCTCCGCCCCCAGCTGTACCCTCAACACCACATGTGATTTGATTGCCCCCCATCTATCTTCTGAGCTCGTGCTGCTAGGTGACCTAAATTGGGACATGCTTAACACCCCGGCCATCCTACAATCTAAGCTTGATGCCCTCAACCTCACACAACTTATCAATGAACCTACCAGATATAACCCCAATCCATAAATACGGGCACCCTCATAGATATCATTCTAACTAACTCGCCCTCCAAATACACCTCTGCTGTTTTCAACCAAGATCTCAGCGATCACTGCCTCATTGCCTGCATCCGTAATGGGTCTGCGATCAAACGACCACCCCTCATCACTGTCAAACGCTCCCTAAAACACTTCTGCGAGCAGGCTTTTCTAATCGACCTGGCCGGGGTATCCTGGAATGACATTGACCTCATCCCGACAGTAGAGGATGCCTGGTTGTTCTTTAAAAATGCCTTCCTCACCATCTTAAATAAGCATGCCCCATTCAAAAAATGTAGAACCAGGAATAGATATAGCCCTTGGTTCACTCCAGACCTGTCTGCCCTTGACCAGCACAAAAACATCCTGTGGCGTTCTGCATTCACATCGAATAGCCCCCTTGATATGCAACTTTTCAGGGAAGTTAGGAACCAATAAACACAGGCAGTCAGGAAAGCTAAGGCTAGCTTTTTTAAACAGAAATTTGCATCCTGCAGTACAAATTCAAAAAGGTTCTGGGACACTGTAAAGTCCATGGAGAATAAGAGCACCTCCTCCCAGCTACCCACTGCTCTGAGGCTAGGAAACACTGTTACAACCGATAACTCCACTATAATTGAGAATTTCAATGAGCATTTCTCTACGGCTGGCCATGCTATCCACCTGGCTACCCCTACCCTGGTCAACTGCCCTGCACCCTCCACAGCAACCCGCCCAAGCCCCCACCATTTCTCCTTCACCCATATCCAGATAGCTGATGTTCTGAAAGAGCTGCAAAATCTGGACCCCTACAAATCAGCCGGGCTAAACAATCTGGACCCTCTCTTTCCAAAATTATCTGCCGAAATTGTTGCAACCCCTATTACTAGCCTGTTCAACCTCTCTTTCGTATTGTCTGAGATTCCCAAAGATTGGAAAGCTGCTGCGGTCATCCCCCTCTTCAAAGGGGGTGACACTCTAGACCCAAACTGCTACAGACCTATATCTATCCTACCCTGCATCTCTAAGGTCTTCGAAAGCCAAGTTAACAAACAGATTACCAACCATTTTGAATCACACCGTACCTTCTCCGCTATGCAATGTGGTTTCAGAGCCGGTCATGGGTGCACCTCAGCCACGCTCAAGGTCCTTAACGATATCATAACCGCCATCGATAAGAGACATTACTGTGCAGCTGTATTCATCGACCTGGCCAAGGCTTTCGACTCTGTCAATCACCACGTTCTTATTGGCAGACTCAACAGCCTTGGTTTCTCAAATGATTGCCTCGCCTGGTTCACCAACTACTTCTCTGAGAGTTCAGTGTGTCAAATCGGAGGGCCTGTTGTCCGGACCTCTGGCAGTCTCTATGGTGGTGCCACAGGGTTCAATTCTTGGGCCGACTCTCTTCTCTGTATACATCAATGATGTCGCTCTTGCTGCTGGTGATTCTCTGATCCACCTCTACGCAGACGACACTATTCTGTATACTTCTGGCCCTTCTTTGGACACTGTGTTAACTAACCTCCAGACGAGCTTCAATGCCATACAACTTTCCTTCCGTGGCCTCCAACTGCTCTTAAACGCAAATAAAACTAAATGCATGCTATTCAACCGATCATTGCCCGCACCTGCCCGCCCATCCAGCATCACTACTCTGGACGGCTCTGACTTAGAATACGTGGATAACTACAAATACCTGGGTGTCTGGCTAGACTGTAAACTCTCCTTCCAGACTCATATTAAGCATCTCCAATCCAAAATTAAATCTAGAATCAGCTTCCTATTTCGCAACAAAGCATCCTTCACTCATGCTGCCAAACATACCCTTGTAAAACTGACCATCCTACCGATCCTCGACTTTGGCGATGTCATCTATAAAATAGCCTCCAACACTCTACTCAACAAACTGGATGCAGTCTATCACAGTGCCATCCGTTTTGTCACCAAAGCACCATACACTACCCACCACTGCGACCTATATGCTCTCATTGGCTGGCCCTCACTTCATACTCGTTGCCAAACCCACTCGCTACAGGTTATCTACAAGTCTCTGCTAGGTAAAGCCCCGCCTTATCTCAGCTCGCTGGTCACTATAGCAGCACCCACTCCAGCAGGTATATCTCACTGGTCACCCCCAAAGCCAATTCCTCCTTTGGTCGCCTTTCCTTCCAGTTCTCTGCTGCCAATGACTGGAATGAACTGCAAAAATCTCTGAAGCTGGAGATTCCCATCTCCCTCACTAGCTTTAAGCACCAGCTGTCAGAGCAGCTCACAGATCACTGCACCTGTACATAGCCCATCTGTATACAGCCCATTTATCTACCTCATCCCCATCCTGTATTTATTTATTCTGTCGTTTTGCACCCCAGTATCTCTACTTGCACACATCTTTTGCACATCTACCATTCCAGTGTGTAATTACTTTGCCACCATGGCCTATTTATTGCCTCAATTCCCTTATTTTACCTAATTTGCACTCACTGTATATAGACTTCTTGTTTTCTTTTTTTTTCTGTATTATTGACTGTATGTTTTGTTCATTCCATGTGTAACTCTGTGTTGTATGTGTCTAACTGCTATGCTTTATCTTGGCCAGGTCGCAGTTGCAAATGAGAACTTGTTCTCAACTAGCCTACCTTGTTAAATATAGGTGAAAAAAACTACGTCTGTTTGCCCTGATTCGCCTAAAGCAGGATAAGCACGAATAAGCACAAAGACAGTCATATTGTACTGTATAGTTTATAATCACTGTTTTGTGTCTCCTCTCCCAGGGACTTTGTGCTAGCGTTTATCCACTTTAAGAAGCCCATCGTGGTGGCCATCAACGGGCCTGCCCTGGGCCTGGGGGCCGCTATCCTGCCTCTATGTGACGTGGTGTGGGCCAGCGAGCGGGCCTGGTTCCAAACGCCCTGTGCCGCCCTCCGCCTTACCCCCTCCGGCTGCTCCTCCTACACCTTCCCCCAGATCCTGGGAGTGGCTCTGGTGAGTCTGGTTGCCTGGTCCCCTGTGCAGATTTTTGTTCAAGCCCTGCAGTAAAACACAATTCAACTAATTATTCAAAGTTTTACATCTACATTACCTTGTTATACATTTTTTAAATGTACAACATCTCCCTGTCCCCGCCTCTCACCCTGACAGACCAATGAGATGCTGTTCTGCGGGAGGAAGCTCACTGCGCAGGAAGCCTGCAGCCGGGGCCTGGTGTCCCAGGTCTTCTGGCCAACCACGTTCAACCAGGAAGTGATGCTGCGTGTGAAGGAGATGTCCACCTGCAGTGCTATGGTAGGCTTTTCTGACAGAGATGGTCATGTAGAGCTGAAATGCTATATCCCAGGCCTTGCGCTAGGAGCCTGCCAGGAGCATTGGTCAATAAATTGAATATAACTTAGATAATATTATCTATCTATCTAACCACAAACAGAAACCACAAATAAGTGAAAAGTTAAATGTGTGTGTGTGTGTGTGTGTGTGTGTGTGTGTGTGTGTGTGTGTGTGTGTGTGTGTGTGTGTGTGTGTGTGTGTGTGTGTGTGTGTGTGTGTGTGTGTGTGTGTGGGCATGGGTTCTGTAACTAATACAGTACAATGCTGCCAGATCAAGGGTGTACAAATGAAGGGCCTCGATCTATAAAGCAGGCCGCCTCTTACTCTGTTTGTCCCTGTGTGTGGAAGGTTCTGGAAGAGTCTAAATGCCTGGTGCGAAGCATCCTGAAGTCGGTCCTGGAGGAGGTGAATGAGAAAGAGTGTCAGATGCTCAAACAGCTGTGGTGCTCCACCAAGGGACTAGAGGCGCTCTTCAGCTACCTGCAAAACAAGGTGTATGATAACTGACCTCTGACCTCTCACCTCCACACCCCTGCAGAACTATCTATGGGCCACGTGATCTGGTCTTCAGTTACCTACTGAGCAACATCCCCGAAGATATAGGGCTTTGATCTTCAATTACCAACAGTCTTCTTTAACAACCAGCAGAGAGCAGTTTTCAGTCTCCGAGGCCTTATCTCCGCTCGTCAACATCTGGGCCTGCAGAGCACCACCATCAATGTTTTTTTTTACTCTGGTCATCCCACAACTTCCCTGCCTGTAAGAGGGGATCCGCAAAGCATCAACTTCTGGAGAGGATTCATCTGTAGGATTAATTCTGCGTTCATACTGGCCTGCTGGGAGTCCAGTGACCGTGAACAAGGCTCTTCAGGAAACGGAAGCACAGCGGCAGAATGTTGTGGGAGTGCGTGGAGGCAAAAGAGCTCATCTGATGGCTAATGTCATTGTTCAATTATTTATTTGAAAATGTATTTAGATTTGATCCAAAATACAAAAAAAGCATACCATGTGTATATATTTTCTATTAGTCTGCTGTTGGTTTTTTTGTATCTTGCTTTAGTCTTTTTGTTTTGAGGTGAAGTGTCCTCCTGGGCTCTGAGGTGTAGTGAAAATCAAAGCTATGCTTGAGGTCAGAGTGGAACATAGATTTTCTCACCTTACAACGCAGTAACCCTGTCCAAAGACGTAAATAATAATTGAAGTGAAACCTGTCCATTGAATTAGGTGTGTGGTAATAGGAGGGCTACTGGGGGAAGAGTTAGAGGTAGGTAATGCCCAATGATACACACCCATAATTGGCAAGTCAATGTGAATGGGCAGTGTTGACAGTGAACTCTTTCTGGATTTATATAGACCATTTTGCGATGCTCTTTTGGAAGTGTTTATTCAATTGCTTGTATTTGGTTTGTCAGTAAGGGTGTGTTTGACCTCTGATTGAATGTGAATATATAGAAGGGCCCTCTTTGACCACGATCAGCACTCCCCTAGAGAACCAGAGCTGTCTGATTGCTTCTTTTCATTAGAATGTGGAGACTGTCGATAGATCAACAGGAGACCTCTCCCTGGGAAACGGAGGAAAGAGAGAGAGAAAGAGGGTGAGACATGTGTCATCATTATTATATCAGCAGCAACATGTGCAGCGTCATCATTATCATCAAGGTACATATATGACATGTATTACAGTGCAAAGGTGTAGCGGGGGTGGTTTGCTTAACTACTCTTCTGTGTTGACTAACCTTGCCTGAGACCTGAAGACTTCTTTTGGCTCCCAGACCTAATGCCCTGCCTTTAGCTCAGTGGGCTACTGCAGTCTTGAATCGTGAAGACGACCAGGGTTTGATACCCCGTTGATTATAAAGGCATGTATATTACATTGTGAAGAGTGTAGCTATGATATTTGGACAGATAATTATTTTGATATTACCTTGCAATCGGTTATTAGTGAGACATTGTGTATTTTTGTAACCACAGAAAGATTATGTTTTGTCCCAAAGTAATCACTGCACTTTTCGTCTGTTGGCTGTCTGTGTTGTGAAGATGCAGTAGTAGTGCAGCTGAAGCAGATAATACCTGCATGTGATGATGGCTTCAGGAAATGGGAAATATATATCTACTTATATTGTATGTATGGATATCTATTTTTGGTTTACCCAATAATGAAATGTAGTTTTGTGGAAATTGTTTTGTATCATTCAGGAAATTGTGGATTTTTGCAGTTGTACACATATATGAACCATGTAGCTATTATATGGTGTAACTATATGCATGTACAATATTGTAGATACGTGTGTTGCCTGTCAAAATACTTTACATTTCAGGGTATGTTTTGTATTGCCATAGTAAGCAATGTTAGGAATCTTGCACAATTATTATTTGTATTTATTTAAAGTTAGTGCTCAAGTTCCCCTTGGGGCTGCAGTGCCATAATGTTTCCCTGTCCCCAGAGGCATCTCTTTCTCTCTTATCTTCTGTTCCAGATATTCTCAGTAAATTGCTTTTTTTCCCTAGATCTGCCCTGTGTGATAATAGTGACACAACAAACACACAACAAAAAAAATGGTTACATGTAGCATAATTGTGTTTAAAGGCTGTTGATAACCACTTTATGCAAAACTTTGAAACATTTAAAGTAATATTGCTATTAACAGCTCTGACAAATCAAAGCTCTATCAATTTCTAATCAACCATTCCCAATTATATTTGAATAACACCTTCCCTGAATTTCCCTAATTGATTTATTATTTGCATGTTAATCAGTGTATTGCTAAAGTATAGTGTAAGATGAAATGTATATTAATATATTCGAGATTTGAGTTTTGCCTGTACCACTCCCCAACCTGGTCTCGAGCATTTTGTCTTATTATGTACGTAAACCCATACACTCCATTTAGTATGCTATGTTACTTCCGTATGGTATGTATTCATTTGTGGATGTCCATCAACCGTTTCGTATGATATGTTACGAATTTGCAAAATGTACAATATATTACGATTTGCTAAACGTATGATATGTTACGAATTCTAGCTGGGTGGTTAACATTAGCTAGCTGGCTAACATTAGCTGCGGTTAGAGGTTAGTATTAAAGTTAGGGAACGGTTAGCTAACATGCTAAATAGTTGCAAACTAGCTAAAAAGTAGCAAGTAGAGGAAAAGTTACTAATTAGCTAAAATGCTAAACTTGGTCGTGATGAGATTCGAACTCGCAACCTTTAGGTTGCTAGACGTTCACGTTATACACCAACCTGTCCACCCCAAACCAACTCATTTTTGCCTTAAGTAAACATCTGTCTTATCTAACCATACCAAACGTAACATATCATACAAATTTGTATCTGTTTACATTTACTTTGTTACGTATAGTCTGAGACCAGGCTGCTCTCCCAGGACCCAAATAGAGTAACATTGTGTATGAATGATGCATTTGAATAATTTGAAGTAAAACCGTTATAATTCATTTGTTGAGGACTTACCCTTGAAAATTATGACCGGCCCTGTGTTTAGGTTTAGTTTGTAAACTCCTATCATCTCCATATGATGTTTCTATGCATCTTCCAAGCATTTACAAACCTATTACATGTTGAGTTTCTACTCCTTTCTCTAGTCTAAAATCACACCTCGGGGTGCCTTAGAAGTTGTATCTTTTGTCTGTAGGATGCTGTATCCATACGTTGTGAGAGTTTGGGGGTCAAGCTGCTTTGAATAAACTATGACATTAATTTAAACATGGTGTTTTTGTTTGTTTAAAAACTGTTTTGTTCCTACTTAGTCATCACTTCTACAAACTTTATTTTTGTTTGCTGCATTTGTATAGTACCAATGTCCTTGTTTGGATAAAAGAACACATAATTTGGATCAGATAAATACAAACTAAAAGAGCGTCCATCTGTCCTTGGGCTCCTCTATTGGAACACACCACATCAAATAAACATGAATGGGTTGCTCCTCTATGGCACTCTCACTATAACCCTCTTCAGCATTTTTTTCACCATCACTGCTTTCCAGAAATGACTGGGGGCCTAATGCTAAACCGCTGTGAGTCATCCGGACAGAAAGAGGAGGGGGGATGTTTGCTCTGAATTAAATATTAATGTTCCACACAATTACCTAGTGGCATTCATTCAGGATTTAGGCAATACCAACCATGGCTGTGTCTCTGTAGCATTTCATTCTGCATAATTAAGATCTAATGATCACTTAACATTTACAAGGTGCATGGTATTCCTAGTGCTAACTGCTGTATAGATGATCATTGTATTATGTTTCTCTGGAAGATCCACTGACCTTATGAATGTCCAGATGCTTCCCCTCTGTGTTCTGACACACACACTGGGTGGGAGCCAGACTATTCGTTTGACTGAAATGCCAGACCAATAACAATCGACCACAGCTGAGAATAGGCCTCAGGTGAGTCAAAACGGCCTGCTTTGAAAAGGCCTTATTTACTGTGATAACAAATACAGTGGATTGTTCAGGATGAATGGAAGCTGGATATGAACAAGCATCCGATGAGGACTTGAGTGAATCAATCAATCAAATGTATTTATAAAGCCATTTTTACATCAGCTGATGTCACAAAGTGCTGTACAGAAACCCAGCCTAAAACAGCAAGCAATGCAGATGTAGAAGCACGGTGGCTAGGAAAAACTCACTAGAAAGGCCAGAACCTAGGAAGAAACCTAGAGAGGAACCAGGCTCTGAGGGGTGGCCAGTCCTCTTCTGGCTGTGCCGGGTAGAGAGATTATAACAGAACATGGCCAAGATGTTCAAACGTTCATAGATGACCAGCAGGGTCAGATAATAATAATCACAGTGGTTGTAGAGGGTGCACCAGGTCAGCACCTCAGGAGTTAATGTCAGTTGGATTTTCATAGCCAATCATTCAGAGTTAGAGACAGCAGGTGCGGTAGAGAGAGAGTCCAAAACAGCAGGTCCAGGACAAGGTAGCACGTCCAGTGAACAGGTCAGTGTTCCATAGTCGCAGGCAGAACAGTTGAAACTGGAGCAGCAGCATGACCAGATGAACTTGGGACAGCAAGGAGTCATCAGGCCAGGTAGTTCTGAGGCATGGTCCTAGGGCTCAGGTCCTCCGAGAGAAAAGAGAGAGAAAAAGAGCGAGAGAGAGAACTAGAGGGAGCATACTTAAATTCACACAGGACACTGGATAAGACAGGAGAAATACTCCAGATATAACAGGCTGACCTTAGCCCCCCGACACAAACTATTGCAGCATAAATACCGGAGGCTGAGACAGGAGGAGTCGGGAGACACTGTGGCCCTGTCCGACGATACCTCCGGACAGGGCCAAACAGGCAGGATATAACCCCACCCACTTTGCCAAAGCACAGCCCCCACACCACTTTGGGATATCTTCAACCACCAACCTACTACCCTGAGACAAGCCCGAGTATAGCCCACGAAGATCTCCACCACGGCACGAACCCGAGGGGGGCGCCAACCCGGATAGGAATATCACGTCAGTGACTCAACCCACTCAAGTGACGCACCCCTCCTAGGAACGGCATGGAAGAGCACCAGTAACCCAGTGACTCAGCCTCTGTAATAGAGTTAGAGGCAGAGAATCCCAGTGGAGAGAGGGGAACCGGCCAGGTTGAGACAGCAAGGGCGGTTCGTCTCTCCAGTGCCTTTCCGTTCACCTTCACACCCCTGGGCCAGACTACACTCAATCATAGGACCTACTGAAGAGATGAGTCTTCAATAAAGACTTAAAGGTTGAGACCGAGTCTGCGTCTCTCACATGGATAGGCAGACCATTCCATAAAATTGGAGCTCTGTAGGAGAAAACCTTGCCTCCAGCTGTTTACTTAGAAATTCTAGGGACAGTAAGGAGCCCTGCGTCTTGTGACCGTAGCGTACGTGTAGGTATGTACGGCAGGACCAAATTGTGAAAGATAGGTAGGAGCAAGCCCATGTAATGCTTTGTAGGTTAGCAGTAAAACCTTGAAATCAGCCCTAGCCTTAACAGAATAAGGCTGTGAATATGACACTGACACATTTGTAAATGAATGAAAGGTCCTGTGAGCTTGGAGCTTTCACATATAAGTAAAGCATCTGTTGACTACCCATGTGAAAATAACAAGGCAATTCTGTGTTTTGATACACTTTATTCAATAGGAATCCAGTGTTCATTCATCATTGTCATTCCCCAGTCAGAAACACAGACAATTTTAAATAATTATTTTGTTAAGTACTTTAAATATGCAATCAACCATGATTGCATGGGGGTTGGGTAGCAGTCCTCGAAACAGACCTCCCATATGAGCTATGATCACTGAGTAGCGAAATGATCATCCACCACTTTCTATGACAATCCACCCAACACTATTCAACACACATACTGAAACCGACATTATGAGAGACCTCTTGTGGCCAGATGTCCAGGCAGTAAGGTAGGCTTCTCATGGTAGGCCCCAGTTCCAATACCCAGTTCCTGTGCCCCTTCCTAGAGCATCGGCTCAGCCAGTACTGCCATTCAGAACTCTTCCTTAGGGCCGTCTTTCAGCCTCTGTCTCATCTCTTTAGCATGCTGTTTGCTTTTCTCCCTCTTTGCAATTCGCTGTTGATCAGAAAGAGAAACACACACACACATTGTTGAAAATACCAAAGTGCTCCCATCAATGAAATATGACAATAGTAGGCATCTGGTGAGGCATCCCTTTAGAATTAAAACCAAATTCCTGGTAGTCCTCACCTCATCCTTCAAACAAGCTCTCATGGCACGGTCCATATCATTGCAATGACCAAAGAACTTCTTGACATTGTGCTGAGGATGAGACATTAACGACATGTTTTTGACAGGTAAGAGTGTAGCTATACTTGACTGCTCCTACACATTAGTTCAGAACAGATTCAGTGTAGAGCAATACAGTAGATCTTTTAGGTGGAGTTCTATGTGGGACATGTTCTTAGACGCTGTTGTCATTCCACCTCAAAAAGCACAAAAAGAGGATTTTGACACCCACCATCTCAGATTCTTCTGAAATAATTTCTGAAGTTAAACATATTAGATTAGCACTCCTGAAACATTACTTTGTTGAAATATAATTTGATCGCTGAGAAATTAAGCTAATTGATTGCACCCTAATTGGCCATTTTAATTTCTAGGATTCATATAATTTTTAATAAATATATACCGAACAAAAAAATATAAATGCAAGGTGTAAAGTGTTGGTCCCATGTTTCATGAGGTGAAATAAAAGATCACATACATCTCCATACGCATAAAAAGCGTACTTTCGCACAAATTTGTTTACATCCCTGTAAGTGAGAATTTCTCCTTAGGCAAGATAATCCATCCACCTGACAGGTGTTGCATATCAAGAAGCTGACTAAACAGCATGATCATTACACAGGTGTACCTTGTGCTGGGGACAATAAAAGGCCACTCTAAAATGTGCAGTTTTGTCACACAACACAATGCCACAGGTGTCCAGTTTTGAGGGTATGTGCAATTGGCATGCAGAGTGCAGGAATGTCCACCAAAGCTGTTGCCAGAGAATTCAATCTTAATTTCTCTACCATAAGCCGCCTCCAATGTCATTTTAGAGAATTTGGTAGTACAGTGAGGGAAAAAAGTATTTGATCCCCTGCTGATTTTGTACATTTGCCCACTGACAAAGAAATTATCAGTCTATAATTTTAATGGTAGGTTTATTTGAACAGTGAGACAGAATAACAACAAAAAAATCCAGAAAAACGCATGTCAAAAATGTTATAAATTCATTTGCATTTTAATGAGGGAAATAAGTATATAAAATGTCTGACAAGTAGTATGGAGCTGCTGCTTGGAGTATTGCTTCTTCATCCTTTGTAATGTATTCCCTGTGATGTTATTTACCATAAATTAGTGTGAAAGTACCAGGCTTTGCCTACTAGATACTGCTGTTTCTGCTACTGCCACCACAACTTTTTATCCATTTGCTGGTCTCTTGTGTTTATTAAATATCACAACATTTTCTTTGCAACTTTGGTTAGAAAACCAATATCTTTTGCTCATGATAAAAATAAATTGTATGGTCATCCTCACAATTAAAGCCAGTCCTCCATGAAAGCAATTCCGTTTGTCCTTCTCTTAGGCTTAATTTGTGTCCAGGAAACGGCCCCTCTGTGTGTGTGATTTATTCCCTTCAAAAAAGGTCTGGGTTAGTTAGGCCATTCCTGGCGAACAAGCAAACCGTTAGGCTATAGCAGTTCTAATTGTTTCAATGGTAAAAGTCCAAAACACATACTGTATAGTGTTTTTGCATTGGCAATGGTATTGGGTTGGGTTTAATGGTACATGTCACTAATCACACTACATATAGAGATGTTTTCTAATAATTTTATTGAAAAACATGGAATACCATGCCATGGTTTATAATTGTATTATTTTATTAGGGTTGTCATAACATTTTAGTCACTAGCCCAAGTTTTGGGCTTGTAGGAAAAGTGTTCATAAGGGAATTGCTACATACGGATAGCCCTCTCAGAAAGCTGCCATTTGTTGGACTATTCATGGAGAGTTGGGTTGAAGCATTAGGTTGTTAAAAGAAGGACAAACTGAATTGCTTTCATGGAGGACTGGTTTGACCACACTATTTATTTTCACCATGAGCAAAAGCTATTGGTTTTCAACCCTAAGTTTCAAAGAAAACGTTGTGATCCATTTTTTTCACCTTTATTTAACCAAGTAGGCCAGTTGAGAATAAGTTCTCATTTACAACTGCGACCTGGCCAAGATAAAGCAAAGCGACAAAAACAACAACACAGAGTTACACATGGGATAAACAAATGTCAATAACTTAAAAGGTCCCAATGCAGCCGTTTTTATATCAATATCAAATAACTTCTGGGTACCAATTAAGCAACTTACTGTGGTTGTTTTCCATTAAAATTGTCAAAATGAAACAAAAATAGCTTCTTAGCAAAAAGCAACTTCTCAAGCAAGAATTTAGCTAGGACTGTCTGGAAGTGGTCTAAGTGTGGAGGGAAAAACTTAGACCCACACACACACACACACACACACACACACACCTGAAAACTAACTGTTACTGGCAGAGAGTTTTGGAACTCTTTCTTGAAACTCCATACCGCCAAAACAAGCTGAAATATTAGGCAGTCTTTTCAAAAAGCTCTTACACTAAAAGGGCATGATCATTATTTAATTTTTCATTATTTTAATTTCATTATCATCATTATTTCATTGCAAATATATATAAAACACAGGAATAACGCATATTTGACTGCACTGGGCCTTTGATAACAACCACAAGAGATCAGCAAAATGGATAAGTGTGTGGTGGCAGTAGCAGGAACAGCGGCATCTAGTGGGCAAAATCTGGTACTTTCACACTAATTTATGGTAAATAATGCAAGAGACTTCAATGGATAACTTCTCTTAACAGGGAAGAACCATCACCAGATTCCCAGGGAAGAAGCAATACTCCAAGCCCCACAGCTCCACACTATTTCTGAGACACAGAAAACTGATAGTATATATTGGTTGTTGGGGTGGGATTGGCCTGGGGTGTGGTGGGTCCATGGGTGGCTTTTGACCATTTTCTTGGATTCCTTATGCAATGGTAGGAAGAAGTTTGATCCAAATCGGATGTTGGGTACTATATTTGTTGAATATTATGTGAATCCATAAAATTAAAAGGGCATATTCAGGAGCAATCAATGAGCTTAATTTCTCAGAAATCAAATTACATTTCAACAAAATAATGTTTCACGAATGCTAATCTTATCTGGTTCTAACTACAGAAACGATTTCCAAAAAATCTGAGTTGGTGAGTGTAAAGGATTGCTGAAATGACATGGAATGACCCAGTCTATGGTTCTCAGGTAAGTATACAATATCTTACCTCCGTGTGGCACTGCTTCAGCAGGTTTATCAGTATGTTGCACTCGTCCGTGTGCAGGTGAGGCGACAGATCAGGGTGCATTCTGAGTTAAGGGCTTACCACTCCAACAATACTGGAAAGACAAACAATACCAACCATGTTTGTGACTACAATGCATGCTGAAAATTACTGTTTGACTATTTGGTTTCTGTAATGTGTGTCTACTCTAAAGGATACTCCATCCACCCAGTCCCTCTCCATCCTGCAAACTCATGGGGATGGTCAATTTTCTGTTTACACTTACCTGCAATGAGAGAGAAAACAGGTATAAAACACAGGTGGGCAGGTTAAAACTAATACAGGTCTAGATAAAGACATGGATAGCATTGCCTGTGTGGGTTAATGAAGGACAGAGTACCAGACACAATGAGGAGTGGCTATTGTCATAAAAGCCCATCCTTTCATCCTGATTAATCTCAAAGCTGTGATTGCTGAAAAGTGATTTCAGCCTCTACTGTAACAAGTAGGCTAGCAGTTGGCAGCGTTGTCATAAACAGTCATAAAGTTGTGGTTGTATAAAGATGGACTTTGTTACATATTCAGAGACCGGTTGAAATAGACTCAAATGTTTATGCAGAAAAGGTCCAAATTGTGAAATTGAATGACGCTAGCTAGCTAGTTACAGACTGTTCTAGCTACAGTACAACTCACAGACTGGTAGCTAGTACTGTAGCTAACAAAATAGACTGGAATTACCTTAAAAGCTGTGAATAGAATAAGGTAGCTAGTTGAATAAGGATATTACCAGTTCAGTTGGGATATCATTGAGATATCTATCTTCCAGGAATAGACTATATCGTAGATAGCAAGTTGACCAAATGTAGCTAGCTGCCAATGCCTAGTAGCGAGAAATACCACTTAAGGGCAAATGCAAAGTCCTTTCAACCCCTTGTTTTAACTTCTATTACTGCCAGGTTACTGTTGATGTATTTACACCTAACTAGCTACTGTACAAATCTTGAAAAATTGTGTTTAACAATTCTGACATAGCATTCAATTGTAAACCTAGTAATGTATTTGATAAAAGGAGTACATGCTGGTAACATGCTAGCTAGCTATATTTCTCTCACTCTTTCGTAACAGCAAAGACAGCACACTCCGTGGAAAATGATAACCTGATTGACATTACAGTAGCAAATCAACACCTGCTACCGTTGGATGGTGGTCCAATCACATTAATTGTTGATCACATGTGGGCGGGCACTCCCTCACAGCAAATAACTCCAGTCATTGCACGACTGGAACACAAAACACATTTTATTACATATTTATGTACGATTGTAGTATGTATGCATTATAGCTATATCATCAAATGTAATGCATCCTAAGCACTGTGCATCTATGCCTCTATGCCTCTCCAGCAGACGGCGCCATCGCATATGGCAGTGGAAAGATGAATACATTTTTACGAAACAAAATCCCAGATCTCAGTTTTCTATTTATTTAGTTTTTACACGTTTTTGGTATAATTTAGGACAATATTAAACCCCATTTAACCCCATATAACCTCTACAAATATCTAAAGCATCTCTAAAGCATGTGAATATGTGGTAAAGGTTATTTGAAGGGGAAATGACGAAACAGGAAGTGCGACCCACCAAATGATTCCGATTGGTTGACTCTCGTTCGGCGGTTTGTTTTGTATTTGCGTGTCTGCGTTAGCTTGCTATCTAATGCGTTTTAAGAGTTTAATTGGTTAAAACATACATTTTAAGCATGGATGACTCTACAAAGCGCATATTACAACGTCTGATACGACGAATCCCTTATCAAATGCTCCAGACAGTGCTTGGCAAGTGGGCTCATCTATCAAGAGAGGACCTGCATTCGCTTGACTTCACACAACCAAAATGGGTGTTGACGGAACATCTACTGGCTCTCTGTGAGGTAGATGTAGCTGCTTGACTATATAGTTAACGTTACCTATCTAACTAGCTTTCTAGTGATGTGATATTCTCTTTAGCTAACTTGTTCATTTAATCTAGCTCACCTTAACAGTTCATCGTGGGCTAAGTGTAATCACAATTTTTTGTTATACTTTCAACCTTTCTGATACACTCTACTTGTATCTTTCCCAGGAGAAGGGCTTGACAGTGAAACACATCACAGAACTCGAAATGATCTGTAAGTGTTAACTGACAGTGTGAATTAACTAATTTCCCCCTCAGTAGCTAATGGTCTACTTAGTTGTCAGTAGTAGATAATACATTTCACCAATCCTTTCCAGATATCATTGAGAATCCGAACCAGGGAATGTGGCATGGCTTCCAGCTCCTTGATGCAGAGGGTAAATAAAAGTCTCTAATACCTTACTCTACATTTAGTATCTGGTGCTTTCACTGACACTCACAAAGTTCCATTTGAAAATGGACCCTAATCAATATTAGAGTTCCAAGGTATTAGAGGTAGCCTAATCAGCATTACTGTTCATTTCAAGTATATTTTTCTTCACAGAGGATGCACCATCCATTGAGCTGACACAGTTCAAGGAACAGTTCAAGGCCAACCTCACAGAGCTCATCAGCCATGTATGTATGATTTCCAGCTTTTATATGCTTGGTAGAAAAGACAGAACGAACATTCATTAAAATGGACATTGGCTTGCAATGTCCCTCAATTGCTGTGTTTGCGTGTGCCATCTCTGTCCATGCCTGTGTTTGTCTTTCCTTCCAAGGTGTCTATTAAAATAAAAAAACACACAGATGAGGCCATATGGATACGTGTTGCCTGGGGGGACAACTTCACAAAGCCTAACCACCTTAAACCCACATACGTTGTCCACCATCTTCAGACCCCTTATGTCTTTGTGACCGGCGTGACTTCAAAGCATAAGCCTCTTTTAAACCAGGCAAGGATGCTTTCTAAATTGCCCCTGGGGGGATTCATAATGTCATATTGCAGTGCTTTGAATTCTGTTTCTATGGTCTCTATCGCCTGTTTAACAGACTGAGTTCTGTCATACAGGCCTTGGTTCTGGCCACCAGATATGGCTCTATGAAGGATGCTCACCTCAGTGGACGGAACCTCATCGCCATCAGAGACCTACTGATGAGGCAGTACCAACAAGTAGGCCTTGGCCATGTCCCCTATGAGGGGACACGGGCCATATAAAAGCCTTTATCATGACCATCCCACTGCTTACTGCTAACAAAGAAAGCCTATAGAACTAACTATAGAGATTCTGTGTTCTGCACCTTTTCCTTCTTTCATAGGTGTTCCCCACCAAACATCCAAAACCTCTTCAGGAAAAGAATCCTGTCCCTAGAAGTATGTTTTGTTGTCTGCTTATAAAATACAAGTGTAATGTATACATGAACATAATCATGGTGACAACCACAACTAATTAGATATCAATAGAATATTGACTTAGTTTATGTTTCACCTACATTCTATTTTCTCATTTTAGACCCCAATATAGAGAAAGAACAGGCTGAGAATACAGAGAACCGTCTTCAAATGGCCTGTGAGGCCTTCGGCGATGGGACACTACCTCAACTGCAAAAAGCTGTCTATAAGGTGCACTATAGGTTGAACTATAGGTTGTTAACAAAAAGGTTTCTCCTCATGTGCCTGCTATGCTGTGTGTGACAATGTATTCTGCTCTATTCTCAGCTGGAGACCAAGTTCCGAGATAACTCTAACAAAACGTTGACAGGCAGAGGAGAGCCCTTCAGAGGAGTGGTGGAGTTTGCCAGCACCAACCTCCTAGAGTCACTCAGGCACTGTGTGTCCTCAGGTACACTATCTATATGTCTGGGGCTGGGCTTTGTTTAATATCTCCTTTAATCTCTGTCAATGGGAAGAGCCACATCTTCTAGGTTTTTTAACCTTTATTTAACTTGGCAAGTCATTTAAGAATTTTTATTTTATTTACAATGACGGCCTACCCCAGCCAAACCCTAACGACGCTGGGCCAATTGTGCGCCGCCCTATGGGACTCCCAATCACAGTCGGTTGTGATACAGCCTGGAATCGAACAACGCCTCTAGCACTGAGATGCAGTGCGTTAACGTTGCGCCACTCGGGTGCCCCATTAGAGCTGCAGAGACAACAAATTATGAACAATAGCTCTCTCTCTCTCTGCATTTTGTTCCATACCCTCAGGTTTAGAAGTCAAGTCTTCCAGGTGATGCTCAGCATTATAACGTTTTATTTGATGTGGTTATAGTTAGTTAACTGCTCATATTATTAGTTAGTTAACTGCTCCACTTATTTATTCAATTCTGTCCATGGCCACAAGGGGGCAGAGGAACCATGACAGACTTCATTGTATCCATCTCATTCTCCAGATGGATGTGCTGAGATGTTTGATGCTTTTCGGAGGGTCTGCTAATAAGTGAGTGGGTTTGACTAGACTGAACCGGGGTGAATCAGGCAATGGCCAGTCACATGACCGGCTAAAACCGGTGAGGTCGGAGTACTCTGCTCAAATTGAACAGTAATATGCTCAACCTGGTCATATTGTCAACATGGCAGCATGATGGATCATTCAGAATGTCTTTTCCATAAAAATAAATGTATGTTCACATTTTCAAACTAGCTTTCTTTTGGACAGTAGATAGTGATTTATCAATAGCAAACACTTGTGCAGGTGAACATGAAATCCTAACTCATTACTCCATGTGTTACATCACTTTTGTTTCGTGCGGGGCACCCGGCTCATGCCAGAGAAATAGCCCAGATTAAAAAAATAAAAAAAAAATGCAATCACTTTTAACCCTGTGCAAACTCAGCCTACCCCGTGAACAGGGTGTGTAAAAACGAATCCCCTCAGTAATTGCTTGTGTTTTACAGGTATGGCGTCAACCCCAGTCACCCCTCTTCTCTCATCCATCACACAGAAAGGGAGAAACTATTTTGTTATCACAGACAAAGGAGTTTAAATCAAATGTAACTATAAGAACTACCAGAACAAGTAGTGTATATTTTGTATTGAATATGTTAACATTTGATGGGGTTTAACATATATTTTTTAGAACACCTTGTTTACCCATTCACTCTGTCCTTTGCCAAAGTGTTAAGAATAAGAATCATCTTTTATTGTTTCTCAATTAATATACTACAATCTGTACTCTAATAAATGTTATTGGATGGTTTTTTTTACTTTGTGTTACTTGAGTAGTGTACAGCAAAGGGTAAAGTCTTCTCTGTGGCTCAGTTGGTAGAGCATGGTGTTTGCAACGCCAGCATGGTGTGTGTAACGCCAGGGTTGGGGGTTCGATTCCCACGGGGGGCCAGTACAAAACAAAAATGCACGAAATGAAATGTATGCATTCACTACTGTAAGTCGCTCTGGATAAGAACCTCTGCTAAATGACTAAAATGTAAAGGTTGCCTTCTTTTACATTTTTGCACATGCAGTATGTCATAGAAGTAGCTACAATATTGCCACTCTGATGTTGCCAGGACGCTTGTGTGGGAGTGGCTGGCTGTTGCTAAGAAAGGTCTCCCGGAAGTGGACGCGTCCTCGTATTTTCCAGTGTTTCTGCTGCTTGAGGAGCAGTTGGTTTGGTGACTTGTCAACAGAAACATGGCTGCCTCTGCGTCCGGGAAAGCATACCGAAACGATAACGCTTCCATGGGCAGTCAAAAATGCATCGAAGAGCCCCCCGCACCGACGCGGGAGATTATCAAACCGTCTATCATGGAGCTCACCAAAGAAGTGCGGACCAATATCCTGTGCACCGTGGAAGGCTGTGGCAAGATTTTACCGAACACGCCAGCCCTGAACATGCATCTCGTGAAGTCCCACAGAGTAAAGGTAGATAGCTTGTTAGCCTATTTGCAAGTTAACCAAAGGGGCTACTGGCATATTCCAACACGTCGTCTTTATATGTTTAAATTCATGGTGCTTGTATCACTAACTAGTTACGCGAGCTCGTTAGAAGCATGCTTATTAGGAAAACGGCAAGTCATTGTGCACTGTTTGAGGCCAGTTCTTGGAAGTTGGCTAGCTACAACTGTATATTGCTGATAACGTTACTTTCTTACTATTGTGTTAGTGCTTTAAGCAATGTTTCAATCATCCTAGGCTAGGATCATAGCTGTATGAGACTGATTATCCGCGCTAATGTTAACTAGCTTTCTTGTACTGCCTTTACATGTCAGCCATACAAATATATGATCTGTTCAAATCCACACGGTTAGATGCGCACAATAATACGAATATTGTGGATATTCAGATTAATATAATACGTTTAAAACGTTTACATGCTTTGCAAGAACGATTTCACTAATAATCCTGTTTATATGGACACATCTGAAATTAGGCTACTGATGGGACTTTTGATAAAAGCAGAAAATCGCCAATCAAAATAAACGTTCTACCACATTGACTATGTTATATTTGAGAAGACGATCTGATTCTGCGTTAGGACATATACTGTTTAAGTGAAAAGATGCATACTTTCAGTTTTTCCGAACTCACTCATGAGGAGGCTTGCGCTACGGGTGCTGGCACGTGCGCAGATCAAATACACCGCTGGAACGCCGGTTTAACTGTTTACATGCCATAATTCGAAGGTTGCTCCGAAAACCAGGTGTTTTAATCGGTTTATGTTTACTTCGATTATGACCTTACGCCGATTAAGATAAGCAGAGTAAGGCGTTTACATGACTAATGCCATACTCAGTTTAATATCGAATTATTAGTGTGCATGTAAACATACTTGTCTCCATGCCCACATAGCCTAACTGTCATATTATTGAGAGTCATTTGGTTCTCAAGAAGTTTCTGGAAATTCAAGAAATTAAATAACCCTCAGTGAATTATTGTTTAAATGGCTGAAGAAGATGGGCTAAGCCTGAGATGTGCAATGAAATCAGTCTGGTCATACAACCAACTGTCACACTGTCTTTAGGCTAAATATGAATACTAGTTATAGTAAGGGAAAGTCTTGGAGGCAATGGTCCTCCTCTTTAACTGAAATGTATGCATTGTCCTCGCCGAGTCTTGCTGCCCGGTGGGAGTCCTAGTGATTCCAGTTTCCCCCAAATGAATGCGCTTCTCTGCTGGGATGTAGCAGTCTTTTGGCTTTCTACAGACTGAGCTTGTTGAAAAAAATAAAAGGTGAATGTTTGAATTTGAATTAGGTCTGAAAAGCACTTCATGCTCCTCATTTCCCCACATAAGTGCTAACTGTTCTCAATATTGGACAAATTCAACTGGGCCTAATGCAGGAGAATGAGAGATGGAGGAGAACATGCATGGTGCAGCAGTTCATGAAGGAAACAATCTGAACACAATGTCAAGTGAGCATAGTCTTAGATGTCTATGACTGTGTGAAAGGGCTGACAGTAGATGCAACGCTACCCTTGCTTTTGAGAACCCAAGGCATTCTTCCTTATCGCACAGGTTCTCCGCTATAAGCACCGTTTACCGCTGTGACCACTGTTTAACGCTGTGACCATGTGACTACAATCCCAACGCTCTGTTTTAACGTTTAGAAACGTCAATTATCGCTTGCGATACGGTTTTCAAAACATATGGAACTTATTATTTCTCCTTGAAATGAAAGATCTTTAAATAACATACATTTACTGTAGCAGATTTGCTAGTTAGCACAGGTGGTCGCCTCTGTCTTCCGTATAAAACCGCTGTAACATGGAGCTATGGCCGCGTGGGAACACTAACCATTTAAAGGTGTGTAGTAGTACCTTTCGTTTAAAAAATATATATTTCGCTGATATTATAGATGTATTACATATTACGTTTCCAAAACCGTATCGCAAGCAATGCGTGTTAACATTCAGAATTAGCGTCGGGGCTCATAACAGAACACCGGCCAGAAGATACCTTCATAAATAGACACTAAAGGTAGTTACGGGCTAACGCTACTCAACGGGAGTCATCAGGCCAGGAAAGCACAGGCTGCTTACTGTTCCTCCGCTGTTACTGGCCAGGCTTGTTCTGTTTTATTAATTGATGCAGAAAGAGATGTGATTTGGGTTATAACACGGCCGTCGCTATGATTTGAGTTATAACACGGTTGTCGCTGGACACTCACTGTGCCTTAGCTCGGCTGAAAGGCCATATCACATTTGCTGGCCAACTGCTGGATGTGTGTGTAACACGACAATCAATTTAATTTCACACACTTCTGAACATTACGAGTACTCAAATAATAGCCTACTGTACTAAGCAGGCTGTAGTGTAGAATAGTCACATTTCCTGTCACACTTTGCATGTTAAACACTTTTGATGACCTGACTTCTTGAAGTAGCCTACTGACAGATTTTCAGTTTGTATTTCCTAGCTGTGATGCTGCTCAGCAGACCCTACCCAAGCTGTCTTGTAGCAGACAGAAACAATGCGATCTCTGCCCTGCCTGCCTGTATCGCCGTCTGGCAATGCACTGTGCCTGGTCTCTCTGCTAGGAAGGGACATAAGTGTCATGGAGAGCAGTTCAGGGACTGTGCTCTGGCCTAGAACAGACAGTCTTAATGTTAACCTGCTAGTCTGCTGCTGCAAGACACCAGTGAGTCCATCTGCTGCTGCAAGTAGCCTATGCAGAACTGTATGCCTCTGACGTAACCTTTACAATAATATAAAATACACTGTGTCTGTTTACTGTGAAGACGGATCACTTTAGCACTATGCAGGATGTTTATGTATATTAGCCTAACTTCCATCGAAACATCTCTTTTACTAGTACTGTACCAATTTTGGGCTCCCGGGTGGCGTAGCGGTCTAACACACTGCATCTCAGTGCAAGAGGCATCACTGCAGTCCCTGGTTCGAATCCAGGCTGCATCACATCTGGCTGTGATTGGGAGTCCCATAGGGCGGCGCACAATTGGCCCAGCGTCGTCCGGGTTTGGCCGGGGTAGGCCGTCATTGTCAATAAGAATTTGTTCTTAGTTGACTTGCCTAGTTAAATGAAGGTTAAATAAAAGCCAATGCCACAGTTGATGTGGCCTGCTAGGTGACCTTGACCAGTGAAATACTGCAATGCTAATAATGATGGTTAGGCTGTACACACGGGTCAGTGCTGAGGTCTATCTGTGAGCTGTGGCCTGTGAGCTGTACTCTTACATAAGCATCATGCTGCTGTTCATTGAGTTAATGCAATGTGCTGCTGACAGCTGCTTCATCACGGCTGTCTGGAGACTGTCAGGAGTGTGGAGTGATGTAGCACACTGGAAAGCACAAACTCGATGTGTTGTTAAACTAATAACTTTAATCTGAACCTCTTTTTAAAGTCACAGATGTGGACCCTCCATCTGGACCACCTTCGTCTGTGTATTTTCCATTCGTATGGTTTTCTACAAAGGATAATATGCATCCGCTGGATGTTTTCATTGTAATGGTACTCTGAGAGGCTAAAATCATCACTAACTGAAGTATAACTGATACCTAGGCTTAGCCTTTAGCTCAGCAGTCTTGAGAGTTGTGCTGATGGCCTACCTTATTTGTTGTTGGTTAGCCTACATTATTTCAGTGCTGATAGCTGACACTAAATCTTAAGCCTATAATATCACAAACGAATCATTCATCCTCTCTCTCTCTCTCTCCATAGGACGGTCTTGTTAACCCCACCATCAGGAAGGACATGAAGGGTTCCCAGAAGCTCTACTGTTGTCCCATAGAGGGCTGTCCACGAGGCCCCAACAGACCCTTCTCCCAGTTTTCCCTGGTTAAACAGGTACCACATCCCTACAGTCAGTCTAAGATCTGTATATTGCCAGAGATAGCGTGGCTGAAACCACCTGAGTCAGACTCATGCGGATTGTCTAATGAATGGAAAGACTGAGACAGACATTTCCTCCTGGGTTTTCCCCTAATCACTTTCCACTCCTGCTTTGCTGATGGTGGATGGGAATTGTAAATGATAGGAAAGTGTGTCTAATAATTATGTCTCAATAGAGAGACTTTTGAAGTATAACTAGGAAATTGGAATTAGTGAACAAGAAGGGAATAATACATTCCTTTATTGCTTTTTTCCATTTCATGTAACGAGTAACCTCTCACGGCCCTATGTACAGTTGAAGTCAGAAGTTTACATCCACTTAGGTTGGAGTCATTAAAACTTGTTTTTCAACCACTCCACAAATTTCTTGTTAACAAACTATAGTTTTGGCAAGTCGGTTAGGACATCTACTTTCTGCATGACAAGTCATTTTTCCAACAGTTGTTTAAAGACAGATTATTTCACTTATAATTCACTGTATCACAATTCCAATGGGTCAGAAGTTAACATACACTAAGTTGACTGTGCCTTTAAACAGCTTGGAAAATTCCAGAAAATGATGTCATGGTTTTAGAAGCTTCTGATAGGCTAATTGTCATCATTTGAGTCAATTGGAGGTGTACCTGTTGATGTATTTTAAGGCCTACCTTCAAACTCAGTGCCTCTTTGCGTGACATCATGGGAAAATCAAAAGAAATTAGTCAAGACCGCAGAAAAGAATTGTAGACCTCCACAAGTCTGGTTCATCCTTGGGAGCAATTTCCAAACGCCTGAAGGTACCACCTTCATCTGTACAAACAATAGAACGCAAGTATAAACACCGTGGGACTACGCAGCCGTCATACCACTCAGGAAGGCGACGCGTTCTGTCTCCTAGAGATGAATGTACTTTGGTGCGAAAAGTGCAAATCAATCCCAGAACAACAGCAAAGGAACTTGTGAAGATGCTGGAGGAAACAGGTGCAAAAGTATCAATATCCACAGGAAAACGAGTCCTATATTGACATAACCTGAAAGGCCGCTCAGCAAGGAAGAAGCCACTGCTCCAAAACCGCCATAAAAAAGACAGACTACGGTTTGCAACTGCACATGGAGACAAAGATCGTACTTTTTGGAGAAATTACCTCTGGTCTGATGAAACAAAAAAAGAACTGTTTTGCCGTAATGACCATCGTTATTTTTGGAGGAAAAAGGGGGAGGCTTGCAAGCCGAAGAACACCATCCCAATCGGTAAGCACGGGGGTGGCAGCATCATGTTGTGGGGGTGCTTTGTTGCAGGAGGGACTGGTGCACTTCACAAAATGGATGGCATCATGAGGGAGGAAAATATGTAGATATATTGAAGCAACATCTCAAAATGTCAATCAGGAAGTTAAAGCTTGGTTGCAAATGAGTCTTCCAAATGGACAATGACCCCAAACATACTTCCAAAGTCAAGGTATTGGAGTGGCCATCACAAAGCCCTGACCTTAATCCCATAGAAAATGTGTGGGCAGAACTGAAAAATGCCTGTGCAAACAAGGAGGCCTTCAAACCTAACTCGGTTACACTAGCTCTGTCAGGAGGAATGGGCCAAAATTTACCCAACTTATTGTGGGAAGCCTTTGGAAGGCTACCTGAAATGTTTGACCCAAGTTAAACAATTTAAAGGCAATGCTACAAATACTAATTGAGTGTATGTAAACTCCTGACCCACTGGGAATGTGATGAAAGAAATAAAAGCTGAAATAAATCATTCTCTCTGCTATTATTCTGACATTTCACATTCTTAAAATAAAGTGGTTATCCTAACTGACCTAAAACAGGGAATTTTTACTTGGATTAAATGTCAGGAATTGTGAAAAACTGAGTTTAAATGTATTTGGCTAAGGTGCATGTAAACTTCCGACTTCAACTGTTTATTCTGCTCCATCCAGCACTTTATGAAGATGCATGCAGAGAAGAAGCACAAGTGTTCCAAGTGCAACAACGGCTACAGCACAGAGTGGGACCTGAGGCGCCACATAGAGGACTGTGGGAGGACCTACCGCTGCACGTGTGGCTGCCCCTATGCCAGCAGAGCGGCGCTACTGTCACATATCTACAGGACCGGCCACGAGGTCCCCACAGAACACAGGTAGACACAGAGTACAAAACATTAGAAACATGTGCTCTTTCCATGACATAGCTTTCGCCTGGTCAGTCTATGATCCCTTATTGATGTCACTTGTTAAATCCACTTCAATCAATGTAGATGAAGGGGAGGAGACAGGTTAAATAAATATTTTTAAGCCTTGAGACAATTGAGACGTGTATGTGTGCCATTCGGAGGGTGACTGGGCAAGACAAAATATTGAAGTGCTTTTGAACGGGGTATGGTAGTAGATGCCAGGCGCACCGGTTTGTGTCAAGAACTGCAACGTTGCTGGGTTTTTCATGCTCAACAGGGGGGGGGGGGGTTATGCAAATCAATATTAGTAAGGTTTTGTTCACTCGGTGTATACTGGATATCATACTGGAGGGCAGTGTTTCCATTAGCCAGTTATTGACTGGTTTTGGACGTCAAAAGGCATAAAAGGCATAAAATATAAGCATTGCCGGAGACGTTGTCCAGCAAAAAACATCCTCCATAATTCACCTTAGCTACGCATGGAGGTTGGTTCACGTCGTCTTTCAATGATCTCTCTACTTTGCCTGTTAAACTGCCTACCTGTCTGTCTTGAGCTCATGCTCTCACTAGCAGATTAGCATTGTATCAACTGGAACTGGCCCACAAAATGTTCACATGCCAATCTGACACACACAGCTGCATGCACTTGACTCAGGGGAGAATGAGGATTTTATGCTAAATGAATCTCCCTAAAATAGAATTTACAGTAATATCCACCTAGAAGGAATATAGGATATTAAATAATCGTGCTTCCCTACTCTTCCTCTAATCTACTGCCTGTTTGTGTAGTTAACTCAAAAATGCTTGTCTAGCTACTGAACCAAGGATGGCGGTACAGACAAGTGGACAAATAGACACTGAAACAAAGGATTTTGACAAACCAGATGGACAGATTGAGACATGCATTGTGCAAAGAGCCAACATTCACTTGGTAGGCATTCCTTCCTCCTTGCATATTGCAGTCACTTCCATGTGGTGCCATTGAATCGGCAGTGTGTGCTCCTAAAGGCATTAGTCTACACATGACATTGAAATGGGTTTCTATTAAATAAGTCTTGTATTTGGTTGGACATGCTGTTGGAGGGGATTTAAAGATGGTGTGGACACGTGGTGGCAGAGAGGCTCAAAGTCTTCAAGTGTCATGCAGTTTATCCAGTAAACCATGTGATTATTCAATAACGGATCATGTTGGGACAAACTCCTGCGTGCACAACGTGGCTTGAGAACAGACCTTGAATATGACTGCACAACGATTAAATGAGTGCTGCACTGCACCTTTCTTTTATTGGTATTTGTCAAAGCTTTATAACTACCTACTGCTGTTTTGTCTGCTTGACGTATTCTCTCCTCTGCCCTGTGTTTGCAGGTATCCACCAGTGAAAAGGCAGAAGATGGAGAGAAAGATAAATGGAGCAGAAAAAGTCAAGCCCAGTGAATTCATGTGTCAGATTATAAAAACGGACAGAGAACTTTCAGAGGACTCCCTCCCTTCAGACAGGGTCTGCCACAACATCCCCCCTAAACACCTCCAGAAACTCCTCCTACCCAAGCCCGAAGTGGCTCTGGTGAATTTCCCTGTGATGCAGCTGGCCCATCTCCCTGTCCTCCTCCCCTCCACAGAGAGCGGGGTTTTGAGGTCTGTGGTGCTGGCCATGGACAGCCAGGGCTCCTTCAGCACCCTCCACCTCATGCCCCAGTCCATGGGGGCCATGGTGCCCCACCTGGACCCTAAGACCCTGGGCTTCAGGGGCAGCACGCCTGCCTCCCGCTCCTGTCTGGGGCCTGTCAGCTTGGGGGTGCAGGTAAGTCTGGAGTCATTGGGCTCTGGCGATGACCTCGGAGGAACCAGGGGGAGCAATACCTCCTCCAACATCCAGACAGACATCTCATACTTGTCCAGGATGCCTATGGTGGTTGGGGTGGGGACGGAGGTGTGCCCCGTTGGTGAGTCGTCGGTCTCATCGTGTTCTCAGACAGATATTAGTGTGAGTGCTCAGGTCCTGCTGCCGGTCAGTGTAGAGACCCAGACGTTCCCCTCTAAGGCCAAAGCCACCACCACCATCGGGGCTCAGACAGACACCCACACCCTCAGCCAGCTGCCTTGCCCCTATTCCTCCCCATCCCAGTCCCCCTACATTACCAAGCAGACCCAGACCAGACTCGCCCTGGCTGGGTCAGAAGAGAGGGCTCAGATAGACCAGGCCATCATGTGCTCAGACCTCTTCGACAGTTACTCCCTCAGTGTCTCGACACAGACGGCACTGACAGACGGACGCTTCAGAACCCACGGTGTAGACGACCCCCTCTCCGGTGTCGGTAACGGTCTCTATGACGACGACAAATCAGCAGGAGGCATGTGTTTTGGCGTACAGACAGACGATCTCCAGTCGGGCAGCGTGGCGGACAACCAAACCCAGACCACCTTGGCTCTGTTCAACGACCTGGAGAACATCTTGTCAGGTCACTCTCTGTCCGGTCCCCAGACGCAGATGGATTCTTCAACAGGCTGTGGGTCAGGTCTGGGCTCTGTTCAGGAACAGCACACGGGCATCGACTTTGACTTTGAGGAATTCCTGAACGCTGCCCACATCCAGACCCAGACGGAGGAGAGCGAGCTGAGCGGTCTGGGGGCCGACACGCCCCTGGAGGTCCTGGACATCCAAACCCAGACAGACTTCCTCCTCCTGGAGGGCCTGGGAAACAGTGAGGGGCCGGGCCGGAGTCAGGCCAGCGACCTGGAACTGGAGATGTTTGACACTCAGACCCAGACGGACCTCAACTTCCTGCTGAAAGCCGGAGGCCACATGCCACTGGGCAACATTCTGCGCCAGTCCAGCTTCTCCATGAGCACAGAGTCCTCTGACACTGAGACGCAGACCGACCTCCGCCAACCGCTGACACCAAACTCCAACACCCTTCCCTCTGTGTCCCAGGGTGACCAGGCCAGGCTCTTGAGCAGCACAGAGACTCAGACGGTGACCAACGCATCTTCTGAGGGCCTCGGAAACCTCTTCCTGACCAGCAATGAGACCCAGACAGTCATGGACGACTTCTTGTCAGCTGACATGGCCTGGAATATGGAGTCCCACTTCAGCTCGGTGGAAACGCAGACGTGTGAGGAGTTGTTTGCTCTTTCAGCACTCTGAGAAGCCCAACAGCTGAATACCCTCCCCCACCACACACACACAGGGCTACCACCTCAGCCCACTCAATGGGTTTCTGGTTTCCGTCCAGGAGGACCTGGGCTCCTACTCATCATCCTCTACAGTCTATGTCCCTCTACTAATGGAGGTTTAGGTGTAGAAGTGAGCCGCCTTAAGAAGTCTTAGGACATTCTACAAGGGGGTAGCATGTCTAGGATAACGTGTCCAGACATCTCCCTCATGCTAGCTCAAAAGCACTTTATTATCAGTTCATGGATATGATTTCCCATCCTTGTTTACATGTTTATTTGCACGTCTTACTACTTAAATATATATTTTATCTGAAAGCCAGTTTAGTCCGTTTTCAAAGTTTTGAACACTGTTTGCTGTAAGAGAGTATGTAATGCCTGCTGAGCCTTTCCTTAATCATACTGCTATTGAATGGCTTCTGGCAGATTTGATGTGGCACAAACGTACTAGTGAAATTCAAAAATAGTTGCCGCATTGTTGACATGTGATTGTGAAGTACAGTCTTGTAGAATTGCCCTATTGTTACAGGGCCACCCACCTATAAGCTGGGTCACCGCGTTAGCAGACTAGCCTGTCATCATCTTTGACTTATTTATTAGCTGGCTGTAAGTGTATAGCAGCACAGTGTGCTGAAGTGATACAACACTGTAGAGAAACACTATGAGGATCTAGCTACTCTCTAGTCACTGTGATTACATTGTGATTGTGTATGTCCAACACCACCATATACAGTGCCTTAAAGTATTCACACCCGTTGACTTTTTCCACATTTTGTTACAAAGTGGGATTAAGTGGAACAAAAAATGGAAAATTAATGGAAAATATAACAAATATATCTTCATTAAATAAGTATTCAACCCCCTGAGTAAATGCATGTTAGAATCACCTTTCAATTACAACTGAGTCTTTCAGGTAAGTCTTTAAGAGCTTTCCACACCTGGATTGTGCAACATTTGCTCATTATTTTCAGAATTATTCAAACTCTGACGAATTGGTTGTTGATCATTGCTCGACAACTTTTTTGGGGTCTTGCCATAGATTTTCAAGTAGATTTAAGTCAAAACTGTAACTCGAACATTCGGGACATTCACTGTCTTCTTGGTAAGCAACTCCAGTGTAGATTTGGCCTTGTGTTGTAGGTTATTGTCCTGCTGAAAAGTGAATTCATCTCCCAGTGTCTGGTGGAAAGCAGACTGGACCAGGTTTTCCTCTAGGATTTTGCCTGTGCTTCTCTATTACGTTTCTTTTTTATCCTGAAAAACTCCCCAGTCCTTAATGATTACAAGCATACCCATAACATGATGCAGCCACCACTATGCTTGAAAATATGAAGAGTGGTACCCAAAACATAATACTTTGTATTCAGGACAAAAGGTGAATTGCGTTGCAACATTTTTTGTATTGTGGAGTAAATACAATGTTGATCCATCCTCCGTTTTCTCCTATCACAGCCACTAAACTCTTAAGTTTTTTAAAGTCACCATTGGCCTCATGGTGAAGTACCTGTGCAGTTTCGTTCCTCTCCTGCAACTGAGTTAGGAATACACCATCCAAAGTGTAATTAATAACCTCACCATGCACAAATGGATATTCAATGTCTGATTTCTTTATTTTTACCCATCTACCAATAGGTGCCCTTTGCGAGGCATTGGAAAACCTCCCTGGTCTTTGTGGTTGAATCTGTGTTTGAAATTCACTGCTTGGCTGAGGGACCTTACAGATAATTGTGTGTGGAGGGTACAGAGATGAGTCATTAAAAAAAAAACATCTTGTTAAACACTTATTGTACACAGTGTGAGTCCATGCAACTTGTTATGCACATTTTTACTCCTGAATTTATTTAGGCTTGCCATAACAAAATGTGTTAAATACTAACTGACATTTCAGCTTTTCATTTTACATTCATTTGTACAATTTCCTAAAACATAATTCCACTTTGACATTATGGGGTATTGTGATAAGGCCAGTGACAAAACAAATCTTAATTTCATCAAGATTAAATTCAGGCTGTAACAATTTCTGGGGGGCAATGGGTGTGAATACTTTCTGAAGGTACTGTATAACAACCCCATTAAACGTTACTGAACATAAACTGAAGAAATATTACCATTTCTGTCAACTTTTTCTTGAACTATACTCAAGTCTACCGTATTAGTCAAAGCTAGCTGTTGGTATCATTACAATATTTTACTTCATTTGCACATGCATCCCATTCAAATTTCAAGAAACAGACATTTGTTGAGACATTTTTATTGAATGTGAACTTCACAAAAGAGCTCCAAGTTTTGAGTATTTCTCCATGTTTGATTTTGTTCTGTTGGTGCCTTAAAACAAGTTTTTTTCATTATGTATTTTATGTTTCCGTTGGTCAGTGATGCTCTAAGCAGCTTTACGAGGTAGGAAGAAGTTCAGGATCAAAATGTATTTAACATTTACATTATATTTATTTGTGGAGGGTGTATTGGAAGAATACTTGAGTGTCTTTAATTTGCATGTTGAGTGTTTTCTGTACTTCTACTTTAAAAAACATTTTGTTGCAAGATATGTTTGAATGCCTTCTGAGTTATATTTGGAAAAAGCTGTTTTGTGTTACCCATCCATGTTCTAAGAATGCAATGCAGTATTTTTTTTACAAGGCAGCATTCGCCCTACTGTGGTACACTATCAATATGTAAAGAATTGTACCTAGAAACGGCAGAATGTAGTCTACGTGACACTGTGCCCATACTACACAACATGGCTTAGTTTTGCACTGCATCTTAAAGTAATCGAAACAGGACTGTTTCATTCCAGTTTATAACAAACTTTCGTACTCAACCACATTTCATAACAATGCATTGTGCTGTACTGAAAACACTATTTAATTTATCGTTCTTGAACTTGATTATAATAGCACTGAGGGGAGAAACTGCCTTGCTTAAAAAACATGTACATTAGACTACATGGCAGGGTTGAAGTAAATTCCATTTGACTTCCAGGCAATTGAGAAAGTAAAGTAAACCAAATTCCGAATTTTCCTCATTTTGAAGAGAACTGGAATTTCAATGTACATCCTGAATTGAATTTAAATGGAATTGATCCTAATCATGCTACATGGGGATGTCAACTTCAGCGCTTTGGTCTTTTGCAGTAGGGAGTGCATGCAGTCTTTGGTGCCAGTATAATTTATTTCAGTTGCATTTCTGTTTGCAGCCTTATCTGTTGTATTTCAGTTGCCTGAATGTGTAGAGGGTCAATAAAGGTTACCTCTCACTATTTGTTTTGTTGTTGATGCTATTCAGCAGACTCTAAAAATAAACTCTTCAAAAAGGGTTGATTTGTTTGAGTTGATGTAGTAGCTGGTTGTTTGTACTAGCTTAGTTTCAGTTCACTTCAAATCAAAAGACAGGAATGCAGTGCTGTATAAAGCCAAGTCAGATATTTTGTTACAGGTTAAAGCACACACTACTTTTGACTTACAACACCATACTCAATATTGTACACACTCAACGTGCTCTTTTTCGGTAAATGTCAGTCACAGTTTTCACCTGGGTTGTGTGGCAGTACAAGTTAGTTTACTATGTACATGTATTATGCTCAGTCTGTTTGAATACAATATTGTAATTGTGTAAGTCATTTGGAATATGATACTTATCCCTCCGCCCACACACCTATGCTGTCACAGTCCCTCAGAATCACAGTGTGGTTCACTTCTAGCATGTAATTCAATAGGCTACCAATGACATCTTCACATGGGTTGGAACACTACAATCACTGACTGCTCATTCCATTAGAGTGCACTAGCATGCTTTGGCAATGGCTCAGATCATGTTTTGTCTTAAGGAGTTCTGACATGTCTGCAGTGTAACATTCAGGAATCCAAGAAACCGACCTAGACCTCAGCATTGTAGAGTAGGTAGCATAGTTGCTGAGTAACTAAAAGCTCAAGTGTGAGCACCACAATAAAAGCACATGCATACATTTATCACTCCATTTAAAATAATTCTCTCATATCCAGGTGCGTGGAGTGTTTGTAATTAAGGAAGGCTCATGTAACAGTTAAATTATTTCACTGAATAATCAGTGGTAACAAATTAGCATACAATGTATTCTAGCAATCTGGACTACTTTGCATTGCTGATGCTAGATTGATGGCATATTATCACAGTGATGATGGACCAAATTCTACCTTTTGATACGCATGTAACGCATTAATAAACTGGTTATACGATGAGGCTGAGGTGGTATAGCCTATAAATGACAGAACTAACAAATCTGTAAACTCATGTCAATTCCATGTAGTTTAATACGACCCAGTTTAATTCGTCACAGCTTTTTTTTTTAATACAGTCATCAGTGTCATAAAAATATGAAGAAATTCCACAGAAAGTTTCTTTTTAATCACAAACCCACAAAGGCTGAGCTTTTGGGTTGGGAGAGAGTATGGAGTGCAAAGTAACAGTCTGTTCAGAGTAGTCTCTGTGCAGAGGCTGGGATGGGCACCCTGGTTCCAATCAGAATGGGCAGCTGGGGCTCTGCACGCTTCAGGCTCTTGGTCTTCAGTCCAAAGTAGAGTCTGTGAGCACTGCTGGTCCGGGGATCCTGTCTGAGGTGTCTGTCCAGGGGGTAGGTGGCGCGGGGTAGAGGATCTGACAGTGTGCTGAGGGGCATGTCACATTTCTTGGGGACAGGGATGCTGAAAGCAGACAACAGGTGGCGGCTCTGCTGGCTCTCCACACCACCTCCGCTCTCCCCGGCAGGTGTGACACCGTCTGACCCAGCCTCTGCGGTCTCCCCGTCTGAGGCGCTGCGTCCCGGTCCAGCCTCCCCCCTCCGGAGCTGGCTGGTGACCTTAGGGTGTCTGGGCTGGGAGGCCTTCACGGGCGGTAGGACGGCGAAGCTGTTGATGATCAGCGTCATGGGACACTCTGAGGCTGAGTGGTGGTGACCCTGGGAGGGGGCCGAGCCCAGCAGTGAGTCACTGATCTCACACACCTCAGCGTTGTCCTCCACCATCTTGTCTCGGAGTGTCAGTTGCTGTGTGGCTTTCTGAAGGTCCCTGAAGGACTCTGGTGGGGACTCCTCTGAAGAGATGCTAGAGGTGTGACTGTAGGGTCTGTTCAGGAAGTCTCCCAGGGTTGTGAGGGAGGTTTTCTCCCATGGGTCCAGGGTGGAATCCCAGAAGGACTCAGGTAGGTGGGTTAAGCTGGATTCAGAGTCAGGGGGGTCGGAGAGCTTCACGAGGTCCACACACAGGTGGCAGTGGTGGTCTGTGTCTCCAGTCTTGACCCTCTTTCCTCTCCGCTGGGTCTGAACCAGGCAACCAAGTGGAGTAGTTCTGCCCCAGCCCCGGATCTGTCTCAACAGCAAACAACAGCATTAAGGGAAACGTAATTACATTTTAATCAGTGTATCGCAATTTAGAGAAAATTAGGTTTCACCTTTTAAGATGATTTCTGAGATTGAATGTAGTTATATACAGTGAATAAACATACTAACACTGTTTCACTTTGTATTAACTCACATGAAATTGAAGTGTGTATCTGGTGCCTACGCAATAACGTGACACTGGCTGAATATCATTCACAATCTAGCCAAAAATAAAAGAGTAACCGCAGTGTATTACTCACAGCTTCCTCCCATCCGGAGAGACAGAGAAACTCAAATGGCTCCTGCTCTTTGGATGAGGTATCATCGCTGATATCCAAAAGGGCATCGACATGGCCTCTGTTGGGTAGTTGGCAGCTCTGGTTCCATCCTGTGTACTCAACTGCCACACTTCTGTCTTCAGCCACTTCTACAGGCGCCTGATCCCATTCCTTGAATTTGTCCATTCTAAGATGAGCCTTTCATGGTGAAATCTGTTGAGAGTGAAAAAACATCCCTAATTAGGCATTCATCTTGTAGGCTCGTTGGTAAGAGTGGAGATAAATGTACACAAACAGCAAGCAACCTATAATTAATTGTAAGCGTTGCGAAACTATTTGTAAGATATCTGAAGATCTGTAACCTTTGACGTCAACTTTATGACATGTTAACTCAGTGTTAACAAACTTGTTAACCCTGTTTACAAAACCTGTCCATTAAATGGATTCATAAACATTCTCGCTAGCTAGCAAGAGAACCTCACATTTCTGCCTAGCTACAAACGTTAACGTTAGGTAAACACTGGCAACTTAAGTTGGAAGCTTGTTCTAACCTTAGCTGAAGCCAGAAGCAATGCTGTAAAAGAGACAACTTACCATTAAAGGGGGTCGAGTTCGACATTTTCCTCAGCAATACCATACAAGCATTTGCTCCCTGGGGGTTTTACATCCAACTTAATAGGCAGTGACATAGAATAGTCATTAAAAATGAATTACAGTTTTGCAGCTAACAGGAAACCGCCCCAAACAAAGTCAAAGATGTACTTGGCCCACGAAGTGTTTGGATAGAACGTCGTTGCCATGACAACTCCGCTACAACAGGGCGCTCAGAAGTGACGTAGAGGAAACGAAGAGGGGAAATGGGAGGGGGCGTGAGAAAACAAATTGCAGTTTACAGGTTGTTGCTAATTTCCATGTTATCTAAGAAAATGTAACAATTTCGAGCCCTGGATTTGCTGCTTGTTACAATTCGTGATTTACAGCATGGTGTCCACTATGTTGCTGACTATTTCATTCAATATCTATAATTAAGACTCATTTCTGTAATCTATAGTAAGATGTCATATACAATATAATCTAAAATAGCCCATTATAACAGTATTATAATATGCATACTATAACGTAAGGCTATAAAATAGTGGGCATGGGTCTATGTGAATTTGATTCAGATCAGTGCTTGGACTTAGATTGAAATAGGATCCGGTACTCATTTAGGTAGCAGTACTGTTTATATTTAGGTGCAGGAGCTCCACGACACGTTTGAGCTAACATTCTATAATATTAACAGGAGCTCAAGCAGTAGAACATTTCAGATGCTGGAGCTCCTACCCAAGTCAAGCACTGATTCAGATTGGCCAATGCTTCATATCTTGGCTACAGTAGGTGTAGCACATGGCGATGTGTGAAACTCTTCAGCCTGAACTGTCCCCACTTGCGCCAGCGAATAGTTAGCTTTTCGAGTGGCATCGACTGTCGCTTCTCGGTGGCAGTGGTACTCGCAAGCGGCGAGACGTCCTTTACATAGGCCTACAAATTTACATGATGTAAATTATTTACAGGTATCTAGAATATACTCTCAAAGCTAGTCCTTCTTGAAACAATAACAAAGTGGCCACCCAACTCTGTTTCGGTATTTAAAAAAAACTGAGAAAGGAAGTTGTGTGTTTTGTCGCTCATGGCCGAAATGAGATTGCCTAGCTACCCATCCACATCGCTCCGGCCAAACGCCACGCCCACTAACGTTTCCTCTCGGTGAAGCGGAATTAAATTCAGGATGAGTCGTCAGGCAAGAAATGAGACGTGCTATTCGGCACGTCGTGGTCCAGCCAGGAACAAACCTTATGACTATAATGTCATGCCTCTCACTGGGTCCCCCTAGCTCTGTGCAGTTTTATGTGCACTGTGGCTGTTTTGTGTGCTGTATTGTTGTCTCTACCTTCTTGAACTTTGTGCTGTTGACTGTGGCCAATAATGTTTGTACTATGTTGTGTTGTCATGTGTTTCTGCCTTGCTATGCTGTTGTCTTATATTGTCTTTATTTAATTTTTTTAATCCCAGGCCCCGTCCCCGCAGGAGGCCTTTTGACTTTTGGTAGGCCGTCATTGTAAATAAGAATTTGTTCTTAACTGACTTGCCTAGTTAAATAAAGGTTAAATAAATAAAAAGCTCAGCCACACACACACCTTGACTGGGGCATGCTGCTGGAAACGTGCACAAAGATAAGGGAATCCCATATTTCATATTCTTTCATGATGAACGAATGTGTATGCCTGTGAATTAAATCGAAAATGACGTTAGGTAGGCATGTCTGGTATTTGTGGTGCGTTGTTCTAGCTGCACCTGCAGAAGCTTGGTTTATTGGTTCAGAAATGCGCAGTGTCACAGTCTGACGTGATACTACGGCGCCTATCCGTGTGTTTATCTCTGATACCTGACGGCGTGTTCCTTTCTCAGTGCCTCTGATCACGACCACTTCGACTGCAGACCAGCGACTCTCCCGCTTTATGGAAACCGAGGCTGTGCGTTCTGTCGTGGTCATGCTGCCTCCCAAGAACTGCCTCCCGAGGAACTACAGCTGCATAGCTGGGTTGTTCGGGAGCTTGACAGCAGACCCGAGACTAGAAGACGAAGAGGGGATGGAGCTGAACGGAACAAGCGAGCCCATCGAGATGCACCATGTGGTGGATGAGAGACCAAGAGGCCGGGAATCCTTCCTCAAACCCCCGCAGAGTCCGAACCTGCGCCGGAGGTGCAAGTCTCTGCCGACCCCCATAGAGAGAGCGAAGCTTGAGATCTCCCGCAGCCGGAGTCCCTGCAGCCAGAAAAAGGTCCGTTTTGCCGACTCTCTGGGTCTGGAGCTCACCTCTGTGAAGCACTTCAATGACACAGACATACCCGATGTGCCGGAGCGCATAATGGCCAGATTCGACAGGGCTCCCCTCCATCTGAACCCATTTGACAAGTTCCCCAGGGCACCGACCACCCAGTCAAGTTTTATGGAGCTGCAATTCAAGAACCCCGGGACCCTACCAGGCTTTACTGAGAAAGTGAAAGAAGTGAAAGTGTTGTTGGAGTCTGCTGAAGCCGACGAGTTCAGTCTGTCCGGCGTCGTGCGGGTTTTGAACATGGCTTTCGAGAAAAGTGTCTATTTGAGGTTTTCAATCAACAACTGGATAACCTTCATGGACAGTCTGACATCATATGTCCCAGAATCAAGTGACGGTGTGACAGACAAATTCTCCTTTAAGATAATCACCCCAACGACGTTTCTGGAGAGCGGAGGCACGTTCCAGTTTGCCATTAGATACTGCGTTGGTGGAGATGAGTATTGGGACAATAATGACGGGGTCAACTACAAAGTGCGACGCCACAGATTTAAGATTTCCCCACCCCGTGAGTGGGAGGATGGCTGGATTCACTTCATCTAACCTGCATGTGCCCTTGGCGTTCTCACCGGCGCACTGTGTGTGTAAAGCACGCAATCTCTCAACGGGCACTGCTTTACCATAATGAAGAATAGGGCTACCATAGGCTATAGCCTCTACACATTGTGTTAATGATCCAACCGCCGTGTCCAGCTGTACACTCACTCATTTTTTTTAATTGTTTGGGTTATGTTTTTTTCACCACCATCACATTCGTTTTGTTTCATGTCATTATGTTTGACAGATTTGACAGGATTGAAGGACAAGCCCTTCATTAGGTGTCCGCCGTGGGAGGTAAATCTGCTGTATGATAATTAGCCTTGGTATTGGGGACTTTGTAGTCCTGTGCCCTTTGGTGTGGCCCGACTATACTCTTATGTAATGCAGGGACATGTGCCATTGAAAACGTGCCAGGAATATACCCCATTTAAGCGTCACTGTCCCTCTCTAAAACGAAGCGATGCTCGCTTCAATCCCCACTTTTGACTATTTCATTAAACATCTTTTGCGATGTCTTAACTGTCAACGACTGCTTATAAAAAACGGAGGAAAATTGTTATGAAAACACTAAGACAGCTTCTCGCCCGTCTTCTCTCTGTTTATTTCCGATAGCATGGGACTGTGCTCACGTGCATCCCCCTGTGTAACTGTCATGCATGCTTTCAATCAGATTGTCTCATCTGAAAACTCCAGCGGATGGGGCAGGCCGAAGCTCAGTCACAACAAGATTCGCACTGGATCAACAAAGGAAATATCAAATTGTCATTTGTTTTACCAATTCCTCATCTTTTCATCTTCTTGGATATGCCTTATAATACCCCTTATAACTAAAGGGGAACGCTGCTGTGGGAAATGATTAAACCCTCCTCTCTCTGTAGCACTGCTCAACGAGATGATGTTAGAAAAAGGAAATCATCCCACGAGCCTTGTTCGCTGGTTATAAATGCACCCGAATTTTTTCTCCAGAGGATGGTAACCAATAGCGGGAGAGTTGACTGGGTCAGAGTGGAGCCCTACAGTCTAGCAGTTGGCTAGCCTATTAGGATGCTCTGGTATGACCCAAAACATGTAACATAATAATATGTGGATCTTTCCCACTCTAAAATGCCAAATAATGCATATGCTATATGCATTATTTTAAACTAGAGAACATGTATATTTGACAAAAAAAAACTATTGTACAGAACATTTTGTTCAGGATCTTATAGTAGATTTTTCTCTGCAGTGCAGTCAGTCTGCATGTATCTGACAGGTGATATTTTACAACATTCCTGTTGTGACACTCTTGATCTCAACCAGTCGCAATAATTCACCAGGTGTCTTGTAAACAATAGTTGAGGATAGCTCTAACCCTAAGGTCCACTGCAGAATCAGTCACCACTGCCTCACCCATACAGTATCTCTACCTTCTTCAAGGTTGAGCTTTAATGACAAAATCCACACAGATATCACTCCATTTTACAACTGTTATTACACAATGATAAATTACAGAGACAGATACTGTTGGACGTTTGTTTCTGTTCCTTGTTGGACCTGAAATGCAACTGTTGCTGTGGGAAATTATACATTTACCTCAGATCGTTTCTAGAGTGCAGACCTGACGATCTTCCAAATATTCCAGGTTTTTCTCCTTTTATTCAGGTTGAACAAAACAAAACATTATTTTTTTATGAAGTACAGTAGAACCAAAATAGTCAAACTCATGCCATTTTTAAAACACACCCAGTCCAGTAAAACAGTAGCATTTCATTGTCAGTATTTTGTAAATAACTTCCACTGTGTAATGTTGTATTTTACAGTACAACTATGGTGATGACAGCATCTGAACTACTTTTACTGATTTCAAAGTTGTAATGTTAGACTTGGCTGATGATATAGAAAAGAGCAGTGTTTGTTTGGTAGGACTACATATTGTACAGTTGAAGCTATTGCACTGGTGCTTCAAGCTGAACTCATTTGTTGGCACATTGGCATCACATAATGCATGTGTAAAACTCCTTCCACTGAGGGCCGAGTGTCTGCTGGTTTTTGCTCCACCCCTGTACTTGATTGATGAATTAAGGTCACCAATTAGTAAGGAACTCCTCTCACCTGGTTGTCTTTGACACCCCTGACATGAGGTGAGGGAGCTCATTATGGATGGATGGCAAACTAACCTTAGGTTATGTAATGCAACAGCCCACATCACAAACGGTTTGTCTACATGTGTACTGGATGTACACCATGTTTAAATTAGAGTTTGTATTTATTTGGGTTGTTATAATTTGTGGGAGTTTTCTATGACATGAATGCTTGGAATGTATCAATATTTTGTTTTGAGTAGGATGCCTCTGAGAGATCAGCAACTTGGAGATGTATCTGTTTAGAAAATGGAATGCATCTCTGAGACTAACAGATGTAGTTATATAATATAGTTAGTTACTGTTGTCTGGCTATGGTGGTCAGTAAGAAAAGCCTGTGTTTACATGAGCCAGGACTTGGACAGGAGCTTGGCCAGACTATTCAACCCTTGAGATTGAAAATGGAAAATAGACTACTCATGTGACCACTGAGCATGTCCTAATGACTCAAACAATTTAGCAGAGTTGTTTGGCTTATAGCAGAGTTGTTTAGTTTCCAGAGTCCAGCAGTTGTCTCTTTCTAATATCTCCATGGGAAATCTGTAGAGCCTGGTTGGAACAAAATAACCTCACTCATGGTCTCACGTCCACCATGACATTAACCGACCTCTAGGGCTGCACGATATGGGCAAACAAATGTAATAGCGATTTTTATTTTTAACAAATATGGTTATTGCGATTTGACGTGCGATAAATATCAAAATATTTGTGTTAACTGTTGGAATTATAGAAATAGATTGAATTATATTAAGAAGCTAAGTGGAAAGCAGCATCGTTCTTGTTTGGAACAATTTGTTGACTGCATTGACCTGACGGAACAACATGTAAATTTATAGTCAATCATCTAACAGCCAGGGGGAGGAACTGCGCTGCTTGAGTGACAGGGGCGAGGCTTAGTGTGTGTGGGAAGCAACCGCAAGATGAGAAAAAAACGTTAAAACCTGAAGTTACTCACGGCTGAGATGTGTTTGAAAATATTGCATTTGATATGGATCTCTTGCGATATGGATATTGCACATGTCAATATATAATTTTGATGTATATTCGATTAATTGTGCAGCCCACTCTTGAGTTGAGACATAACCATTGGTTGACAACTGGTTGGCCTCACTGTGTTCAGAAGAATGCTAGTCTGTGCAGTCAGTGAGTTCCACACACGGCAGCTGTATCTCCACAAAGACTACTGTGGTTAACAAGATGTCAAGCCTTGTCAGAGATTGTTTTATGTTCTTAAGTCTGATGAAATATAATGGTTATTTTTCCTCATGTAGCTTTTGCTTATGATTTCTGTTAACTGTAAATATTCTCTCAATAAGTGTACATGTAGTACAGTATGATTTCACTCATGAATTGTTTCAATCATAACAGTTCAATTTGTGAATATGTCATGGAGGTAAAGATGTTTTATAGGGGAAGGATGAAAGGCATCCAGAAACAGACAGTATAGGGTTTGTCAACACAATGTGAGCTATATGGATCACTCCAATATATTGGTATCACTCCGCGCCGGAGGGATACATGCAAGCTGAAGGATTTACAGATTTACTCCCGTGTACACCTGTGTCACGGCTGGGGTCCGCCCCTGTATATAGACCCCATGGCCGCGACACGTTCTCTATACATTTTTTGAGGCGCCTCTAGCACCGTAGAGGATTGGAGTGATCCATATAGCTCACATAACCGTGGTTACATGCATAACCGTCATTATGTTTCATTATATTGGATCACTCCAATATATTGGTATACACGTACCAGATTAGTCGGTGCTAGAGGGACCCGGCCAGCCAGCGGCGAAGTGCGAGACCGAGACGCAGGGACTGTCAATGTGGAACGGGGTCCCGGCCCTGTCCCCGGAAGGGGAGGCGACGCCCAGGACCGCTAAACCAACCGCAGAGGGAGATGCCACATGTACCCGATAGTACCTAGCAAAATGTGCAAGAAGAAGCCCAGCTGGCCGCAACACAGATCTCAGCGAGGGGAACTCCTCTCAATAGAGCCAAGGACGCAGCCACACCTCATGTTGAATGTGCCATCACAGATCCCAGCACTGGCATGCCATCCAGGTGGTATGCTGTCGTAATCGTGTCCACGATCCAGTGAGAGAGCCTCTGCTTTGACAGCCCAGCCCACAGGACTCTCTCACCATAGCAGACAAAGAGCTGGTCTGTTGTTCTCACTCACTGTGTCCTCCACATAGGCAACCAGTGCCCTCACAGGGCACAGCATGCCAGAGGGAGGCCCAGACTCCCCCACCACTGCAGGGGGATCGTAAGCAGACAGGATAAAAGGGATGTTCACATGCCTGTCTGACATATCCTTCGGGAGGAATGAAGGGTTGGGGTGGAGAGATATACTCCTCCCCTCGGGGTCCACCCGGTAGCACTCAGAACTTACAGGAAGAGCATAGAGCTCACCCACCTCTTCAAGAAAGCCACCTTCATAGAGAGGTGTTTCAGGGAGGCAGACTCCAACGGTTCGAAAGCCAGCTTTGCCAAAGCTGCCAAGACCACATCCAGATCCCAGCTTGCCATTGAGTGGGTCCTAGTTGGACGCAGGTGACAAACACCCTTCATAAACCTGGAGACCAAGGGATGGCGCCCCACTGGCCTGTCCATCCACCCCACATGGCAGGCAGATATAGTGGCTAAATACCTGCTCAGTGTAGAGGCTGCCAAGCCCTCATCCAAGAGAGACTGCAGGTATTGGAGGACATACTGCACCCCGCACGACTCGGGCACAACCTCAATACCAGTGCACCAAGAGCAGAACAACCGCCAGCACAACTGGTATGCCGCGGTTGTAGCCGGCGCCCTTGCGTTCTGCATGGTGTTCATTACTCCCTCCTGTAGTCCTAACATGGATCCTTGGTGCCGTTTAGTGGCCAAGCCCACAGACTGAGGCGGTGCGGCCTCGGATGGTCACAGAGTTCCCCTGGCCTGAGACAGCAAGTCCGGTCTCAGGGGAAGTTGTCAAGATGTCCCAGACAACAGGGACAGGAAAAGGCTGAACAAGGGTTGTCTGGGCCAGTATGGGGCCACCAGAAGCAGACAATGCTCTGCCATCCTGGTCCTGTCCAGCACAGCCTGGATCAGGGGAAAAGGGGGGAATGTGTAAAGCTCCAGCCCTGGCCAATCGTGAGCCAGAGCATCCAAGCCAAGAGGCCCTGGTGTCTCTGACATGGAGTACCACAGGGGCAGTGTGCATTGTCCAGAGAGGCAAACAGATCCACCTGCACCCTCCCGAACTTGTCCCACAGGTGCTGCACCACCTGGGGATGTAGGCTCCAGTCCCAAGATGGTTGGCCCTCCCTAGAGAGCATATCCGCTGCCACACTCAGGATGTCAGGTACGTGCGCTGCGCATAGAGATGCTAGACAGCCCAGAGCTCCCATGCTATAAGATTGAGGCGGTGGGACCTCAGTCCACCCTGATGGTTGATGTAAGCCACCACTGTGGTGTTGTCCTTTCTCACCAGGACATGTCTTCCTTTCAGATGTGGAAGGAAAGACCGCAGGGCCACGGAGTCGTAGTGTAACGCTAACAAAACACAAGCATGACAAACCACGGGCGGAAGATACAGATCAACCATGCGCAGCAAGTGGAGCACTCAAGAGGAGGGGCTGGCCATGTGGCCAACTGCTCCAGGCTGCAAAACAGCCAGTGAGTATACTTTCACGCAAGATATTACACTTACCAGTGATTTACCAAGCGAACTTCAGAAAGTTTGTACCTCAAACCATACGGACGTCTGCCGAGAAAATGAAAGAGAATGTGTCGTGGCCATGGGGTCTATATACAGGGGCGGACCCCAGCCGTGACACAGGTGTACACGGGAGTAAATCTGTAAATCCTCACCTCGGATGTATCCCTCCGCCGCGGAGTGATACCAATATATCGGAGTGATCCAATATAGGGAAATATAACCACATTTTATGAGCACTCGCTGATGTTTATCTGTTTTATGTGTCGCATATTGAATGTCTTTCTGCTACCATATTATGTCATGTAATAGCATTTCAAAAACAGGATTGCAAGCGGTGGATGGATACCCAACTCAGAACTAGAAAGTAATCTAAAAACAATCTGAACAAAATAGAATTTCAGGAAATTTCCTTTAAAACTGCGGAACGCCACTGAACCTTAGGCCAAAATGTGGGCGGGGTCCCAGGAATGATAGGGTTATTGTATAAGGTGTAACTAAAGATGGTTCCATTGCCTTATGTTTAGAGTTCATACTGAAATGAACACATAAGAGGTCTAAGCTGTGAAGGGATGTTATGGTAGGTTGATCAACATGTGCTAATAGTCTCGAGCAGTCAAATCATACTGGATAGTATGTTCTGGGGCTAAGCTGAGGGGATCTTTAGACTAAAGAGTTGCATGCATGCCACTAAAGACAAAATACACTTTGAAGTATCTGAAACATCTGAAAGGAGTGACTAATGATTGTAATATTGAGCTAGGAAAAGAGGCATGGTTTGGTTTGGTATGTCTCTTATGACTTTACACGTATTCCTGTGAATTGCTACTAACCAAGATGTTCTCCATCCCCAGTCATGTTTGATACACAGCTTTCTCTCTCACTGTGAAACGTTATACATCTGAAATAGTTTAGATCAAGTTCATTTTACTCATATGTGGAGTGGAGGAAGTGAATTTCCCTTGGTTTGAACTATAAGGTTATCAGTATTCTTCTTTTGAACCTATGCAAACCTTACTACTGCAATCCATCATCTGTCTGTGTTGATGTGTCTTGGTGTCTGACGTATTGTTTGGAGCTAATGTTTATCACTGTATTCTGGCCGTTTGCATGCACGGCGGAAGTACCCCTGTTATTTTTATGGTGAGTTTGTAATGTAGCCTATATTTTATTGAAACAACGGCAATAAAGGCCTTTGTGATGGGAAATTGAAACGTGTTTTAGTTTTGTCCATTTCCTTTATCACGCTACAATCAGCAGCATGGTATAATTAAGCAATAAGGCACGAGGGGGTGTGGTACATGGCCAATATACCACGAATAAGGGCTGTTCTTATGCACTACGCATCGCGGAGTGCCTGGACACAGCCCTTAGCCGTCGTATATTGGTCATATACCACAAACCCCCAAAGTGCCTTATTGCTATTATAAACTGGTTACCAATGTAATTAGATCAGTAAAAATACATGTTTTGTCATACCTGTGGTATATGGTCTGATATACCACGGCTGTCAGCCAATCAGCATTCAGTGCTCGAGCCACCCAGTTTATAATAACCTTTACCTTAACCTTTCATTACAATAGCTTTAACTCAATTAGAATCAATGTCACAGTATCCTCTGAGAGGACACAGGTTTATTACAAAGCTCTACAGATGAATTTCCCTGCAGGGTGTGATTTTGATTGTATTATGAGAGATCTCATTTTCTCCTCTGAATGCTCCACTGCTGTCTGTCTGCTCTGAGCTGACTGGCTCATTTATCAGATGACCGTCTAATCCACACAGGGCCCTAGTCCTGTAGGACATAACATTTCTTGCTGCGCTGCAGATGCCAGCTGCCCAGCGCCTCGCTGCAGTCATGACGAGACACATGTCCTTGAATTGACCAGCTTTGTCGGCACGCCCCCTCAGCGTTGCATGGGTGGGGTTGCATGGGTGGTTTTGGAGGGCAGGAGGACAGGCTGAGGGATATCTTGTGATCAGGAGAGTTGACTTCAGACACAATTTTGTCTCTGACATGTAGGCTATATAACCAAGAAGAGGTACTCTTGGTGTCCTTGACTTTTTCCATTCTGATGGATGGGCATATTCTTATGTCTTCATGGTATAGGTTATCTATTTTATATGCAAGGGCACACAGAGTTCCAGTTACAGCCGTATGGTATTACCATGACATTTCATTAGCTATTGATCTATTCTGTAACGGTTGTCTTCATGAATGGACCAAGGCGCAGCAGGTATGTGAATACTCATGGTTATTTTATTACCAAAAAAAGAGTAAAGCATCCACTTGAAAAAACAATGACGGTGACAACAGTAGCAGTTTTACAGGCTATACACGCAGTGTAAAAACAACTACCCACAAAACCAAGTGACAAACATACTCCTACATATATGACTCCCAATCAGGAACAACGATCCCCAGCTGTTCCTGATCAGGAGTCACAAGACCAACACAGAACAATCACACACACAAGACTGCCACGTCCTGACCCCAAAACTACAACAACAGCTCCATCTGCTGGTCAGGACGTGACAGTACCCCCCCCCCTCAAGGTGCAGACCCCGGAATGCACCTAACAACGAAAAAACACCAACAAACAAAATCCCCAACAAAACCCATAAACAATAACCCCTAAACAATAAGGGAGGGAAGGGAGGGTGGCTGCCGTCAACGACGGCACTGTGCTACACCCTCCCTCCCCAACCCACCTATCCTGGAGGTGGCTCCGGTGCAGGACGTGGACCCTGCTCCACCCTCGGCGTCGCCCACTTCGGTGGAGCCGATAGCTGCGCCAGGCAGACGGACCCCTCGAGCCGGGCCGGAGGACAGGAGGGCCCCTCGGGCTGGGCCGGGGGACAGGAGGGCCCCTCGGGCTGGGCCGGGGGGCAGGAGGGCCCCTGGGCCGGGGGGCAGGAGGGCCCCTCGGGCTGGGCCGGGGAGCAGGAGGGCCCCTCGGGCTGGGCCGGGGAGCAGGAGGGCCCCTCGGGCTGGGCCGGGGAGCAGGAGGGCCCCTCGGGCTGGGCCGGGGAGCAGGAGGGCCCCTCGGGCTGGGCCGGGGAGCAGGAGGGCCCCTCGGGCTGGGCCGGGGAGCAGGAGGGCCCCTCGGGCTGGGCCGGAGAGCAGGAGGGCCCCTCGGGCTGGGCCGGGGAGCAGGAGGGCCCCTCGGGCTGGGCCGGAAGGCATGCGGGCCACTCGGGCTGGGCCGGAAGGCATGCGGGCCACTCGGGCTGGGCCGGAAGGCATGCGGGCCACTCGGGCTGGGCCGGAAGGCATGCGGGCCACTCGGGCTGGGCCGGAAGGCATGCGGGCCACTCGGGCTGGGCCGGAAGGCATGCGGGCCACTCGGGCTGGACCGGAGGGCAGGAGGACCACTCGGGCTGATCCTGACAGGCCGGGCACCCTGGCAGATCAGGGCAGGCGGGCACCTCTGGCAGAACCGGGCAGTCCGGCCACTCTGGCAGAACAGGGCAGTCCGGCCACTCTGGCAGAACAGGGCAGTCCGGCCACTCTGGCAGAACAGGGCAGTCCGGCCACTCTGGCAGAACAGGGCAGTCCGGCCACTCTGGCAGAACAGGGCAGTCCGGCCACTCTGGCAGAACAGGGCAGTCCGGCCACTCTGGCAGAACAGGGCAGTCCGGCCACTCTGGCAGAACAGGGCAGTCCGGCCACTCTGGCAGAACAGGGCAGTCCGGCCACTCCGGCAGAACAGGGCAGTCCGGCCACTCCGGCAGAACAGGGCAGTCCGGCCACTCCGGCAGAACAGGGCAGTCCGGCCACTCCGGCAGAACAGGGCAGTCCGGCCACTCCGGCAGTTCAGGGCAGTCCGGCCACTCCGGCAGTTCAGGGCAGTCCGGCCACTCCGGCAGTTCAGGGCAGTCCGGCCACTCCGGCAGTTCAGGGCAGTCCGGCCACTCCGGCAGTTCAGGGCAGTCCGGCCACTCCGGCAGTTCAGGGCAGTCCGGCCACTCCGGCAGTTCAGGGCAGTCCGGCCACTCCGGCAGTTCAGGGCAGTCCGGCCACTCCGGCAGTTCAGGGCAGTCTGACCTCTCTGGCGACTGTTGACTGGCGGGCAGCTCTGACGACTGTTGACTGGCGGGCAGCTCTGACGACTGTTGACTGGCGGGCAGCTCTGACGACTGTTGACTGGCGGGCAGCTCTGACGACTGTTGACTGGCGGGCAGCTCTGACGACTGTTGACTGGCGGGCAGCTCTGACGACTGTTGACTGGCGGGCAGCTCTGACGACTGTTGACTGGCGGGCAGCTCTGACGACTGTTGACTGGCGGGCAGCTCTGACGACTGTTGACTGGCGGGCAGCTCTGGTGATGGTTGACTGGCGAGGCTGGGTTGACACACTAGACTCCTGATGCGCGGGGCTGGTATAGGACGTGCCAGCCCGGAGACACGCACCTCCATGCTAGTGCGTCTGGCGGGAAACACCGGACCGAAAGGGCGCACTGGCGGTCTTGAGTGCAGGGTTGGCATCACCCCTTCCGGCTCGATGCTCCCCTTGCCCTGGCACCTGCGGGGCGCTGGTACTGGGCGCACTGGGCTGTGCGTCCGTATAGGCGAGATGGTGCGCACCTCAGCGTAACATGGCGCCCTCCACCTCGTACGCACCTCCCTGTAGTCACGGGTAGCTGGCTTACGGCTCTTCCCTGGCCTGGCCAAGCTACCCGTGTGCCCCCCCCCAAAAAAATCTTGGGGGTGCCTCTCGGGTTTCCTAGCCAACCGTGTTCCAGCGTAACTTTCCCGATGGTTCCTCTGTCCAGCTGCCTCCACTCTCCTGAGTGCCTCCACCTGTTCCCATGGGAGGCGATCCCTTCCGGCCAGGATCTCTTCCCAGGTGTAGGCTCCCTTGCCGTCCAGGACGTCCTCCCATGTCCATTGTTCCCTTTTTCTCTCCTGTGGCTTCCTCCTCTTCTGCTGCTTGGTCCTTTGGTGGTGGGTAGTTCTGTAACGGTTGTCTTCATGAATGGACCAAGGCGCAGCAGGTATGTGAATACTCATGGTTATTTTATTACCAAAAAAAGAGTAAAGCATCCACTTGAAAAAACAATGACGGTGACAACAGTAGCAGTTTTACAGGCTATACACGCAGTGTAAAAACAACTACCCACAAAACCAAGTGACAAACATACTCCTACATATATGACTCCCAATCAGGAACAACGATCCCCAGCTGTTCCTGATCAGGAGTCACAAGACCAACACAGAACAATCACACACACAAGACTGCCACGTCCTGACCCCAAAACTACAACAACAGCTCCATCTGCTGGTCAGGACGTGACAATTCAATAGATTGCATTTAGCTCTCCATTGACTAGTTTCCTCTCAAAATATTGATTGCTCTGGAGCACACTCCTATAGGATGGAATCTTAATAGTAAAAGACTATAGGATGAATCTTAATAGTGAAAGACTCAATAGGACTGAATCTTTATAGTAAAAGACTCTATAGGACTGAATCTTAATAATGAAAGACTCTATAGGACTGAATCTTAATAATGAAAGACTCTATAGGACTGAATCTTAATAATTAAAGACTCTATAGGACTGAATCTTAATAATGAAAGACTCTATAGGACTGGATCTTAATAATGAAAGACTCTATAGGACTGGATCTTAATAGCTGGTTCAGAGTGGAGGACAGATTGACTGCATCAGTGCTGCTCTTTGTAACAAGTATTGATATGCTGAAAGTAATGAAATTGTCTGTTCAGCCAGTTAACACACAGCTCAAAAACCCATATATACCCCACAAGACTAGCAATCAGGCGTCTCTTCACAGTCCCCAAGTCCAGAACAGAGGCTGGGAGACACACAATACTGTATAGAGCAATGACTATATGTTATTCTCTTCCACCTCAGGTAACTCAGGCAAGAAGTACAATCTATAAAATAATACAATAAAACAACACGTCAAGGAACAACGAGGACTGTGAAGAGACACGCACACACACACGCACACACACACACATTATTCTTTGGTTGTGTTCTTTAGCTGCGACAGCCTGAAAGTGTAGACATGACAAAGCACTTGAATGTTTAAGATGAGTATTATTAATGTATTTATTTTATCCTTCTTCTTAAAAAAGAGTTACACTCGTTAGTCGTAGTGTTCTTAGTTTAAATGTGTGTTGCTGTTCTTGTCCATTAGTGCTCTGTATTTTGTCATGGTCTATGTTTTGTGTGGACCCCAGGAAGAATCGCTGCTGCTACTTCAACATCTAATGGGGACCCGAATAGAAATCACAAAAAAATCACATTGAGTCAGTAGCAGGGAATATATCAACAGAGAGCCTGCCGTCCAAAATCCCCCATTGACTTCATGGGCACTATGTCATTACAAGTTCTTCTTTTGAACATCTTGGCAACAAGCTTTTTAGAGAGCTGATGTAGAACCAGAGCATGAAGTACAGTAAGGTGTCTTTCCATTATATGGGATATCACAAAATGGGTTGATCCTAACCCTACCTCTAACCCTGGCAGTGTTACAGTCATAGTTCTATGTGGTTAATCACATCAGAAGGAAATGGGATCAATCATTTGTATTTTTTATTTAAACTTTCTTTAACTAGACAAGTCAGTTAAGAACAAATTCTTATTTACAATGACGGTCTACCCCGGCCAAACCTGGACGACGCTGGGCCAATTGTGTGCCGCACTATGGGACTCCCAATCACGGCCGGTTGTGATACAGCCTGGAATCGGTTGTGATACAGCCTGGAATCGGTTGTGATACAGCCTGGAATCGGTTGTGATACAGCCTGGTATCGGTTGTGATACAGCCTGGTATCGGTTGTGATACAGCCTGGAATCGGTTGTGATACAGCCTGGTATCGGTTGTGATACAGCCTGGTATCGGTTGTGATACAGCCTGGTATCGGTTGTGATACAGCCTGGTATCGGTTGTGATACAGCCTGGAATCGGTTGTGATACAGCCTGGTATCGGTTGTGATACAGCCTGGTATCGGTTGTGATACAGCCTGGAATCGGTTGTGATACAGCCTGGTATCGGTTGTGATACAGCCTGGTATCGGTTGTGATACAGCCTGGAATCGGTTGTGATACAGCCTGGAATCGGTTGTGATACAGCCTGGAATCGGTTGTGATACAGCCTGGAATCGGTTGTGATGCAGCCTGGGGTCTGTAGTGACACCTCTAGAACTAACATGCAGTGCCTTAGACTGTTGCACCACTCGGGAGCCCAAAGATTTAATTAAAACAAATTGAACCATTGATTGACAATATTGGTTCAATCCAATACCTCAATATGTCAACATCTATCATTCTTAATTAAACATAACTAATTGAATGTGTGAATGTGTACTATTGGATTGTGTTGGTATATACTGTATAGTGACTGTTGTTATTGAACCTTCAGGGTGTCAGAAGAACAAGGTAATCCTGAGTAATCCTACAGTATGACACATTATCTAGGCCTGGTCTGTAACGTTACTGTATGTTGGTGTATCATGTATGTGTCACATCCGTGTCACGTTCCCTTGTGCTTCCCCCCCATGCTTAGTTAGGCTGTGCTTCTCCCCAGAGTGGTGAGTGACCTGTGCTGGCTCACAGTTAGATGGGAAGGGGAGTGTGGAGTGGTGCTTAGGCATGGTCCTGTTGATGGAAATCTGATAGTTTATAGCTGCACAACAGGCCCAGCAGGTCACCTTGTATACCTTATTCTAGGTGTTTCCAATCCTGGTTCTGGTGTGTGACATGAATTTATGTGACATTTATTTGTCATACATTTTGAAAAGCTCTGGAAATGATATAGCTTTATTTATAAAACATTACACATCACCCTAAACCAGGATAGAATGCTCTACGTTTTTAATATGAGGAATGCTCAAATGTAGTACTATATCGGTCTGTGTGTGTGTGTGCGTGAGTGCATGTGTGTGTATGGATGTGTGACACATATGTGTGTGTGGTTGTGTGATGCTTGTGTGTGTGACCGTGTGTGTACCTGTGTGTGTACGTTCATGCTTGCATGCGTGTGCGCTCATTTATCAGTCTCTCATCATGGGGTGGTAATCAGACGTAAAGTAATGTGCTGTGTGTCATAACCACTGTGTTAAAGTGCTCATCTGGTGATTGTGCCTCCCTGCACTGTGACGTTATCACAACGCCACAGCCTCAGTGCTATATTTAGATGCTAGACAGCTTGCACTTCATGCAACTCATAATTAGGAAGGTGTTCCTAATGTTTGGTATACTCAGTGTTTATCTTGAAAGATGGTTATGCAAATGTTACTCGCAGGCCTTTACTGCTAAAACATGCAAAACACAGATGCATATACAGTGGAGTCTGAAATTATTGACACACTTGATAAAGATATAAAAAAAACTGTATAAATTATTGAAATACTGAGCTGATGTCTATTGTATGCAAAAAAATAATAATAATATGAAAAAAAATATGAATTTATACTAATACAATTACTAATACAAATGTTTTTCTCAAGAAAGGTAGGGATCAAAATTATTGACACCCCTGTTTTCAATATCTTTCAATACCTCACCTTGCAAGGTTAACGGCACTGAGCCTTTTTCTAAAATGTTTTATTAGTTGGAGAACACATTAGGAGTGATCTTAGACCATTCCCCCATACAGAATCCTTCCCGATCCTTGATATCCTTCGTCTGCACGTATGGACTGTCCTCTGCCTGCCATCCAGGACCTCTACACCAGGCGGTGTCAGAGGAAGGCCCTAAAAATTGTCAAAGACCCCAGCCACCCCAGTCATAGACTGTTCTCTCTACTACCGCATGGCAGGCGGTACCAGAGTGCCAAATCTAGGACATAAAGGTTTCTCAACAGTTTTTACCCCCAAGCCATAAGACTCCTGAACAGGTAATCAAATGGCTACCCGGACTATTTGCATTGTGTGCAATTAACAATTTCTTTGTGGATTTTGATGTGTGCTTGGGGTTGTTGTCTTGCTGGAAGATCCACTTGCGGATAAGTTTCAGCGTCCTGGCAGAGGCAAACAGGTTTTTGGCTAAAATGTCCTGGTACTGGGTAAAGTTCATGATGCCGTTGACCTTAACAAGGGCCCCAGTACCAGTTGAAGCAAAATAGCCCCATTTCATCAAAGCCATATTTTATAGTAGGTATTGGGTTATGTTCTGCTCATGCATTCTCATTTCGACACCAAACCCACCACTGGTGTGCGTGGCCAAAGAGCTCTATTTTCATGTCATCCAACAAATGTAAACGCCTGGAGTTTGCTAAACGGCATTGGCACTTGGATTGGATGCGGTTCTTAGGTCAGACTTGAAAATAGAGCTCTTTGGCCATGCACACCAGTGCTGGGAAATTGTATTAGTGTAAAATAATATAATTTCCCCATTTTTTTTCTTCATACAATATAGCTCAGTATTTATATTATGTATTTTATATGGTCATTTTTGCTCATCTTTAACCAGGGTGTCAATACACTGTAATATCACTTGTTAGTGAGTGTTGCAACCGAGGACAGACGATGTTTAGGCGCTACGCGCTTCAGCACTCAACAGTCCCATACTTTGAGCTTATGTGGCCTACCACTTGGTGGCTGAACCGTTGTTGCTCCTAGACATTTCCACTTCACAATAAAAGCACTTACAGTTGACCCGGGCAGCTTTAGCTGGGCAGAAGCTTTTGGAAAGGTGGCATCCTATGACGGTGCCACGTTGAAAGTCACTGAGCTCTTCAGTAAGGCCATTCTACAGCCAATGCTTGTCTATGGAGATTGCATGGCTGTGTGCTCGATTTTATACACCTGTCAGCAACGGGTGTGGCTGAAATAGCCGGGTCCACTCATTTGAAGGGGTGTCCACATATTTTTGTATATACAGTGTATGTTGGCAGTCTGCTGTTCAAGACATTTGGCTTGTCACCTAAAACCCTCACAAACTTGCACAATTGAGAGCATCCTGTCGTGCTGTATCATGCCTGGTATGGAAACTGTCCATAACCGCAGGGCTCTTCAAAGAGTGGTGCGGTCTGCACAATGCATCACCCGGGGCAAACTACCTGCCCTCCAGGACAGCCGATGTCACAGGAAGGCCAAAAAGATCATCAAGGACAACAACCACCCGAGCCACTGCCTGTTCACCCCGCTATCCTCCAGAAGGCAGGGTCAGTACAGGTGCATCAAAGCGGGGACCGAGAGACTGAAAAACAGCTTCTATCTCAAGGCCATCAGGCTGTTAAACAGCCATCACTAGCACAGAGAGTGTTACGTGTGCTCCCTCTCCGGCCTCTAGGTCACCAGGCTGCTCATTATGGCGCACACTTGTCACCATCGTTACGCGCACCTGCACTCACCTGGACTCCATCACTTCCCTGATTATCTTCCCTATATATGTCACTCCCTTTGCTTCCTTCCCCAGGCGTCATTGTTTCTGTTTCTGTTTCATGTCTGTGTGCTGTTAGTGTTTCTTGTTTTGGATTATGTTTATTTTCTTGAAACACTCACTCCCTGAACTTGCTTCCCGACTCTCAGAGCATATCGTTACAGACAGGCTGCTGCCTATATACTCCGACTTGAAATCATTGGCCACTTTAATAAATGGATCACTAGTCACTTTAATAATGTAACTTGAATAATGTTTACATATTTTGCATTACTCATCTCATATTTATATACTGTATCCTATTCTACGGTATCTTAGTCTATGCCACTCTGACATTGCTCGTCCAATATTTATATAATCTTAATTCCATTCCTTTACTTTAGATTTGTGTGTATTGGGTATATGTTGTGAAATTGTTAGATATTACTTGTTAGGTATTGCTGCACTGTCGGAACTAGAAGCACAAGCATTTCACTCCACCCGCAATATACCTCAGCTGTTCTCTTACCATTCCATGATGCCCCCTCTCTGTCTCGTCATCTCGCCACAAGCCACACACACACACACACGCACACACACACAAGCACACACAGATGGATATAAGGAGTGACGGCAGTCAAACTGAATCATTCTCACACCCTCTCTCCGTCTGGTCTTGTCATCCCTCCTTCTCTGCATCGCACCTCTCTTGGTAATTGTGATCAGTTGTGCTACTGCTCAGCCTCTGACTTCGCATTTAATTATCCTCCTTCCTTGGTAACTTTTTTAGAATACCCCAAAGTGTTTACAGTAAACCTCTGCCGACAGCAGTTTACCACAGTTATTCAAGGTGCAAGAGGTGACTAACTCTCTTTAGTTTCATAGCTGCCGGATGTGAACAAGCACACTGTTTATTTATGAATGTCAGCTAAGCAATATGTAGAATGGTGCTGAAAGTAATTGTATATTCATATAATTCTCCTGTAAAGGCAAGTGGCAAGTGTATCACGAGAAGTGAGTCAGAGCTGTATTGTGTATGCATAGTCACATCACCCCCACCTACATGTACAAATGACCTCAACTAACCTGTACCCCCGCACACTGACTCAGTACCGGTGCCCCCTGTATATAGCCTGATTATTGTTAGTTTTATTGTGTTACTTTTTATTATTACTTTTTATTTTAGTCTACTTGGTAAATATTTTCTTAACTCTTCTTGAACTGCACTGTTGGTTAAGGGCTTGTAAGTAAGCATTTCACAGTAAAGTCTACACTTGTATTCCGCGCATGTGACAAATAAAGTTTGATTTGATTTATTTGGGGAGTGGGAGTGTCTGCCTGCCCTCTGTGTGGCGCTCCATTATTGTCACACACACACACACGCGCACACACACACACACACACACACACACACACACACACACACACACACACACACACACACACACACACACACACACACACACACACACACTTATTCAGTGAGGAGGGGAGAACACATGCCTCCTGTTCCCATTGTACTCTAAGCCTTTAGTGATTCCAGGCATCCTCCCCTCATCAGGATTCAATTCCAGTACTCTATTTATGGAAAGGCCCAGTTCTGAAGCCAGCGAAAACTCCCCTGTAATGAGAACAACAAGACATGAGGAAGCAGGCTTGTCATTGCAATCATCAAAGGTTTCTCAACTTGTGGCCATTTAGATATTTTTAATCTGAAGTAACAGTGGCCCATGTGGGAATCAAACTCACAACTCTGGTGTTGTCAACACCACATTCAGAGGTAAAAAGGACAGGATGTCCATTAGTGTGAAATTCAGGGTCAGTGTTATGAGATGGAAATGAAATGGTTTCATACCAGAGGAAAGGAAATGGTTTCATACCAGAGGAAATGCCTTGTGTGATTTGTGTGTGTGTTAGTAATACTCTCTCATTCAAGCAATAACAACGAGATGCAATTCTACTAATGTACTGCTCCAAAAAATAAAGGGAACACTTAAACAACACAATGTAACTCCAAGTCAATCACACTTCTGTGAAATCAAACTGTCCACTTAGGAAGCAACACTGATTGACAATACATTTCACATGCTGTTGTGCAAATGAGATAGATAACAGGTGAAAATTATAGGCAATAAGCAAGACACCCCCAATAAAGGAGTGGTTCTGCAGGTGGGGACCACAGACCACTTCTCAGTTCCTATGCTTCCTGTCTGATGTTTTGGTCACTTTTGAATGCTGGCGGTGCTTTCACTCTAGTGGTAGCATGAGACGGAGTCTACAACCCACACAAGTGGCTCAGGTAGTGCAGCTCATCCAGGATGGCACATCAATGCGAGCTGTGGCAAGAAGGTTTGCTGTGTCTGTCAGCGTAGTGTTCAGAGCATGGAGGCGCTACCAGGAGACAGGCCAGTACATCAGGAGACATGGAGGAGGCCGTAGGAGGGCAACAACCCAGCAGCAGGACCGCTACCTCCGCCTTTGTGCAAGGAGGAGCACTGCCAGAGCCCTGCAAAATGACCTCCAGCAGGCCACTGTGTCTGCTCAAACGGTCAGAAACAGACTCCATGAGGGTGGTATGAGGGCCCGACGTCCACAGGTGGGGGTTGTGCTTACAGCCCAACACCGTGCAGGACATTTGGCATTTGCCAGAGAATACCAAGATTGGCAAATTTGCCACTGGCGTCCTGTGCTCTTCACAGATGAAAGCAGGTTCACACTGAGCACGTGACAGACGTGACAGAGTCTGGAGACGCCGTGGAGAATGTTCTGCTGCCTGCAACATCCTCCAGCATGACCGGTTTGGCGGTGGGTCAGTCATGGTGTGGGGTGGCATTTCTTTCGGGGGCCGCACAGCCCTCCATGTGCTCGCCAGAGGTAGCCTGACTGCCAGTAGGTACCGAGATGAGATCCTCAGACCCCTTGTGAGACCTCCTAATGCAAGACAATGCTAGACCTCATGTGGCTGGAGTGTGTCAGCAGTTCCTGCAAGAGGAAGGCTTTGATGCTATGGACTGGCCCGCCCGTTCCCCAGACCTGAATCCAATTCAGCACATCTGGGACATCATGTCTCGCTCCATTGCACCACAGACTGTCCAGGAGTTGGCGGATGCTTTAGTCCAGGTCTGGGAGGAGATCCCTCAGGAGACCATCCGCCACCTCATCAGGAGCATGCCCAGGCATTGTAGGGAGGTCATACAGGCACGTGGAGGCCACACACACTACTGAGCCTCATTTTGACTTGTTTTAAGGACATTACATCAAAGTTGGATCAGCCTGTAGTGTGGTTTTCCACTTTAATTTTGAGTGTGACTCCAAATCCAGACCTCCATGGGTTGATAAATTGGATTTCCATTGATTATTTTTGTGTGATTTTGTTGTCAGCACATTCAACCATGTAAAGAAAAAAGTATTTAATAAGATTATTTCTTTCATTCAGATCTAGGATGTGTTGTTTAAGTGTTCCCTTTATTTTTTTGAGCAGTGTATAATGCAAACACTTGCAAAGTCAGGACACGTAACAGGTCCAATCATATTAGGCCTGTGGTATGGCTATGAATCATTCTGTCTTCTACTGGGGTCAAAGTTCGCTTGGCACTGTGTGTAGACAGTTAACTATGTAGACTGTTGTCGTGGAGAACTGGATTAGAGCAGTATACATTGTGGTACCATGACTTTACCACTACTTGGTATTCCTCCTGTCTCGACCAACACGCATGCATTTATGGACGCACACATGGAGGCATACACACACACACACACACACACACACACACACACACACACACACACAGCTCACTGCGACAGTCTGGAACCTGTTTAGCCTCCAGTAATAAACAGTATTATGCTGTCTTCACCTCTGACCCCAGCAGCCTGGCTGTAAACATTGCACCAGGATATATTGCGCTGACTATCTCCCCCTCACACTCCCTCTCCCTCGTCAGTAAATAATGGCACGAGTCATTACACAGTCTGGAAGGGAGTGGTCAGCTATTTTCAGTCTGGACAGTAAGTTCTTCCCCTTGAGCATCTTATAACTTTTATTTGTTTTTCTCTATCCCGTTTTTTTTTCTCTTTCTCTCTCTCTCTCTCTCTCTCTCTCTCTCTCTCTCTCTCTCTCTCTCAATTCATTTTAATTCAAGAGGCTTTATTGGCATGGGAAAAATATGTTTACATTGCCAAAGCAAGTGAAATGGATAAACAAAAGTGAAATAAACAATTATAAGTGAATAGTAAATATTACACACACAAGTTCCAAAATAATGAAGACATTTCAAATGTCATATTATGTCTGTCACACCCTGATCTGTTTCACCTGTCTTGTGTTGTCTCCACCCCGCTCCAGGTGTCGCCCATTTTCCTCATTATCCCCTGTGCATGTATACCTGTGTTCTCTGTTTGTCTGTTGCCAGTTCATCTTGTCTCGTCAAGCCTACCAGCATGTTTTTCCCCAAACTCCTGTTCGCGCTAGTCCCTGTATTCTAGTTCTTCCGGTTTTGACCATTCTGCCGGTCCTGACCCTGAGCCTGCCTGCCGTTCTGTACTTTACTGACTCTGCCCTGGATTACCGACCTCTGCCTGCCCTTGACCTGTCGTTTGCCTGCCCCCTGTTTTGTAAATAAACATCTGTGATTCTAAATGTCTGCATCTGGGTCTATCCTGAGTCCTGATAATGTCTATGTACAGTGTTGTAACGATGTGCAAATAGTTAAAGTACTAAAGGGAAAATAAATCAACATAAATAGGGTTTTTATTTACAATGGTATTTGTTCTTCACTGGTTGCCCTTTTCTTGTGGCAACAGGTCACAAATATTGCTGCTGTGATTGCACACTGTGGTATTTCACCCAATAGATCTGGGAGTTTATCAAAATTGGGTTTGTTTTCAAATTCTTTGTGGCTCTGTGTAATCTGAGGGAAATATGTGTCTCTAATATGGTCATACATTTGGAAGGAGGTTAAGAAGTGCAGCTCAGTTTCCACCTAATTTTGTGTGCAGTGTGCACATAGCCTGTCTTCTCTTGAAAGCCATGTCTGACTACGGCGACCTTTCTCAATAGCAAGGCTATGCTCAATGAGTCTGTACATAGTCAAAGCTTTCTTTAATTTTGGGTCAGTCACAGTGGTCAGGTATTCTGCCACTGTGTACTCTCTGTTTAGGGCCAAATAGCATTCTAGTTTGCTCTGTTTTTTTATTGATTCTTTCCAATGTGTCAAGTAATTATCTTTTTGTTTTCACATGATTTGGTTGGGTCAAATTCTGTTGCTCTCCTGGGTCTCTGTGGGGTCTGGTTTTGTTTGTGAACAAAGCCCCAGGACCAGCTTGCTTAGGGGAGTCTTCTCCAGGTTCATCTCTCTGTAGGTTATGGCTTTGTTATGGAAGGTTTGGGAATCGCTTCCTTTTAGGTGATTGTATAATTTAATGTCTCTTTTCTGGATTTTGATCATTATTGGGAATCGGCCGTATTCTGCTCTGCATGCATTATTTGTTGTTTTACGTTGTACACGGAGGATGTCATTGCAGAATTCTGCATGCAGAGTCTCAATTTGGTGTTTGTCCCATTTTGTGAATTTTTGGTTGCTGAGCGGAACCCAGACCTCACAACCATAAAGGACAATGGGTTCTATAACTGATTTAAGTATTTTTAGCCAGATCCTAATTGGTATGTCAAATTTTGTGTTTCTTTTGATGGCATAGAAGTCCCTTCTTGCCTTGTCGCTCAGATTGTTCCCATCTTTGTGGAAGTTACCTGTGGCGCTGATGTTTAGGCCGAGGTACATTATGTATAGTTTTTTGTGTGCTCTAGGGCAACGGTGTCTAGATGGAATTTGAGGTCCTGTGCATCTGTCTTACTGAGATTTACTGTCAGGGCCCAGGTCTGACAGAATCTGTGCAGAAGATCTAGGTGCTGCTGTAGGCCCTCCTTGGTCGGGGACAGAAGCACCAGATCATCAGCAAATAGTAGACATTTGACTTTAGATTCTAGTAGGGTGAGGCCGGGTGCTGCAGACTGCTCTATTGCCCTCGCCAATTTGTTGAAATATAGGTTGAAGAGGGTGGGGCTTAAGCTGCAACCCTGTCTCACCCCACGGCCCTGCGGAAAGAAATCTGTGTCTTTTGCCAATTTTAACCACACACTTGTTGTTTGTGTACATGGATTTTATAATGTCGTATGTTTTTCCCCCAACACCACTTTCCATCAATTTGTATAGCAGACCCTCATGCCAAATTGATTCAAAAGCTTTTTTGAAGTCAACAAAGCATGTGAAGACTTTGCCTTTGTTTTGGTTTGTTTGTCAATTAGGGTGTGCAGGGTGAATATGTGGACTGTCCTATGGTAATTTGGTAAAAAGACAATTTGGCATTTACTCAGTACATTGTTTTCACTGAGGAAATGTACAAGTCTGCTGTTAATGATAATGCAGAGTATTTTCCCAAGGTTGCTGTTGACACATATTCCACGGTAGTTATTGGGGTCAAATTTGTGTCCACATTTGTAGATTGGGGTTATTAGTCCTTGGGTCCAAATATTGAGGAAGATGCCAGGGCTGAGGATGATGTTAAAGAGTTTAAGTATAGCCAATTGGAATTTGTGGTCTGTATATTATATAATTTCATGTAGGATACCATCAACACCACAGGCCTTTTTGGGTTGGAAGGTTTGTATTTTGTCCTCTAGTTCATTCAATGTAATTGGAGAATCCAGTGGGTTCTGGTAGTCTTTAATAGCTGATTCTAAGATTTGTAATGGATCATGTATATATTTTTGCTGTTTGTTCTTTGTTATAGATCTCTCTCTCTCTCTCTCTCTCTCGCTCTCGCTCTTGCTCTCTCTTTGTCTTTGTCTTTGTCTTTCCATTTCTCTTTCTCTCTCTCTCTCTCTCTCTCTCTCTCTCTCTCTCTCTCTCTCTCTCTCTCGCTCTTGCTCTCTCTTTGTTTTTGTCTTTGTCTTTGTCTTTCCATTTCTCTCTCTCTCTCTCTCTCTCTCTCTCTCTCTCTCTCTCTCTCTCTCTCTCTCTCTCACTCACTCACTCACTCACTCACTCACTCTCTCTCTCTTTCTATCCCTCAAGTGTTGGTAGAACTCTCCAGTGCGGCTGTGTATCCAGACATCAGCAGACGTAAATAACTGGGCCTTGCACACTGCACTGGAGGAACAGTGCTGGAGCCACACTCATAAATAATGAATTGATCCAGACTATTCTCACATCCTCCTGGTCCTGCCAGACACACGTACGCCTGCACATAGGTACGTAGTTGAGTGCACTTATACACGTACTGACCACTTCCGTATTGAGCGAGTCACTGGTACTTCCTGCTTTAGGTTTTGCTTGTAAGCAGGAATCAGGAGGATATAATTATGGTCAGATTTGCCAAATGGAGGGCGGGGGAGAGCTTTGTATGAGTCTCTGTGTGTGGAGTAAAGGTGGTCTAGGGTTTTTTTCCCACTGGTTGCACATTTGACATCCTGGTAGAAGTGAGGTAAAACAGATTTAAGTTTGCCTGCATTAAAGTCCCCGGCCACTAGGAGCGCCGCTTCTGGATAAGCTTCAAATGGCCACCCGGACTATTTACATTACCCCCTTTGATTTGATTGATTTAATTTGAAAGTGTACAACAACAACAACAGTTCATCATCATGTGTTTCGGTGTGTTTCTCTCAGTTGTTGTGCTGTGATGAAATGTCACTAAGGTCAAGGCATAAGTGTGAACACGTTTGTCTGAGTGTGTGAGTATGACAGATCACACAGATAACCTTGCTCTCCCTCTCTGTGCTGATGTTGCAGACTAGGCATTGGGCTCTGGTGTGTTCCAGTTCTCTGCAGTTCTTTGCTTGCTGTGTTGGCGTTGCCTGCTGTATTCTGCATTCTGTAACAGAGCACACCATCTGGCCTGACGCTATACGTCTCCTGGGGTGTTTGTGTGTGCGCACGTGTGCGTGTGTGTGAGTGTGTGTGAGTGTGCGTGTGAGTCTGAGACGTCTGCTTTAGTCTAGATCTTGTTGATGACATAATCTCCAGTGGCCCCCCCCCATCTGCTGTCTGGGGCATGAGGCGTGAGTGACTCAGCAAAACGTGACTGCTGTCACCACGGACACTCATATCTTTATTCCCTCCTCCATCTTGATGCTCATGAAATGATTCATCATGCGCTGATCACTAACAGTGCATGAAGAACATGGAAAGTACTTGGTGTGACTTAGCGTGTGAGAATGTTTGATGGTGCGCACGTGTGTGTGCTTGTGTATGCATGCATTTCATTGTGTGTGTTTGCATGTGTTATTGGTATCACTCCTATGCTGGAAGGCAGTAATCTGTGAGACCCATGTTGCCTTGAGGTCCAGAGCACTCAGAACAGTTCTCATGAAATAGTCATGAAACAGCTACCGGCTCTCACAGTCTCACGTCGGAGTTAGACGTCCATCCTTGTTTCACAAATCTAACATTTTGAAGTTATTCCAAACGTCAACTTTGCATTCAAACTTGCAACCTTTGGAGTCAGAGGCAGATGTTTACGCCCATCCTCCATCCCCGTCCACAACGCCCTAGCAAACCCGAAACATACTGAAGGTAACAGCGCTCACTGTTGCCCCTGGGGACCGGTTTCAACATCATCTCCCGACGTCCTCAGACATGGATGGTGAATACTGACTTGTATCACGGCCTGGCTGCAGATCAGATGGTTAACCTGATGCCATCTGTTCGGGTAAAGGATGTGATCTATTAAAAGGGAATGAGCGACTCGTTGGTCTGAGACTGTCTGTTGCTTTAGGTGCGTGTGAGTGCAAGTCTGTGTGAGTATGAAACGTATGTCAATGTGAGTGTGTGTTCCTGCACGTGTGTGTCACAGTATTCTCCAGGGTTAGCATGCTGATGTTCACTCTCTGCTGCCCTCTCCTGGTAAAAAATGTTCATTCACAATCCACTCTATTCACTAGGGTTCAGTGTGAATGGCTAAAGATACAGAAAAACCAAAGATACAGTATAAGAGTGGCAAACAACTTCAACTTCTTTCTTTTTAATGTGTCAAATGTCATTCGGATGTAGACCCTGTCCTTCTAAGGTTCCTGTGATGACTTCAGTGGAAGACAACTCATAATAATGGCTGGAATGGAGCAAATGGAATGGCATCAAACATATAAAAACCATGTGTTTGATGTATTTGATACCATTTAGCTTATTCTGCTCCAGCCATTACCACGAGCACATCCTCCTCAATTAAAGTGCCACCAACCTCCTGTGGATGACTCTTGAAGAATGCTAGCCTATTAGGTCTCTCTTTATGTAGTGTTGTGTCTCTCTTGTTGTGATGTCTGTTTTTTCCTACATTTATATTGTTTTAAAAAAAAACAATTTAATCCCAGGCAACGTCCCTGCAGGAGGCCTTTTGCCTTACGGTAGGCCGTCATTGTAAATAAGAATTTGTTCTTAACTGACTTGCCTAGTTAAATAAAGGTTAAATAAAAATAAATAAATAAATGTCACCCTTGTCCATACAGTGCATTCAGAAAGTATTCATACCCCTTGACTAATTCTACATTTTGTTATGTTAAAGCCTGAATTCAAGATGGATTAAATACATGTTTTTGTCACCCATCTACAGCCCATAACGACAAAGTGAAAACATGTTTTTAGAAATGTTTGCACATTTATTTAAAAATGAAATACATAAATATCTAATTTAAATAAGTATTCACACCCCTGAGTCAATGCATGTTAGAATCACCTTTAGCAGCGACTACAGCTGTGTCTTTCTGGGTATGTCTCTAAGAGCTTTGCAGACTTGGTTTGTACAATATTTGCACATTATTATTTCCAGAATTCTTCGAGCTCTGTCAAATTGGTTGTCAATCATTGCTAGACAACCATTTTCAAATCTTCACATAGATTTTCAAGTAGATTTAAGTCGAAATTGGAACTCGGACACTCAGGAACATTCACTGTCTTCTTGGTAAGCAACTCCAATGTAGATTTGGCCATGTGCTTTGGGTTATTGTTCTGAATTCATCTCCCAGTGTCTGACGGGAAGCAGACTGAACCAGGTTTCCCTCTAGGATTTAACCTTTGCTTAGCGCCATTCCGTTTCATTTTCATCCTGAAAAACTTCCTAGTCCTTAACGATTACAAGATTACAGCCACCACTATGCTTGAAAATATGGAGAGTGGTACTCAGTAATGTGTTGTGTTAGATTTGCCCCAAGCATAACACAAAAAGCTTTGCCACATTTCTTTGCAGTATTACTTTAGTGCTTTGTTGCAAACTGGATGCATGTTTTGGAATATTTTTCATTCTGTACATCCTTCCTTCTTTTCACTCTGTCAATTGGGTTAGTATTGTGGAGTAAATACAATGTTGTTGATCCATCCTTAGTTTTCTCATATCACAGACATTAAACTCTATAACTGTTTCATGATGAAATCACTCAGCGGTTCCCTTCCTCTCCGGCAACTTTAGGAGGGACGCCTGTATCTTTGTAGTGACTTTTTTATTTTTACCCATCTACCAATAGGTTCCCTTCTTTGCGAGGCATTGGACAACCTCCCTGGTCTTTGTGGTTCAATCTGTGTTTGAAATTCACTACTCGACTGAGGGACCTTACAGATAATTGTGTGTGTGGGTTACAGAGATGAGGTAGTCATTCAAAAATCATGTTAAACACTATTAATGCACACAGAGTCCATGCAACTTATTATGTGACTTGTTAAGCACATTTCTACTCCCAAACTTATTTAGGCTTGCCATAACAAAGGGATTGAATACTTATTAACTCAAGACATTTCAGCTTAAAATGTTTAAATCATTTGTAAAAATTGCGAAAAACATAATTCCACTTTGACATTATGAGGTATTGTGTGCAGGCCAGTGACAAAACAAATCTACATTTTATCCATTTTAAATTCAGAATGTAACACAACAAAATGTGGAAAAAGTCAAGAGGTGTGAATACTTTCTGAAGGCACTGTATGTCACACCAGTGTGGCAATGTACCTTAGGTCTCAGATGCTTAATAAGCAGTCAGTGGATTGAAGAACATTATAGCCAGGAATGTGTGCCTGAGGGTGGGAGAGAGGAGCAGGCGAGAGCCCTGGTCTCTTGGGCTTAGTCATCAGACACAGCATCACTGCATCCAAATGTCTTCTCTGTACCTCTCTTTTTTCCCCACCCCTCTCTCTCTCTCTCTCCCTCTTACCCCCCTGCTCTCTCTCCTCTCTCTCTACCTCCTCTCTCTCTCTCCTCTCTCTCTATCCCCCTCTCTCTCTCCTCTCCTCTCCACCCCCCCTCCTCTTCCTGCCTACTGTGGCTCCATTTGCTCTCTGTTCTCTTCAAACTTAACAAGTCTTGTGGGGCAGGGCTGTTAACTGTGGTGACATCACCATAGAGATACTCTGAGGTTTCCCTGGTCAGTTTCTCTAGTCAGTTTCCCTGGTATAGGAGTACTTCTCAAGCATACTATAAAACCCATTTCTGTATTTATTTTTGGTAAACATTTTGCTGCTCATTTGTCCTTGATTGAGCAGCAATGAACAGTAGGACATGATGACCATAATAGCAATGCTGCAGATACACTTACCTGCTAGAGATCAGAGATATGATGATTAGTCCTCTGATATTCACAGTACATGGAGATATCACACAGATGTCCACAGGTCAGGTGTCTTTTAGAATCAGAGCACCGCTGCCTCTCCCTCTCACTGTGGTGACTGAACCCCAGAGGTCCCCAGGTGCATCTCCAATGGCAACAGCCACAGTGGTGTCACATCTTTGATACCAATACACATACATGCTCATGTCATACACACACAGATAATCTCCCTCTCTCGCTCTCTCTCTTGCTAAATGCATGACACCGTTGCTATGGTAACCTCCTCCATATCTATGAATCTATATTCAGTAAGAGGGTCAATGGAGGGTCATGCTGGCAGCTTAGCTCTCATACTATCTGGTTATGTAATGCCCGTCACCTCTCCATCATAAGGACCAGATGGGATACAGCCTGCACATTTTAAATAGCACATGCAATGCTACACATTTAGCCAGTGAGAGTATTATGTGCATGGTATTACTTATATGCATAGCCTTATCAAATTCACAAAATACAATATTTAGTCCCTAGAACCTTATATGTGAGCTAGAAGTACTTGGGAATGGTCTTTGGCTAGAGATGAATGCTGAGCTTCTGGTTTTGGCCCCGGTGTCTTTATGGGGATACAGGATGGCTATAGCGTGGTCTGTGTGCAGTGTTATTTCAGCTGGCCTGCCCTAGGGAGGGAACAGACAGATCAGCCAGGAGGATATCTCTGTAATCTCACCCAGCACCTGAGCCCAGAGGCTAAGACTGGCTAACAGACGGGCAGACAGGGGGCTCCAGATATATCATGGTGCAGAGAGTGACAGAACACCACAGCCTTGGTCTAGCTCTTTGCAGAGTACCACTGATCTTAGAACAGTGAGTGTTAATGCTGGTAACTGCAGATCTTTGATGTTTACAAATGTTACATCTGATAACTGTTCTGAGGTATAGCAGAGAACTGTCAGTGGCAGTAATAATTGAAGTTGCTGTGACAGCATGACTATGTACTTGATAAGTGGCGAGTATGCTGTGTCCAGTATGCTGTGTCCAGTATGCTGTGTCCAGTAGAAGTAGATGCTTACTTCCGTAGCAATATTGCAACAGTAGAATGAATTTGCTTCATGATGCCAATTTCCTCCAAAGAATATGATAGAGTGTGTGCATCTCAGAGTGATACCCAAGATGCACCAAGCTCACGAGGAGGTACAGGTGATGCCTCTGCCTTGTCCTCGTGTGTTTGAGTGTTTGTGTTTGAGTATAGAGTACAATGGATTGCCTCAGATATTTCTGGGGGGGATAAGGGGAGGTTTCACCCTGAGCTTATTGTCCTGGCACGCTGCTCTGTCACACTGTTGTGAAACAGAGACTCTGAGTTACTGTACATCTGCAAATGGAAAAACCATGTCTTCTCCCCCACTCCCTGTTTGACCCTTTAGCTTAGTGAATAACCTCAACATCACCAAACAGCTGCTCTTTCACAACTGCAGCTCTCTAAACTTAGTTTCACCATCTTCCTGATTCCACAGGCAAACTACCCAGGCGACCTTGATATCTCAAGCATTCATGTCTGTTATCCAACCAAGCCCAATGATTGGTTGCTTCCAACTGCATTCACCCCTCATCAGTTTGTCAAGCGTATAACTCGTGTGAGAGAGTCAATCTCAGTCAGCACAGAGGTAAATGAACCAGGGCCATGCTTTATGACAAACTCAACAGCCTGAACAGAACAGAATGCCTGAGTGTGATAAAGAAAGCCATTGGTGAAAGCCAAACAGTGTTATCCTGTCTAGCATGTCAGTGGTTTAGCTGCAGTGTGCACAGCAGTAATCCTTCATTGGGCTGGCAGAGTGTGATCCCACTGCCAAGCTGTTATTTCATTCATCTGAGAAAACAATATTGTTAAGTCAATGAAAGTCAGTAGGCTATTACCAATGAGTTCATTTCCTTGGAAACAAGATGATGATGAGAGTTCTCATTCAGGTTTAATGCAACTGGATCCATTTATTTCATATGTCTACATTTATATCTAGGAATATAATGTATTTTTCACTTTCCCATTCTAACACAATGGAAATAACAACCATTACTGAACATTGATTTGTTTTTCATTATAAAATGTGAACACATTATCACTCTTCAGCTATACCTCAGCTATGGCTGATTACAAATGATTGCAGTCTGTCTTAAGTGCCAAATGCCTCCATTGACAAAGCATTATTTGCAGAACAATTTACTGCAAACCCTGTATAGGAACACGTCTGCACAGTCATCAACAGATCTATTGCAGTACAGTACATACCCTGAGCATTGACTTTACCTGACAACAGACACTGACTACATATTCTCATCTGTCAGCAGATCTATACGGATATCTGAATGCGTGTGTACATTTGTGTGAAGAGACGCACTGTCTTTCTCTCTCTGTTTGTGTGTGTGTGTGTGTGTGTGTGTGTGTGTGTGTGTGTGTGTGTGTGTGTGTGTGTGTGTGTGTGTGTGTGTGTGTGTGTGTGTGTGTGTGTCTTTGTGGGTGCATTTGCGTGTGTACCCCAATCTATCAGTTCTTCTGTCTGAGTATTTGGGTGTATTGAGAGGCATAGGATTGCCTGCTCTGCTGAGCCTCTATCTCTATCTCTGACTCATACTCCTCCTCTTCATCCTCCTCCTCCTCTACAACCCTCTGGCGCTGCAGGATGCTGCTACGGGACTGTGAACAAGAGATGGGTTAAAGACTTGGAACAGTCTTGTAAAGGAAACTAAATATGTCTGTCCGTACAGGACAGTAATGACTGTTAACCTTATCAGTGTATGTTTCTCTCTTTCATTCATTATTATGGGGGTCTATGTTTTTGTCTGTAATGCTAGCAGCAGATGCAATCTTACCTTCTTGGCTGATTCAGCAGTGTGTTTGAGGCTGGAGCCCAGGGTGGGACTAGGCTGGTGGGCCATAGAGGAGGGCAGCAGGGTCTGGTTGTCCAGAGGGCCGTCAGACACCCTGATCCTCCCAGTGAACAGCTGTAGAGACCGGGGAGATGATCAGCCCTGTAGCTCCATAACTGGAACTCTCACCTCTCAGTCATGCTGTCCAGGTTCTGGAAGGTGTGTGTGTGTCTCTAACCTCCAGGTCTTTGTCTATGTCCATGCTGTCCAGGTTCTGGAAGGTGTGTGTGTGTCTAACCTCTAGGTCCTTGTCTATGTCCATGCTGTCCAGGTTCTGGAAGGTGTGTGTGTCTAACCTCTAGGTCCTTGTCTATGTCCATGCTGTCCAGGTTCTGGAAGGTGTGTGTGTGTGTCTCTAACCTCCAGGTCCTTGTCTATGTCCATGCTGTCCAGGTTCTGGAAGGTGTGTGTGTGTGTCTCTAACCTCCAGGTCCTTGTCTATGTCCATGCTGTCCAGGTTCTGGAAGCTGTGTGTGTCTCTAACCTCCAGGTCCTTGTCTATGTCCATGCTGTCCAGGTTCTGGAAGGTGTGTGTGTCTCTAACCTCCAGGTCCTTGTCTATGTCCATGCTGTCCAGGTTCTGGAAGGTGTGTGTGTCTCTAACCTCCAGGTCCTTGTCTATGTCCATGCTGTCCAGGTTCTGGAAGGTGTGTGTGTGTGTCTCTAACCTCCAGGTCCTTGTCTATGTCCATGCTGTCCAGGTTCTGGAAGGTGTGTGTGTAGACCTCAAGAGCCTTGGCATGGAACACCATCTCCACTGTGATGAAGTCTGTGAAGATCCTCTGGAAGAAGACCTAGTATTATTGTCACTGTAAGAGGATGGACATGCCTGAGTATGACTGGAACACGTGCGAGTGAGTGAGTCTGTGTGTGTGTTGTGGTTTAAGACCAACCTTGATGTCCTCCAGTTTCTGTCTCTGGAAGTCACTGATTGTCTCCTCCAGTTGTCTGGTGCTGCGGTGAGCATCGTTGGTCGCCTTCTGAGCATTCACCTCTGCCTGACAATCAAACAGCAAAGGAATACTACAACTGTACTAGAAACTTGAAAGAGATTCTTTTTTTATGACAGCTACCAAAACCTCTGGAACCACATAGCAAGATCTCATCAATGGTCAGATATCTGCATCGTTGCAGTGTTGAAGGTGTTGTTGATGTGACAGGGGGAGGTTCCAGAGAAATCATGTTACCTGTGACTGAAAACATTGGATAAGGTATTGAAGCATGACTAGAATAGAACATCTACATTTCTAAAACATCTCAGAGACCAGGTTCGCTGATCTGAACCTGTCACTCAAAGTACCACTCATAGAGTAAATATGGCTGACAAACAATTGTTTGTCACAGGCAATACGTCATATTTTTCAATTCTGTGTCTTGACATAAGGATTGTTGACGTAAATACTATAATCATGCTGGAATTATGCCACTCTTGTAGAGTTATATGCAGATATGAATAGACTGGGAGAAAGGATACAATTCTTTGTCTATCAGAGGGATTCTTCTGTTGGAGTTTCTCCAGTTTCTGCAGCTCTTTCAGCGCTCTGTCCCGATCAGCATTGAACCTCTTCAGATCTGCCTGTATGTCAGAGATATGACCAGTCCATGAAGCTTCAAACACACGGTCTCAGAAAAGACTGCCTATTCATTCACTGCCCTTGTTCTGCCATGAGAGGCTGCGAAGAGTGTGTGAAGTGACAATGAGAGAGAGACAGAGAGAGAGAGAAAGAGACAAAGATTGTGTGTGTGTGTGTGTGTGTGTGTGTGTGTGTGTGTGTGTGTGTGTGTGTGTGTGTGTGTGTGTGTGTGTGTGTGTGTGTGTGTGTGTGTGTGCATGAGGGATCTGTATTTTGTCTGGTAATTACTGTATGAAATCTACAGTGTGTTTGTTTCCATGTGTGAGGACTTACTCTCTTGTTTTCAACAATATCTCCGTAGGATTTGAGGGGAGTGACGACTTTGGTCTCCAGCCTCTCTACCTGTTAGGGGTAGACACAGTAAACAGACTTTCATCTTCAAAACAACAGTATTTCAAGGTGTGAGAAACAAATTGTCATATTTTTGTTAAGTAAAAATGGCTCGGAACCAACACTGTCTTTGCACACTATATACAGTGTGCAAAGACAGTGTTGTCGTATTCCTAGATGTTGTAGTATTCCTAGATGTTGTAGTATTCCTAGATGTTGTAGTATTCCTAGATGTTGTAGTATTCCTAGATGTTGTAGTATTCCTAGATGTTGTCGTATTCCTAGATGTTGTCGTATTCCTAGATGTTGTAGTATTCCTAGATGTTGTAGTATTCCTAGATGTTGTAGTATTCCTAGATGTTGTAGTATTCCTAGATGTTGTAGTATTCCTAGATGTTGTAGTATTCCTAGATGTTGTAGTATTCCTAGATGTTGTAGTATTCCTAGATGTTGTAGTATTCCTAGATGTTGTAGTATTCCTAGATGTTGTAGTATTCCTAGATGTTGTAGTATTCCTAGATGTTGTAGTATTCCTAGATGTTGTAGTATTCCTAGATGTTGTAGTATTCCTAGATGTTGTAGTATTCCTAGATGTTGTAGTATTCCTAGATGTTGTAGTATTCCTAGATGTTGTAGTATTCCTAGATGTTGTAGTATTCCTAGATGTTGTAGTATTCCTAGATGTTGTAGTATTCCTAGATGTTGTAGTATTCCTAGATGTTGTAGTATTCCTAGATGTTGTAGTATTCCTAGATGTTGTAGTATTCCTAGATGTTGTAGTATTCCTAGATGTTGTAGTATTCCTAGATGTTGTAGTATTCCTAGATGTTGTAGTATTCCTAGATGTTGTAGTATTCCTAGATGTTGTAGTATTCCTAGATGTTGTAGTATTCCTAGATGTTGTAGTATTCCTAGATGTTGTAGTATTCCTAGATGTTGTAGTATTCCTAGATGTTGTAGTATTCCTAGATGTTGTAGTATTCCTAGATGTTGTAGTATTCCTAGATGTTGTAGTATTCCTAGATGTTGTAGTATTCCTAGATGTTGTAGTATTCCTAGATGTTGTAGTATTCCTAGATGTTGTCGTATTCCTAGATGTTGTCGTATTCCTAGATGTTGTCGTATTCCTAGATGTTGTCGTATTCCTAGATGTTGTAGTATTCCTAGATGTTGTAGTATTCCTAGATGTTGTAGTATTCCTAGATGTTGTAGTATTCCTAGATGTTGTAGTATTCCTAGATGTTGTAGTATTCCTAGATGTTGTAGTATTCCTAGATGTTGTCGTATTCCTAGATGTTGTAGTATTCCTAGATGTTGTAGTATTCCTAGATGTTGTAGTATTCCTAGATGTTGTAGTATTCCTAGATGTTGTAGTATTCCTAGATGTTGTAGTATTCCTAGATGTTGTAGTATTCCTAGATGTTGTAGTATTCCTAGATGTTGTAGTATTCCTAGATGTTGTAGTATTCCTAGATGTTGTAGTATTCCTAGATGTTGTAGTATTCCTAGATGTTGTAGTATTCCTAGATGTTGTAGTATTCCTAGATGTTGTAGTATTCCTAGATGTTGTAGTATTCCTAGATGTTGTAGTATTCCTAGATGTTGTAGTATTCCTAGATGTTGTAGTATTCCTAGATGTTGTAGTATTCCTAGATGTTGTAGTATTCCTAGATGTTGTAGTATTCCTAGATGTTGTAGTATTCCTAGATGTTGTAGTATTCCTAGATGTTGTCGTATTCCTAGATGTTGTCGTATTCCTAGATGTTGTAGTATTCCTAGATGTTGTAGTATTCCTAGATGTTGTAGTATTCCTAGATGTTGTAGTATTCCTAGATGTTGTAGTATTCCTAGATGTTGTAGTATTCCTAGATGTTGTAGTATTCCTAGATGTTGTAGTATTCCTAGATGTTGTAGTATTCCTAGATGTTGTAGTATTCCTAGATGTTGTAGTATTCCTAGATGTTGTAGTATTCCTAGATGTTGTAGTATTCCTAGATGTTGTAGTATTCCTAGATGTTGTCGTATTCCTAGATGTTGTAGTATTCCTAGATGTTGTAGTATTCCTAGATGTTGTAGTATTCCTAGATGTTGTAGTATTCCTAGATGTTGTCGTATTCCTAGATGTTGTAGTATTCCTAGATGTTGTAGTATTCCTAGATGTTGTAGTATTCCTAGATGTTGTAGTATTCCTAGATGTTGTAGTATTCCTAGATGTTGTAGTATTCCTAGATGTTGTAGTATTCCTAGATGTTGTAGTATTCCTAGATGTTGTAGTATTCCTAGATGTTGTAGTATTCCTAGATGTTGTAGTATTCCTAGATGTTGTAGTATTCCTAGATGTTGTAGTATTCCTAGATGTTGTAGTATTCCTAGATGTTGTAGTATTCCTAGATGTTGTAGTATTCCTAGATGTTGTAGTATTCCTAGATGTTGTAGTATTCCTAGATGTTGTAGTATTCCTTTGGCACTTAAGACTGAGTAACACCCATAATGCCTTTATTTACTGTTATGATGTTTCGTTAACCCTTACACTAACCCAGTAGATGCACCATGGCCACCCACGTCCTCTACCACTAATACCAGTGTTGGGGAAGCTACTCTGAAAATATAGTTTACAAAGCTACCAATTACTACACACTGCACTAAAGCTACCCTGAAGAAAATATAGTTTACTGAACTAACGTTTCTTTGAGAAAGTAGTTCACTACATCCAAACTACTTTGTGATAAATGATCATATCTAAACCTGAAATGTCATAGATTACAAATTGCAATAAAAATCAAATCAACAACAGACCACTCTGGAGCCAGATGAACAGAATTTGTAATTAAGCCTATACACAAAAACACTTTCAAGTGACAATTACGCAAGTCTGATGCTGAAAAATAAAATAAATGATTGCCTACCTTAGCCATATTTTATTGAATTTTTGCAAAAAACGTAGTGTAATTCCAGTAGTTAACTACACTACTAAATGGCAAAAAAAAGAAATGACCTACTGAAAACCCTACCAAGAATATAATTTAGTTCAACTACCACAAAGCTACTGCAAAAGTAAGTTAAATTACTCGTTTAACTAGCCGATATGTAGTTCACTACTCCACAACAGCCCGACCTCTCACCCCTCACCTCAGCCTGGCGGTAGTCCTGCACCATGGCCAGGTCTTCAGCCAGGTTCTTCAGACAGGTACGGAGCTCTGGGTCCTCAGTATTCGAGAAGTCATTGAGCTGTCTGACCAGCATGTCAGCCTGGTCCCTCAGCTTGGCTGTCTTCCTGGTGTAAGAGGCCAGCAGGCTGCAGAACTGACCCAGGTACTTCTCAGCATGGCTCACTGTCAGCTCCATGCTCTTTATCTGTCTGTCTCTGGACAAAAGATGAAGAGTTATGATGGGTTAGGGGTTTCAGCTATAGACCTCCAGGAAGTTTTAGTTTGTGATAAATGCTAGATGAGCCAAATAGCAGTACAAATCCATTTAGCATTATTATATCTGTGAGACAGGTGTGTTTACAAAGGCACACTTACATGAGATAAAGTATTCCCATAGCGCAATCTTCTCCATACATAATCTAGGCCCACTTACCCCTTTAGCCGTGGTTTAAACACATAATCGTGGAATGGCAGTATATAGTGAAACATGACATGGTTAGCTATAGAACTAGTACTGTATCAAACACACACTGCATCAAATGAAGAATCAACCGATTGGCTAGATGTTGACTATGTAGAGCCTGGTCCATGCGAGCATTTCCTGCTACAGTACTGTGGTTTCTTAAAGCAGTATAGCTAAGCAACACAGGTGTTACCAAGTAATATTGGTACATTAAACCATATATGCATGTAACGCGGGCAACTACCTTGAGAAGATGGTGTTCATGTTGGATTTGCTCAAGCGTCACTTCACCTCACTGTTTAGCTGCGTTATTTGCCATAGCCAAGCTCTCGCCTGCCCCAGGTTACCAGCTAGTTTGTTGCTATAGAAACGACAACACGGAAGAGTGAGGTTTTGGGGTGTAAGTGATGGCTATGTCCACATAGTGGCAGCAGCGTCTCATTAGCAACTTAAACCCCGACAGGAGCCGAGACAGGCTTTACAAGGCAGCCTTACAGAAGAATAAAACGTAACCCCATCCCTCAGGTCTATTAAAGAGCGTGGTAAAACTGATGTTTTAAAAACTCACTCTCACCCTTTCTCTCTTTCTCTCTCTGTTCTCTCTCTGACTCACTCGTTCATACACTTCATCACACACACACACACACACACACACACACACACACACACACACACACACACACACATGGTGCTCGCAGAAGGGATTGTAAGAGGTCCAGCCTGTTAACGAGGGGCTGTAAGAGAAGTGTTGAAGAGAGGCCAGCTCTCAACTCTCTCTGGGAAGAATGTGTTGGCATATACAAGGGGCGCCACTCAAATGGAACTTTAATTAATTTACACAAAAACTCAAACAATTCAAAAAACAGACCTCACTGCTGGCAGCTCACAGCTGTAAAGTGTAACACAGCCTCTTCCTACCTGAGAATTAACGTTTTATTGTATGCTGCACTTAATATAGTGTGTGTGTGTGTGTGTGTGTGTGTGTGTGTGTGTGTGTGTGTGTGTGTGTGTGTGTGTGTGTGTGTGTGTGTGTGTGTGTGTGTGTGTGTGTGTGTGTGTGTGTGTGTGTGTGTGTGTCAGTCAGTGGAGGTGGGCTGTGAATAGGGCTTTGATGTAGCCTGCCAAGTTTCCCCTGTGGACAGCAGCTGTTATGATAAACACGCTGTCTAGTAGCAACAGATCCTCCCAAGATGGTTCCACACCCCCTCCTCTCTCTCTGTCTCTCTCTATCTTTCTCTCAACCTCTCCCCTCAGGCTGTAGTTAGTGAAGGGAAATGAAAACAATGCGGCTGCCAGTCCAGCAGCAGAGCCATACCAACCTGAGAAAGACAGACAGAAAGAGGATAGGGGTGAAAGAGACATAGTGTGAACTAAACTCACAGAGAGACAGACAGACGCACACCAGATAATTATCGGATGTCTCTATAAACACCACACAATAGCCACAGGGCTGATGGCTAATTGCGTTCCCCAGAGCAGGTCTGTAGGGCTGACAGAGGAAGGAAGTCCACATGTCACCCAGAGGCAGAATCAAAGAGCAGAGCAGACTCACTTCCTTTGCGACACTCACACTTGCTCACAAAAACACAAAAACACATACACACACACACACACACACACACACACACACACACACACACACACACACACACACACACACACACACACACACACACACACACACACACACACACCACACACACACACACACACACACACACACACACACACACACACACACACACACACACACACACACACACACACACACACACACACAAACTGTAGGTTGGAGTTCCAGTCATATTCATTGAAGCTTCCATTCATTCAGATTTGTATTGATCCTTATATTGTCATCATTAACTCCTATGTGGGAAATGACATCATCCCACTTCCTGTTCTGAAGAGCCAGATTGTCTCATTGTGATGTCACAGCCTAGGAGTGTTATTGAGGAGGTAAGGCGACACAGACGAGGAAAACCAGCTAAATGAACATTTTCCCCCAGGCTGTTACCTCAATCATAAGCTCTGGGTACGACAAGCCAAAACCACAGGCAGCCTTTTTGACTGAGTCAGAAAACGGTATTTTATTGCTGTGGAAGTTGCTATATGAATATGTTGAACGCTATGAGGCAGGAACACTATTACTGAAAAATATGAGGCATGGTCAGACTCTGACTTAGGTTAACCTGTTGCCTAGTGAGAGGATGCCAACCTTAGTGGGATCTACCGGTTGATGAAAGTCATTGGACTAATCACTGTGTGTATGTCTGGGCATGACTCTAACTATACATGGTTACCTCCTACACTCTTAGACAAAAAGGTGCTATCTAGATTCTGAAAAGGTTCTTTGGCTGTCCACATAGGAGAACCCTTTGAAGAACCTTTTTGGTTCCAGGTAGAACCCTTTCCACAGAAGGTTCTATATGAAAACCAAACGGGTTCTACCTGGAACTAAAAAGGGTTCTATCTGGAAACAAAAAGGGTTCTCCTGTGGGGACAGCCGAAGAACCCTTTTGAGTGTAGTCTGGCCCTGGCCTAGCTGACATAGAGGTGTACAAATATCCTTTTTTATTTTCCTCTACTCTGGAAGTGCTGGCCCACAGGCGCCAATGTGTGTGTGTTCCACAGCCAGTGCAGTGGAAAGGTCTGGGATGTAACCCAGGACAGAGTTTCCCGTTGTGAGGGGGTTTTCTCTGTTCGCCAGCAAGGGCTGACCCCTCTCTCATACCTGTGATTAATGCCAGAGCATGCACCTCAGAGGCAGTGTCAACAAACAGCCCCTGTGTGTGTGTGTATGTTTGCATGTGTGTGTGTGCGTGCTTGTGAGCGTGTGTGTATGTGTGTGTGTGTGTGTGTGTGTGTGTGTGTGTGTGTGTGTGTGTGTGTGTGTGTGTGTGTGTGTGTGTGTGTGTGTGTGTGTGTGTGTGTGTGTGTTGTGACTGGGTGGAGGAGGGTTGGTTCATTCATTAGACAGATGCATTCAATTATTCCTTGTCGTGTAGAGTTATAAAGTTTACAGTGTAGAGTTAGAATGTTTACAGTGTAGAGTTATAATGTTTACAGTGTAGAGTTATAAGGTTTACAGTGTAGAGTTAGAAGGTTTACACTGTAGAGTTAGAAGGTTTACAGTGTAGAGTTAAAGGATTTACAGTGTAGAGTTAGAAGATTTACAGTGTAGAGTTAGAAGGTTTACAGTGTAGAGTTATAAGGTTTACAGTGTAGAGTTATAAGGTTTACAGTGTAGAGTTATAAGGTTTACAGTGTAGAGTTATAAGGTTTACAGTGTAGAGTTATAAAGTTTACAGTGTAGAGTTATAAAGTTTACAGTGTAGAGTTATAAAGTTTACAGTGTAGAGTTAGAAGGTTTACCATGTAGAGTTAGAAGGTTTACCATGTAGAGTTAGAAGGTTTACCATGTAGAGTTAGAAGGTTTACAGTGTAGAGTTATAAGGTTTACCATGTAGAGTTAGAAGGTTTACCATGTAGAGTTAGAAGGTTTACCATGTAGAGTTAGAAGGTTTACCATGTAGAGTTAGAAGGTTTACCATGTAGAGTTAGAAGGTTTACCATGTAGAGTTAGAAGGTTTACAGTGTAGAGTTAGAAGGTTTACAGTGTAGAGTTATAAGGTTTACCATGTAGAGTTATAAGGTTTACCATGTAGAGTTATAAGGTTTACCATGTAGAGTTATAAGGTTTACCATGTAGAGTTAGAAGGTTTACAGTGTAGAGTTAGAAGGTTTACCATGTAGAGTTAGAAGGTTTACAGTGTAGAGTTAGAAGGTTTACCATGTAGAGTTAGAAGGTTTACCATGTAGAGTTAGAAGGTTTACAGTGTAGAGTTAGAAGGTTTACAGTGTAGAGTTAGAAGGTTTACCATGTAGAGTTAGAAGGTTTACCATGTAGAGTTAGAAGGTTTACCATGTAGAGTTAGAAGGTTTACCATGTAGAGTTAGAAGGTTTACAGTGTAGAGTTAGAAGGTTTACCATGTAGAGTTAGAAGGTTTACCATGTAGAGTTAGAAGGTTTACAGTGTAGAGTTAGAAGGTTTACCATGTAGAGTTAGAAGGTTTACCATGTAGAGTTAGAAGGTTTACAGTGTAGAGTTAGAAGGTTTACAGTGTAGAGTTAGAAGGTTTACCATGTAGAGTTAGAAGGTTTACCATGTAGAGTTAGAAGGTTTACCATGTAGAGTTAGAAGGTTTACCATGTAGAGTTAGAAGGTTTACCATGTAGAGTTAGAAGGTTTACAATGGGGATATATGAGAGTATGGATGTCTCCTAAGTGGTGGGAGAGAGAGATACTGTAACTGTGTGGGACATTACATTGGCCCACCTTTGCCCCCTCCCTCCCACTGCCCTCCCTCCCAATTTGCCCCCTCCCTCCTCACTGCCCCTCCCTCCCCACTGCCCCTTCCCTCCCCAATTTTCCCCCTCCCTCCCCCCCACTGCCCCTCCCTCCCCACTGCCCCTTCCCTCCCCAATTTGCCCCCTCCCTCCCACTGCCCCCCCTCCCCACTGCCCCCTCCCTCCCCAATTTGCCTCTTCCCTCCCCCACCCTTGTCCCATCATTCATCAGTCGTTGAGCAGATCCATCAGTCTGACTGTCTCCTCACTAGTAGAGCCGGTAGTGGAGTAAAGAACTGATCATTGTGATGAATGGGAGAGAGAACACTATGTGACACTTATTTTCCTTTCTCCCCCAAAAATCTTTCAACCAAAACATGAAACCTGGATGGGATGAGGGGTGGATGGGGGTGAGAGGGGGATGTTAGGGGTGTGGACAGGGGGGTCTGGTGATCGATGGCTGGGACTCTGAGTTGACCCTCACACTGCCCTTCCATGAGTGGGTGGTGTGGGGGTCTCCAGGGATAAGGACACACATACCTCCTAGTGAGAAACAGTAGGAATAAAGGACGAGTAAAGGATGCCTTCTTATGACAGGTATTGTGTTGTAGTGTGTGTGTGCTTGTGTGGGCATGCATGCATGTGTGTGTGTGTGTGTGTGTGTGTGTGTGTGTGCACATACGTGTGTGTTTGTGTGTGTGCATGTGCGCTTTGATGTGCGTGTCCGTGCGCTCGTGTGTATGTACATGTGTATGCCTGTTGATGTGTAAATATAACAGAGAGTACATCGTGACCCTAGCTGGGTTTGGGCCAGTATGCGTGAGAATCCAGGTACAGACATAACTCACCATGTCAGTGTCGTGTAGTAAAAACAGCAGAAAAAGCTGAAGAATTTATGCTGGTCCGAGATCAGTAAAAGCACAAACCGCATTACTGTCACGAGTTAGCGCGGTAGAATAGGAGAGTAGACCAGAGCAGAGTCTGGTCTGAGTGGAAACGGAACAGTTTCTGACAGGCCTGGCCACAACTGACCTATTATGTTACCAGAGACTGAGAGAAACAGACAGAAAGAGAGAGAGAGAGAAAAAGAGAAGGAAAGATAGAGGAGAGAGACAGAGTACATGTTTTGTATTTTTGCATGTGTGCGGGAGTGTGTGCACATGAATGTGTGTATCAGGGTACAGTACATCTCTGAGTGTTCCTGTGTCTGCGAGACATCTTCATATGACAATGTGTAGAATAAATCTGTGTTAGAGAGATAGATAAGGAGGTAGATCTGTCTATGACCTCATATTCTCAGAGAAGGTGACGGAGGGTTCAGAAGTAACCATGGCCACCAGTGTAAACAAAAAGAACAACAGACAAACAAACAACCATTAAAACAAGAACATCCAAACCTAACTCCTCGTTAACACTTCATTAGTGGCTGAGATACAGGAAAGAGAGGAGAGGAAAGAGAGGAGAGGAAAGAGAGGAGGGAAGAAGCGGGAGGACAGGGCAAGGAGAAGGGAGAAGGAGAGAAGAAGGATAAAGAGAGTAGAAGGACAGACAGACAGACAGACAGACAGACAGACAGACAGACAGACAGACAGACAGACAGACAGACAGACAGACAGACAGACAGACAGACAGACAGACAGACAGACAGACAGACAGACAGACAGACAGACAGACAGACAGACAGACAGACAGACAGACAGACAGACAGACAGGCACGCAGGCAGGCAGTGGTGCTGTGCTGCTGTGCAGCGGTGGCTGGCTAAATAAACAGTCCTAATTGGCTGTGGAGCCCCACCAGTCTGGGGTTTCACTGCCTTTCATCCTGGGAAGGCCAACGGGAAGCTGTGGGAGAGCTGAGGTGAGGCACCTTTCTACACAGTCACACACACATGACACACACACACATACACACATATGCACATACACATTGATATTCACACATGCATTCACACACACACATAAAAAGATTCCTCTCTTTTACAGATGTAGGATCTTAATATGAGCCTGTTTGTTACGGAAGGAAAATAATCCTGCAGCAACAGGAAATGTGAATTATTATGTGGATTATAATTAATGGACATTTTGTAGGGTTTGATACATTTAGAAAATTTCAAAGTGAAAATTACAAACTTTAGAAGCATTTTGAAACCTCAAATAAACTACAAGCTTGCATTTCCTGCTATGCTGTACATTCTCAGCATCAGAAGAGTGATCAAATTAAAGCTTTTGCTCCATCTCTCTCTCTTTCTCTCTCTCTCTCTCTCTCTCGCACGCAAGTACACACACACACACACACACACACACATGATCCTACCTTGTGAAACACAACCCTATTTGTCTGCTGAACACATCACTTCCATCAAATCAGTGTTTCCCATTTGATATCTATTACAGCTAATATACAGACAGACAGACAGACAGACAGACAGACAGACAGACAGACAGACAGACAGACAGACAGACAGACAGACAGACAGACAGACAGACAGACAGACAGACAGACAGACAGACAGACAGACAGACAGACAGACAGACAGACAGACAGACAGACAGACAGACAGACAGACAGACAGACAGACAGACAGACAGACAGACAGACAGACAGACAGACAGACAGACAGACAGACAGACAGACAGACAGACAGACAGACAGACAGACAGACAGACAGACAGACAGACAGACAGACAGTATAATGACTTGTTCAGTGTTGAGCGTTTCACTCTGTATTGTGTAGTACAACACACAGGAGAAGATAGCAGTTTGGCCACGGATTCACTTTTTCCGCTGCCATACATTAGAAGCTATGGAGATCAGATGAAGTCATAGCCCCACCTGGACTTTGACTGCATACTGTGTGTTGAGTTTTAGCTTTCACCAAGGTTAGATATATAGCTATGACATGGAATAAACAGGATGTGAAAACATTGGCAGAGGACATCTCAGAGGCAGAGAGATATTTGAACTTGGAGATGTTCTTGAGGACATGGTGGTGAGTGACTGTCATCTACTTCAAGCAGTTTTGGGGGCTGACCAAGGGACAGAGGAGAAGGTTTACATCTCATCCATATGGTTGATAGTACTTATGAAATGACCCTCTTCCCGTCCCTTCATAACCCTCATACTATGGGCTATTTGCCTGTAGTGAAGGTACAACCGTCTACTGATGCTCAGTTGAGCCAGAAAAACAAATGGACCACACCTATAAAGAGCTGCAGATGGACAGTCTGCACAAGAAGAACAGAAGAAGGATAGAGAGGACATGTGATCCCATTGTTTCCATACTCTGGAATGGTGTGGTCCCTTCAGAGAGATAGAAAGAGAGAGAGAGGGAGACATGGAGGCAGAGAGAGACATGGAGAGAGAGACATAGAGAGAGAGAGAGAGAGAGAGCGAGAGAGAGAGAGCGAGAGAGAGAGAGAGAGAGAGAGAGAGAGAGGAGTTTAAACCAGGACCCTGGCCTATGGCCCACAGTGAGAGGAAGAACGGGATTGTGAAAGAGGTCGTTTCGGAGGAGTGCAGAGGAACGGGGGGAGGGAAGGATGAGAGCGGTGCTGCGCTCTAGAGAAACCTACTGCTGTTAGTTTTATCTCTCTGCTTTATAAGCTCGCTTTTATAGGCTCAGCCAGTGGCACTGGCCAGGACTGGGGAAAGGGGAGGAGGAAGGAGAGAGAGTAAGTAAGGAAGGAATGATGCACAGTCTTTTTTATATCATGAATTCATATGGCCTGCTCAGCAGTGTGTCGAATAATATTTACAACAATATCTAAGTACTGTTAGAGTGGGACATAACTCAGCTTCCTCATATCCAGAAGGCTGTAAAACGCACAACACAACTGCTTCCCAACTGTGTCCTCTTAGCCAGCTCCTGGGACTGCATGGTGCACATTATAGTTTAATGACCTTGGCAGCGGGAGGCCGGGAGCTGTAGCGTAGCAAGCTAGCACTAAGAGGCTGAATCTAAAGCAGGCTCTGACCCAGTCACTCTGTCTCTGGGTCTCTCTCTGGATCTCCCAAAGATGTTTGGAGAAGAGGAGGGGAGGGGGATAAGAGGAGAGAAGATGAGAGGAGAGAGGAGGGGAGGGGGGATAAGAGGAGCGAAGATGAGAGGAGAGAGGGGATAAGAGGAGAGAAGATGAGAGAGGAGGGGAG